>NC_077228.1:283335136-283642989 GCF_027887165.1 Monodelphis domestica
CTAATTGTGAGGATATTAAGTTTTTGTTTGTGTAAAGCCCAAACCTTCCTTTCTGAAGCTCTTGCCTATTGTTCTTGGTTCTGCATTCTAGTGCCGAACAAAACAAGTCCAACCCCCCTTGCATATAACAGCTATAAATTCTCAAAGATAGCCTCCATGTCAGCCCCATCTCCCCTCTACCAAGTTTTCTTTTTTCTAGGTAAAATACTTTTAGTTCCATCAGCCATATGGTCCGATTGCCAGTTCCTCAGAGAAGAGAAGACTTAGGGGGGCACGTGCAAATTGCCTGCAAATACTTGAATGTTTGTGAGGAAAGGATAGACTTGTCCAGTGTAGCTACAGAACAAAGGACGAAGTCACAGAGATGTTTCATCTCAATAGAAGCTTCCTTCTATTCAAACTTCCTAATTACTGGGGTTAGCCATAGAATGGACTCCCTTGTGAGACAGTGAGTTCTCTGCCATTGAGGGTGTTCGAGTGGAAGCTGGATGATCCCTTGTCAGCAATATGATTCTTGTATTGGCTGGGAGGTTGTTTAGATGGTGTCTGAAGTCTCTTCTGGGAGTCTATGATCTTAAGATAATGGGACAGTGGCAGTTTCAGAAAAGAGAATCTCAGGAGTTAAAGGAGAGAAGAAAAAAAAACCACAGAGAAAGACACTGAGACAGAGACCCAAAGGAATACAGAGACATAAACAGACCTTGAGGTAGGAAAATAGGTGAGGAGAGAGACAGACACAGATACACAAAGACAGATTCACACACACACACACACACACACACACACACACACACACACACAATGGCAGACTCTCAATCATTTGGTTACCTCCCAAAGCCCAGTAGTTGAGAGTGGAGGGGGAAGCTGCTTCCTTGCCAACCCCGGGTTCCTTATACCCCTTGAGCCTCATTAGGGCTAAGCCAGCTTGGCATTAATTAGGGGCCACGCTAATGGCTTGGAAGATTGGCCAGTTCCAGGGACGCTGATGAATAGAGACCTTGCTGAGATTTATTCCTAATTATCTCATTTGTCTCCCCCCATTACTCTTTATGGCCGGGATTTATGAAGCCATTAGGGGGGCCCAGCTCGGCCAGGATGAGCGGGGAGCCGTAAGATGCTTCATAATAATAACAATAACAATAATTGCCATGTGCCAGATGAATGGGGATCAGTCCTCCTGCTTACCACCCCAAGTCCATCTCCCTCCCCCTGCTCCAGTTCCCAGGTTTCCATTTATTTACACTCCTGTGTTCTTAAGTACCCATGCCAAAGGCCACAGGCTCTCCCCAGGCCCCAAGCCCCATCCCTTAAATCCCCTCCAACTGTGTAGGACAACTTCCTCCCTGCACACAGCCAAAAACTGCTCCCAAATAGGTTTTCCTGTTGCCACTTGCCTGAGATCATTTTCTGCAGCTACCACCCTGTGGCCCAGAATGGGTAAACTTCTCTAAAAACAGTCCCCTGAGGTCTCTCTTACTTTCTTTTCTTCTCTTAGGCACCCTTCCTTCATCCCACTCACTGCAATCCAGCATGTATGCTCTGCCAAAGTGTATAACTTTTCCATTTGGTAATCTTGGGTATAAACTCTATACAGAAGAATATAAGCTCACAGATTCATGGGATTTAGCACCAAAGACCATTTAGAAGCTAATTAGTCAAACTCTCATTTTATAGATGAGGAAATTGAGGTCCATAAATGATGTCCAAGGTCACATAGGTAGGAAGTAGCATAAGAAAGATCTGAACCCAAGTCTTTTGACTCCAACATCAATACTGCTTTCATTACACCACATCATACAGGCTCATATTCTTTAGATAGCTTGGTATATGATCTAGAGCCAAAACCAGACCCTTTTAGGTGCTCCCTGCTGGCTAAAAAGTTCTATCCCTGTCCCTGAATCCTTTCGGGTGGTCATCCTTTCTTTTTCTTTTTTTTTTGTTCTTTTTTTTAAACATTATTTTATTTGGTTGTTTTCATACATTATTCACTGGAAACAAAGATCATTTTCTTTTCCTCCCCTCCCCCCCCTTTCCCTCTCCCATAGCCGATGCATGATTCCACTGGTTATCACATGTGTTCTTGACTCGAACCCATTTCCCTGTTGTTGGAATTTGCATTATAGTGTTCATTTAGAGTCTCTCCTCAGTCTTATCTCCTCCAACCCTGTAGTCAAGCAGTTGCTTTTCATCTGTGTTTTTACTCCCACAGTTTATCCTCTGCTTGTGGGTAGTATTTTTTTAGATCCCTGCAGATTGTTCAGGGAAATTGCATTGATACTAATGGAGAAGTCCATCACCTTCGATTGTACCACAATGTATCCGTCTCTGTGTATAATGTTTTCCTGGTTCTGCTCCTTTCGCTCTGCATCACTTCCTGGAGGTTGTTCCAGTCTCCATGGAATTCCTCCACTTTATTATTCCTTTTAGCACAATAGTATTCCATCACCAACATATACCACAATTTGCTCAGCCATTCCCCAATTGATGGGCATCCCCTCGTTTTCCAATTTTTGGCCACCACAAAGAGCGCAGCTATGAATATTTTTGTACAAGTCTTTTTGTCCATTATCTCTTTGGGGTACAAGCCCAGCAGTGCTATGGCTGGATCAAAGGGTAGACATTCTTTTATCGCCCTTTGGGCATAGTTCCAAATTGCCCTCCAGAATGGTTGGATCAATTCACAACTCCACCAGCAATGAATTAATGTCCCCACTTTGCCACATCCCCTCCAGCATTCATTACTTTGCATAGCTGTCATGTTAGCCAATCTCCTAGGTGTGAGGTGATACCTCAGAGTTGTTTTGATTTGCATCTCTCTGATTATAAGAGATGTAGAGCACTTTTTCATGTGCTTATTAATAGTTTTGATTTCTTTGGCTGAGAACTGCCTGTTCATGTCCCTTGCCCATTTGTCAATTGGAGAATGGCTTGATTTTTTGTACAATTGATTTAGTTCTTTATAAATTTGAGTAATTAAACCTTTGTCAGAGGTTTTTATGAAGACTGTTTCCCAATTTGTTGCTACCCTTCTGATTTTGGTTACATTGGTTTTGTTTGTACAAAAACTTTTTAATTTTATGTAATCCAGATTATTTATTTTGCATTTTGTAACTCTTCCTAATTCTTGCTTGGTTTTGAAGTATTTCCCTTCCCAAAGGTCTGACATGTATACTATTCTGTGTTCGCCTAATTTTCTTATAGTTTCCTTCTTTATGTTCAAGTCATTCACCCATTTTGAATTTATCTTGGTGTAGGGTGTGAGGTGTTGATCTAAGCCTAATCTTTCCCACACTGTCCTCCAATTTTCCCAGCAGTTTTTATGAAATAGTGGATTTTTGTCCCAAAATCTAGGATCTTTGGGTTTGTCATATACAGTCTTGCTAAGGTTGCTTGCCCCCAGTCTATTCCACTGATCCTCCTTTCTGTCTCTTAACCAGTACCAAATCGTTTTGATGACCGCTGCTTTGTAATATAGTCTGAGATCTGGGACTGCAAGTCCTCCTTCCTTTGTATTTTTTTTTCATGATTTCCCTGGATATCCTTGATCTTTTGTTCTTCCAAATGAACTTTGTTATGGTTTTTTCTAAATCAGTAAAAAAATTTTTTGGAAGTTCCATGGGTATGGCACTAAATAGATAGATGAGTTTGGGTAGGATGGTGTGGTCATCCTTTCTTACTGCCATGGAAAGTCCCGATTAGGCACCGCTCCTGGGTCACTAAAGAAACAAAACCCTTTCCCTTCTGGACTCCAGTGCTATCACTTTGGCTTAGGGTGAAAACTCTTCACCACCCAAGCACTTAAAGCTGTGGCTGGGCTGGTATCCACTGGGCTCTGCCTGAAGGAATCCTAATCTCTCTCCTGGTGTAGACATTTACTTCCTTAATCCATAGTTCTTTTACTTCAAGATGATAATCTGTTTTCTCTTCTCTCTCTCTGTTTCTTTGCATCTTTTTGTTTCTATATCTCTGCCTGTATTTCTGCTTTTCTAGAAACCTCATTACTTGAGACCCCTGACTCAAATAGTTCTTGAGTTTTCACCAGTCTCTCTACAAATGTATAACTTCATTCTATTCCCTTCCCTCCACCCTCCTAAGGTGCCCTCCTAAGTCATCTGGTAGAATGCAAGTTTCTGGAGAAAAGTGACTGTTTATTTTTTTTTAATTGAGGGAGGCAGCTAGGTAACTCAAGAGATAGAGAACCAGACCTGGAGTTGGGAGGACCTGAGTTCCTCAAATTTTTCCTAGCTATGGGACTCTGGGCAAGTCACTTAACCTCAATTGTCTAGCCCTTCTCTTCTTTCTCAGGAACCATACTAATATCAATTCTAAGACATAACATAAGGTATCTCTATCATCTAACACAGTATCTGGCACATTAGTAGGTGCTTAATAAATACCAATAGAATTGAATTGAAATCAGTTTCTATCTTGGTCTGAGCCAGTCATCTCATCCCCAATTCTTCTGCAGGGGGCATTTGCTTCTTAAGGAATGATCAGTTCAAGTACATATTAGCCTGCTTCACTAATGACTACCTATGTGACTTTCATCAAGACAATTTCTCTTTCTGGGCCTTCAGTTCCTCATCTGTAAAATTACTTCCTAAAAAATAGTCACCATCTCACTTGAGAAACCCCATGTGAGCAAGTCAGGTCCTCTCTCTAGGACTTAGATCTCTCTTTTAGAAATGGAGGGATTTGGAGTAGATGTTGTCTCAGGTTCCATTCTATACTGTCATTCAATGTTCCATGATTCTACTCCCCAACAGGTAGATATAGAACAGTCTTCTCACTGTCTCCCAAACCCCAAGCCAACTCCAAAGTCTTCATCATACTATTCTCCTCTCTCCTTCTCATCATTTATGTAAATTCTACCCATCCTTTATGAAAAGACATTTCTTCATGAACCCTTCCATGACCATTCCAAACAGAACCATCTCTCCTTTTTGGCACTCATTCTATGATCTTAGGAGGAGGAAAGGAAGAATATGCTCATAGGAGAAAAGGCCAAAGAAACAAAGACATAATCAACTAGATAAAGACTATACTGGTAAGGGTGTGGGGTGTTAGGGGAGAGAGGGGATGGTGAGAAAGAGAAAAAGGAAAGAGAGAGAGGTGGGGAGAGGAGAACAGAGAGAAGGAGTGTGGGAGGTAAGAGGAACAGAGAGATGCAACTAAGTGACTCAGTGGATTGAAAGCCAGGCCTAGAGCCTGAAAGACAGAGGTTCAAATCTGGCCTCAGATGCTGCCTAGCTGGATAATCTTGGACAAGTCACTTAGCCTCCATTGCTTAATCCTTACTGCTCTTCTGCCTTGGAACCAATACACAGTATTAATTCTAAGATGGAATATAAGGATTTTAAAAAGAAAAAAAGGAGAGAGAAAGAGAGGAGAGAAGGAAAGGGAGAAAGACACACAGAGAGACAAAGGCAGACAGACAGATAAAGTGATGTATTCTCCTCTTCCCCCCTGAAGCCCCCATGTGGCGCCACTTAGTTCCTTGATCCTGGGCTAACCCTAAAGCATAATCAATACTCAAATGTAGTGATAGGATGTTTCTTCCAAATTTCCATTTTAATAGAATTCTTGGCAAATAATTACTTAGAATGTCAGAGATCCTACCCAGACCTCAATTAGGTATCTGATGACATAATTGAACCTTAATTAGAAAAAAAAACAATAAATAAGAAAAATTATTTCTTATTCTCATTTTATTTTTCTCCCCTCTCCTCCAGCTAAATCCTTTCCTTTTCTTTCTTTGCCATGCCCGGCCTTCCTCCTTTCCCAAGGACTTGGACAGTTGGAGACAGTGGGGACAGCAAGTGTTAGAAGATCGTGACACCAGTCTTGACAGCATTGCTGCTAAGAGGACTCAGTGAATTTAAAGTATTTGATCCTTTAGGAAGGTATAGCAGGGACCAGTGTCCCCAAAAACACTTAAGGAAATTTGGGTTCCAGTCTTGACTCTGCCACTATCTACCCAGTGTAACCTTAGACAAGTCATTTCATGTCTTTGGGCCTCAGTGTTTTCATCTGCAAAATGAGTAGGTTATATACCAAATGGCTTCTTCTTCCAGTATCTATGATTCTAATGATAAAACCAATAGCTATGTTCCACTCACTGACCAAATCATGGGATGGGAAGGGAAGGGAAGGGAAAGGAAGGAAGGGAAGGGAAGGGAAGGGAAGGGAAGGGAAGGGAAGGGAAGGGAAGGGAAGGGAAGGGAAGGGAAGGGAAGGGAAGGGAAGGGAAGGGAAGGGAAGGGAAGGGAAGGGAAGGGAAGGGAAGGGAAGGGAAGGGAAGGGAAGGGAAGGGAAGGGAAGGGAAGGGAAGGGAAGGGAAGGGAAGGGAAGGGAAGGGAAGGGAAGGGAAGGGAAAGGAGATATTGAAAGAGTTTTTAAAAAGTTGTCTGGGGCACTAAGAGATTAAATGATTTGCCCTGGGTCACACAGCCAGTCTGTGTCAAAGGAAGAACTCAAACCCAGGTCTTCCTGGATCTGAGGCCTGACTTCTAGCCCTATACCATACTGCTTCTGCCTTGACCATAGGAGGTGCTTAATATAAGTTATATTAATTTAATTGGTCTTATCCTCGTCTGAACAAATAACTCACCCACTCCTATTATTATGTCTTTGGTTTTGCTCTTCCCCTTCCCATACCATTCCTACCCCACACATTACTCCCACTTTCCCACAGCCATCCCCATCAAATATGCATCCTCTAAAGGCCAGCTCAAGTTATATCTCTTCCCTGAAACCTTATTGGACCACTTGGATGCCATTGATTGTTTTTTTTTTCTTCTCTAAACTTCTGAAACACTCAGTGTATGAATCCTAAAGTTTAGCACTTACTCATATATAATGCCTTGTTCTTTTTTTTCATGTGTATGGGTCTGGTCTCCCCATAGAGATTATAAATTCCTTGAACCATGCCTTTGTCCCTTTCTTATAACCCCCATAGTGCCTAGCACCATAGGAGGTTAATTGACTGAAGCAATGAGCTCTCTCTTTCAACTTGACCACTCCAATATTTCACAAGCTTGATCCACACTTACAGAAGAGTTTACTAAGTTGTGAAAAACCAAATAAACTTAGGACATTACCAAAGAATCTGAGGATACACCCTTAAACTTAATTGGAGTTTGTTTCTACCATCTTGGAACAAAATGGCACCCAAGAAACGGTTTTTTTCAAAGGAGCTGATCTCCTGTGACTTTTACTGAATCTCATAGAACTTTATTTCCCACTAGGTCCTTCCAGTCCAATCCAGTCAGTTGCCTGTATAATACTTAGCAACTTCTAAATCTCAGCATAGGCACCACTTTCTATAGGAGGCATTTTCAGATCCCTACATTTCCTACAAAAATATCCTTTCCTCTTGATATTACGCTGTATTTATTTACTTGCACACATATTGTATCCTTCAGCCAAATGTAAGGTTCTTTGAGGGAAGAGGGTATTTTGTCTTTGTCTTTGCACTACCTAGCTGCCCCCTAATTAGGTAACTTCATTACCTAGAAATTCCTTATACTAATGAAATCAAAGATAAGGTCCCTATTCCTATCAGGCTAGGGTAGACATTACAGAGATATTTGATTACAGAATAAGGTTTGACAAATCAGAGAACTACTAAGGAAATATTTTCTGCCCTTGTTTATTCTTTTTTTTTAAGCCCTTAACATCTATCTTCGAATTAATACTGTGTATTGATTCCAAGGCAGAAGAGAAGTAAGAGCTACTAGGCAATGAGGATTAAGTGACCCAGGGTCACATAGCTAGGAAGTGTCTGAGGCCAAATTTGAATCCAGGACTTTCTATCTCTAGGCCTGACTCTCAATCTACTGGGCTACCTAGCTGCTCCCCCTTGCTTATTCTTGAAGTAATGGAGAGAGTCTAAAGTTTCCTTTGGCACAGAGTAGGTCGAGCTTACTGTGAATTGGAATATTTACTCAGGGGTAGGAGATTATACAGTGCGTCTAGATGGCCCAGTGTATAGAGCTCCTGACCTGAAGTCAGGAAGACCTGAATTCAAATCCAGTCTCAGACACTTACTTGTGTGATTCTGCCCAAGTCACTTTTTTTTTCTTGGATTGAAAATTTTTATTTATTTAATTAATTAATTAAGAATATTTTTCCATGGTTCCATGATTCATGTTCTTCCCCTCCTCCCCCCTACTGCCTGTAGCCAATGTGCAACTCCACTGGGTTTTACTTGTGTCATTGATCAAGACCTATTTCCATATTATTGATAATTGCACAAAGGTGATTACTTAGAGTCTATATTTCCAATTATATTCTCATCAAATCATGTGATCAAGCAATTGTTTTTCTTCTGTGTTTCTGCTCCCACAATTCTTTCTCATAAGTTCCTCAGAATTGTCCTGGATCATTGCATTGCATTGGATGCTGCTAGTACATTACATTCAATTGTGCCACAGTGTATCAGTCTCTGTATATAATGTTTTCCTGGTTCTGCTCCTCTCACTGCATCAGATCATGAAGGTCTTTCTAGTTCACATGGAATTCCTCCAGTTCATTATTCCTTTTAGCATAATAGTATTCCATCACCAACAGATACCACAATTTGTTCAGCCATTCCCCAATCAAAGGGCATCCCCTCATTTTCCAATTTTTTTCTACCACAAACAGCACAGCTTTGAATATACTTGTACAGGTCTTTTTCCTTATTATCTCTTTGGGGTACAAACCCAGCAGTGCAGGCAGTCTTTTAAAGTCCTTTGGGCATAGTTCCAAATTGCCCTCCAGAATGGTTGGATCAATTCACAACTCCACCAGCAATGCATTAATGTCCCAATTTTGCCACATCCCCTCAAACATTTATTACTTTCCTTTGCTGTCATGTTAGCCAATCTGCTAGGTGAGAGGTGGTACCTCAGAGTTGTTTTTGATTTGCATTTCTCTAATTATAAGAGATTTAGAACACTTTTTCATGTGTTCTGCTCAAGTCACTTAACCCTATTTGCGTCAATGTCCTCATTTGTAAAATGAGCTGGAAAAGGAAGTGGTGAACCAGTCCAGTATCTTTGCCAATCCCAAAGGGAATTTCAGAGTCAGACGTGACTGAAACAATTGAACAACAACAAGGGGATTAAGCTATCTGTGGAATTTTTTTTTTTTTGTAGATAAGGAAAAGCAGCAGGACTCTGGGCTCCTGACCACTTAACCTGATAGAATGTCTCTGGGATTAAAGATCTTTTTCCCCTCCTGCTTTGGTCGATTGTCTAATGCTGAAAATATCCTCTGTTGGTTGCAATTTAAAAGGCTTTCTCTCTTCCCTCTCCCCAGTCTCTTCTGGTCCCTTCCCCCCCTCAACTTCTCACTACTTTTTGCCTCAACCAGTAGGATCCCAGGATATCTAGTGCTACTCCCTTATTTTACAGATGAGGAAACTGAGACTCAGGAAGTAAGCTTGCCCCATATAGTTTACCCAAAGTCACACAAGGGTAAAAGGTACAATTTGAACCCAGTTCTGATCCAAGAGCCAGAGCTATTTCCAGGACACCAAGCTGCTTCTGTAAAACAAAACATGGTCACGGATTATAACTCACTGGGAAGAATTTCTATAGTTTGGAACTAGAGTCCTATGATTTGGAACTAAAAGGGGCCTTAGAGATCACCTAGAACAATTTCTTTAGTTTATAGAGAGAGAAACTGAAGCTTATCGAAAGAAAGTTAGCTAGTCCAACTTTAATTCTCTTTCCATTGTACTAAGAGGTTGTGATGTCACTGAGAAATGAGCCTTGGAGGGATACAGGGGTACAGCTCAGTAGCTGGTAAGAGTCCCCTTCCTTCTCCCACTTCCCTGTTGTTATTGTTCAGTTGTGTCCAATTTTTCATAACCCCATATAGGGTTTTCTTGGCAAATGGTTTAACATTTCTTTTTCCAGTTCATTTTATAGACTGAGACAAAGTTGCCCAACATCACACAGCTAGTTAGTATAAGTCAATTTTGAACCCAGGACCTCCTATCTCCAAGCCTGGCTCTCTATCAACTGTGCCACCTACTGCCTGGGTCACTTTACCAGTGAAACATGGGTCCAGCATCTTTCCCTCTCCCTTTGTCTGTCAGACCTGAATCTCTGTAGTCTCATCTTAAAAGTCAATTCAAGCCTATTTCAGGTATATGAACTAGACTGCAGCCTGAGTCAGTGCCAGGACAAAGACCCCATCAATGAGGCACATAGGATGATTAGCGAATTCAGAGTTTATGAAGAGGGAATAAGGGGTTAGGGGTAGCTAGGATAGAGTTCCAAGACCTTAGTTCAAATCTGGCCTCAGACATTTCCTAGCTGTGTGACCCTAGGCAAGTCACTTCACCCCCATTGCCTAGCCCTTACCAGTATTCTGACTTAGAATCAATACTTTGTTTGACTGTGAGACAGAAAGTAAAGATTTTTTTTTTTAATGAGGCACTTTAGGACAGGAGTCCTAATTTTATATTTTATTTATACCTTGGCTAGGGAATTCAGATCTTGTAAAGAGGACATGAAAGGGAGGAGGGCTGACTCAAACCTTCCAGAGGCATCCATATATACACACCCATATATATGCCCCATGTTCACCTTCTTTCATACACATACACAACCCTGCTATATGAGTAGAGAAGCCAAAGTCTAAGTAGGCTCAGTGTTTGAACTCATCTTAAAATGTGTCCCAGAAGCCCACAGGCATCCAGGGGAAAGAACTGGGGTATGTATAAGAAATAACCTTAGCATTTCTATAGTTCTTTAAAGATTGCTAAATGCTTTACAAATGCCATCTCATTTCAATCATCAGTGTAGGATGAGCGAGTGAGCGTGTATTCTGTCTCCTCTTCCTCCACGACTGAAAACTCCCCAAGAGCAGGAATTTAAATTGTCTCTTTCCTCTCAGCATCCCTCACAGTGCCTACCATTGAGCCTGGTACCCAAGCAGCCCTCAGAAAGACTGAGGAACCAGCTGAGACTATGCAGGAATTCTGTACTAATGGACACCCAGAAAGAGTTAGGACACCGGCTGACTGAGCTGTCAGTCACTATTTACCGGTGATGGTTTCAACAGAGTGTCACGACCACCCAACCTGCTACTACAGCTGGTTCGGTTGTCCAGTGAGGGGCACAGGAACTCTGGAGTATGCCGGGTGCAGCTGCCTCCTCCTTCTTCAATACAATAATAATAAATAGCTAACATTTGTGCCTGACACTGGGCGCAGTGCTTTACAATTATCATACAGGCATGCCTTGTGTGATTGGTCTTTGTTTTATTACATTTTGCAGATGTTGGGGTTTTTACAAATTGAAGGCTTGTGGCAACTCTTAGTCAAGCAAGTCTATCGGCACCATTTTTCCTCACATTGTGTCTCTGTGTCATATTTGGGTATTATTATATCTCTTATGGCAGCCTGTGACAAGTGATCTTTGATGCTACTATTGTAAATTTTTTAGGGCATCACAAACTGCACCCATGTAAAACGAGGAACTCAATAACTGAATGTTGTATGTGTTCTGACTGCTCCACCAATAGGCAGTTCCCCATCTCTGTCTCTCTGTCTCTCTCTGTCTCTGTCTCTGTGTGTGTCTGTCTCTGTCTCTGTCTCTCTGTCTCTCTCTGTCTCTTTCTCCTCCCACCCCCTGCCCTGAATCTTTTCTCTCTGTTTCTCTCCCTGTCTCTCTCCTTCTCTCTTTCTGGAGCTCCCTGTTTCTTTGTTTGTTTGTTTGTTTGTTTTTAAACCTTTAACTTCCTATCTTAGAATCAATACTCACTATTGGTTCTCAGGCAGAAGAGACATAAGGGCTAGGCAATGGGGGTTAAGCGACTTGCCCAGGGTCACACAGGAAGTGTCCAAGGACAGACTTGAAACCAGAACCTCCTGTCTGCAGGCCTGGCTTCCTAGCCATTGAGCCACCTAGCTACCATAAGGGACTCCTTATTTCTTATCTTATGACAATACTGAAAGTAGGCCAATTAATAACTCTACAATGGTGTTCTAAGTGTTCAAGTGAAAGGAAGAGTTAATGAATGCTGCAAATTTCAATGATGTCTTTTTAAAGAAATGGCCACAGTAGGGCAGTTGGGTGGATCAGTGGGTGGAAAGCCAGGCCCAGAGATGGGATATCCTGGATTCAAATCTGGAGCTCCTAAATAGGATCATAAAGAATTAGGTGTGGCCAAACAACAACGGAATAAATAAATATTTAAATCCTAGCAATAATACTTACTGGCTAAGTGTAGGCAAGTCATTTAACTTCTAAATCTCAGTTTCCTCATCTGTAAAATGAGAGAAATAATGTCTGTAGTATCTAACTCACATGCTAGAATCAAATGTAATGATGTATGTATGCATATGTATGTAATCCATACCCCAGAATGGTAGACATTGAGTTTATGTGAATTAGATCTTGTTTTAGGGGTTTCCTCTCAAATCATAGCTATATGGTTCATTTGGCTGCCACCCAGAATTTCAGTTAGGAAATCAGAGAATAAATCTTGTATCTGGGCAACCATAGATATGAGTAAAAATGTCATAAGATCACAGATATAGAGCTGGATGAGATCCTAGACTTAATGGCTTTAAGTCCAACTCCTTCATTTAGTAGACAAGAAAACTAGGACGAGTTTAGGATAAGTAATTTGCCCAGTGTAACAAAGCTAATAACTCTGGGACTGAATTAGAACTCAGATTTTCTTGACTCTCTGTCTTATTCAATTTGTTACCCTGATCCTGCTTTTAAACCCTTAACTCAAAGCACTCAAAGAAGTAATGCATATGAGATACAGGACAGTCTTTATTCTGCCATCTTGAAAATCAAGAAAATTAAACAACAAACATTTATTAAGTGACTAATATATACCAGGCACCATGCTAGGCTCTGGGGATAAAAAGCCAAAGGAAACAATGTAAACATATGCAAAATGCATATGAAATATATGTGAATTACTTAAAAAGTGGTTTTCAGGAGAAGACATTAATAGCTGAAGAAATTGGAAAAAGCTTCATGCAGAAGATGGCTGTTGATATGATTAAAATTATCTCAAAAGATTGATTTTGGGGTAGAAATATAAGTTTATTGATTATATCAGGTTTCTTGGTTAGCAAGCATCATAACTGATAAAATGTATAGATCTCTGTGGATCTATATATTGTATTTATGGATCTCAGGACCAGAGATGACCCAAGCTGGGTCAGGCAGCCTAATAAAAAATATTTTGGGGAGCTCATTATTCAACCTCTTCCTTGATCATCCTAAAACATCTTTAATAAGTCTTTAATAGGCTAATTAAAAGGTGGTCCATCAACCTAGCCACCCCTCCCCATCCCCACAGGTGGACAGGTCATGTATGCCAGAAAAGAATCCTTGTCCCCTTCATTCATTAACTGATTTCTGTTAAAAAGGAAAACATTCTTTGGGATTCCCAAGTACGAAAGAAAGGAAGAAAGAAAGAAAGAAAGAAAGAAAGAAAGAAAGAAAGAAAGAAAGAAAGAAAGAAAGAAAGAAAGAAAGAAAGAAAGAAAGAAAGAAAGAAAGAAAGAAAGAAAGAAAGAAAGAAAGAAAGAAAGAAAGAAAGAAAGAAAGAAAGAAAGAAAGAAAGAAAGAAAGAAAGAAAATGCAAAAAGTAGCAGAGTAGACGGGATCTCTGGTCCAGATCCCAAACAAAGTAATACACACTATTTCTCTCCAATATGTAGGAATTAATGCAGTAGACGAAAAATCAATTCTTATGATGGATTCTAAGAGATAAAGATAAGGAGTGAGTGCAGTCCAGTCATAGGCCACAGAAAAAGGTAGAAAATGGAGTAACATATGTAAGAGGCAATAAGAAAACCAGTTAGCCGGAACTATAATGGGGTATAATGTATAATGACTAGAAAGGTTGGTTTTGGTGAAGTTTTGAAAGGTTTTAAAAATCAAAGTTTATATTTGACCCTGGAGTTAATAGAGCATGACTGGAATTAATAAAGGAAAACATAGATAGACCTATTGTTTGGTGAAAATCATTCTGTCAGCTGTGTAAAAAATGGATTGAATTGGAAAAAGACTTGAGGCAGGGAGCTCAATTAGGTAACAAATGCATAGTCCAAGAGGGAGGTGGTAAGATGGAGGATTCAACCAGAGTGTTGGTTGTGTGAACTTTGAGAGGAAAAGAAAGAGGGAAAGAGCCCACAGCAAATAGTCTCTATTTTCTCAGTAAAGTACAAGGGAAAGTCTTCAGCTATGAGGGTAGGAAGAGAGTGAGTAATGGATAGTTGAATGTTAAAAGAGAAGGTATTCAATAGTTTCTTTGGGGTGTGGGACAGGAAATCAATTAGGGGAAGAATTGCCTTGTTGCAGATGACTTGATTGATATTAGATCCATGGGAATATAAATTAGTAGTAGACTCAGTTGAATTGGTTGCATGACTTTCTCTACCTCTGTTTAGCAGCATTCAAGTAAGGGTGGAAGAGGATGTTGAGAGTAATACAGTTTTAATGGATCAATCAACAATCATTTGTTAAGCACCTATCATGTGCCAGGCACTGTGCCAAGCATTGGGCAGACAAAAAGAAGCAAAAGACAGTCTTTGCCCTTAAAGAATTTACCAGTCTAGTGGGGAGATAACATAAAAACATATATACAAAATAAACTCCATATAAGATATATAGGAAGTAATTTACAGAGGGAAGATATTGTAATTAGAGGAGTTGGTGTTGGCTTTCTGTAGAAGAGGAGATATTAGTTGGAACTTAAAGGAAGCCAGGGAGATCACTAGTCAGAGATGAGGAAGGAGAGCATTCCAGGATTAAGTATCTGATAAAGTGCAAATGATGATTGGACAAGGGAGCAAAGGATTTGAGAGTAGATGCTAGTGTAAAATGACCCAAAAATCAAGAGTGGGAAGAGAGGAAAGTGAAGTTAGAGTAGGGAACTTGGCAAAGTTCTACGGGAAGGAGGGATTAAAGGCCATGGGAAAGATGAAGAGTTGGTTAGGAGGAGTAAGGTGAGGCAGCAAGGATAGACTAGGAAGAAGTGATGATCAGACAAAGGAATTTCAAAGGTTTTAAGAATGGAATTAGAACACTTGTACTTGGTGGCATGTGCCACCATCCTTGTGTGTACCTGAGAGAGAATGGAATAGCATTCACCTAGCAGGGGCAGATTTGAGGAAGCATCAGTATATATGTTGAAATAGCTCAGTATAAATGCAGGAGCTGAGATAAAGAAAAAGCCTGTGAGATAGTCAGTGAATTCAATAAGAAAAGAGAGAGAGAGTGGACTGAAAACCAATAGTTAAAAAACCACTGAAATCTGAATTGGTTGACTTTGCTGAGTGGTTGTGGCAAATACTGTGGAAACAGAAGTGTGGAACAAGAAGTATGCTGATCATTTGTCTAGTACCAATATGTCAGGGGTATGGGAGAAGGTGCAACCAGTCCTAGAAAGGATGATCAAGAATATCGTGTCATCCAGGAAAACTTAGGTCTCAGTCAATGCCAGAAGATGGCAAGATCATGAAAAGAAGAGGTCAAGATAGAAAAAAGCTACTTTGTTATTCTTTGTAATTATGGATGGAAAATTTCAGAGGGCACAGTAGATGAAGTGAGCAGAATTGGAGTGAATCATTGGCGTGGTAGGATTGAAATGGATGGTAATGAGAGACCAGGAAGCCGGTCTTGGGGAGAAAAGTGCTTTACTCTTTAAGCACTTAGAGGTTCAATATCAGGAAGAATTAGGAGAGTAAGGTGGGTGGGAGTTTGTTTACTCCAAGGAAAGATTCCAGGCTGCCACTGGGAGTACCTCTGCTGATGATGGCAGATGAGTAGAACTTATAATGCACAGAAACCCACAAACATTTTATATATGATTCCCTTTCCCTCTCCAGTGAGTTTCAACATCCCCCCCAGGGTTTATTCAAACTTTTCCACTCATAGCAACACCCAGTACTTTGGATCTCCCTTGGAAGTATAAGGGGATGTCCCTTTCAGGTGTGGACAAAGAGAATATACAGGGATAGGTGTGGTAGAAACACTGTAAAAAAGAAACTCCATGGGGGAAAAAGGAACTGGGGTAAAGATGACAAGGGTTCTGTTTTTAATGTCTAATTTGCATAGGATTGACATATGTACTTTAAAGGTAATAACAAAAAATTGATTTTTAGAATGGATTGGTGACTATGAGACAAATGTATATTGCCTAGTTATGTTGTAGATGAGAGAAATTAGATTTTTATTTATCACCATAAGATAGAAATGAGTCATCTCTCTGAAGAGGCCCTGTTCTGGGATAGTAGAGCTGCATGTGGCTGAGCCAAGCTGGGCTAACTAAACTGAGGGCTCATAGAAAAGCTCACTGCTAGAAAAACTAACTGCTGATCTCTGGAGAAACTCAGGTCTAGGAAGAGACCTCAGAGGTTACACTGCCACCTGCTGATTAGAAGAGCTGAACGGTGGAAGAACAGGTTTTTGTCTCTTTCTGAAAAACAAGTTTTCAATTTAAAACAGTTTAAATTTTAAAACAAGAGCTTTAAAAACAAAAGAATTAGAAACAGGGTTTTAATTCTATTTTTAAAGAATTCCGAACTTCAATACTCATAAGGTGAGTATTTCTATATATGCATTTCTTTAAATTTGACACATCTTTCAAACCTGTCCTGCTTGTCTGTCATTCCTCTTTGCCTTATTTTTGTCCTTTTCTCTTTTTTCCCCTCAGAAATCTTATCCCTAATCTCCCCTCTAGCCCTTACCCCTATTTTAAAAAAATCTTTATCATAAATACATAGTCAAGCAAAGCAAATTCCTACATTTTGCTATGCCCTCCTGCACTCAACTTGGAGACACTCTACCTTTTGCTCTATCTCAGCAGTCCAGGGGAAAAACAACAACAAACCAGCCCAAGCAGCTGGCAGAGAAGCAGCTCCATCCACCAGTGGATCATTGTGTAGACCCTTCCTGAGGGAAATAAAGGACAATAAGACCTGTAGCAACAAGTTGGAAGCTGTCCTAGGCACATGTGTGTCTGTCCGCTATAGTTCTAAAAGTTTGTATCTACTTTCCTCCCACAGACACTGAGTATTATTGGTGGGAAAATGTATCCTTGGTTTATGACTGGAACAATCTTGTTTTGCCTTCTTTTGTAAATGTTTCTGATGAAGATTTAATACAACTTACCAGGAATCACACAAGTGGGGGCTTAGATGTTAACATGTAAGATAACAGGAGTGAATAGCCACTGACTAGGGTTATCTTTATGACCTTGAGAGTTAGCTGTAGCCATGACTAATTCCTCTGGAAACTCTTTCAACCTGACTGTATGGGTTCAGGTTAGATGATCAAGCACACAGAGAAGAATAGAGACAGACACCGAAAGAGAGGCAGGGAGAGACAGAGACAGAGACAGACAGAGAGAGAGAGAGAGAGAGAGAGAGAGAGAGAGAGAGAGAGAGAGAGAGAGAGAGAGAGAGAGAGGTAGCTGAGATATCATACCCTTGCTATAGAAGGGAAATAAACTTTGCATTGCTAAAGAATGAATCCCTCAATAATCTAGTAGATTCCACTTTAACCCTAGAGACCTATATGGGCATCACTTGGTATTACAGTCTTGGACTCTCTCTGAAAGAGAAATGAATTTAAGAATTCTATATAGGAAACCACCTGGCATTCTAGTGCCAGGTTGGTGAACCTATGGCACATGTGCTGGAGCATGCCAGAGGGGACTGCTCCCTTCCCCCTTTCCATGAGTGCCTGGGGACATTTCTCCCATCACTTGCCTTCTGTCTAGCAGCCCAGTGGGAACAATGCCTCCCTTCCTTGTCTGGGATGAGGGGCAGAGGGTGTTACATGCAGTGTGAGGGTTGCCGTTTGGGTATTTGGTCTCTAAAATGTTTGCCATCACTGTTCTAGTGAGTCATACTTTTATACAAGACCTATATAGGCAAAAAACCTATATAACTTTATGGGACTCTCCTAATGGCATAAGACTCTCCCTCCTCCTAAGAGAATTAACTTGAGGTTGCCAAAAAGCATCTTCTTTCCCCATCAGAACTGTTCCATCCAAATAACTCATAGTAATAGTCAAGATCAAAGTTCAGCTCGTTTACATCTTTGTTTTGTGATTATAATCCCTTGCTGCTCTTTCACACCCAAGAATCACATATCCCCAGCATTGCTCAAGATGCTCTTTTCCTCTCCAGAAGACTGACACTTGGAACTCTCAAACTTGAGGTCACTGGAAAGGCAACCAAAACCAGCACTGCCCATTACTTTCCCTTTTTTTCCCTAGATGGCTGTGTTCTGGAATTGTGTTGTGCCAGAAATTTCTCTTCCTTCATCCAAGAGGCTAGGGGTCAGGAACTCTCAATACTCAATACTTCCCTAAGATGGGCTTTGGGGAATTCCCACCATTTGGATGAATCTCTCAGGCTGAGTGGTGACTCCACACTCTATAGCTAAGTTAACTGAAACTTTGCCTCTATTCCTTGAAATCCCAGACCTAATTGCCACAGGTGGAAAAACCTTTGAAATTCACCATTATTATGGGTTTCAATGCAGAGGCTCAGGAATATTAGGGTTGGCCTCCATTCTGTCAAGAATCAGGATTAAAAACTAAGGAACTGGAACTGATGAGGACTGGTGCTGGCCAACATATGATGTACTAACTTTCCATCCTTCTCCACTGATTTGGGGGTTCTGCAATCTGGCACAGGAGGGAGTTAAAAGGTAGCAAGCCTGATCCCAGATACTACCCCTTCCTTTTTGGACTCCTTCAGGTAGTAATCCTTATTATGAGAGGGGAAGGAGGAGGAAAAGAGAGAATGGTGGGGGGGGGGGGGATGACTGGTTTCTTAATTAACAATTAGTGTAGACTGTGTAGTTAATTATATGGTTCCATGTAATTAAGAAGCTAATTAGTGCTGTGTCAGTTAAGATTTAATTAGTCCCCCTTGTCAGGGAAGCTTGAAAGACCCCCATGCTGAAGGCTTCTGAGATGGAAGGACTTTGGATCAGGAAGGCTGCTATAGAGAGGGGCAGGGAGGACAGAGACAGAGAGAAAGAGAGGGAGACTGTGGGGGAGGAGGGAGAGACAGAGAGAGAGTTTACTAACCTTTGTTCCTACTTATTTCCTTTGACCCCAGTTGTGGGAGCAAATGACTTTTATTCATCTCTTTACTCCCAGTCTCCTCTAGGAACTCATCCCAGCGGCCCTTAATCTTTTCTCCCTACCCAGGGGCTTCTTTTACCTATGGGCCCTAACTCCTGTGGGCACCCCATTCTTTGGGGGCTGATGGTTTCTAATGATGAAAAGTACTCAAATTTCTGTAGGTCTTTGATGTTAATAACCAAATAAAGTAAGCAATGGGTGATCTGGAGCAAGTCACATGGTGCTCCTGGGCCTTGATTTCCTTATCTGCAAAATTAGAGGGTTGAACTAGATGGCCTCCAAGGTTTCTTTCAGCTCTAAATCTATGACACTAGTGAAAATACTATTATTCCCATTTCATATATGTAATAACTTTTCCTTCTGAATTTTCACTTTTCACCCTGGTTAACTCCACCTACTTTTTTTTTTTTATAGCTTCTGCCTCCTGGATTCTTGAGATTCTCTGATTCCATGTATCCTCCCCACCCCCCATCCCCCAACTCTCCCATCCCTTCAGCTAGCTTGGATGTAAAAAAATTATTTTTCCATTTAATTCAGCTAAGGCAAAGTTGGATATTTCTAAAGAATCTTAAGAAAATTAATATCTTTTGTTTATTAGTATCTTTTATTTGTAAATCACTCTCATTTCCTAATATATCCCTCCTTCTCCTCTACCCAGAAAGCCATTCTGTTTCATAAATTAGAAAAAAAGAGAAAGGAAAAAAAAATCAATTCAACCAAACTAACACCACTCCAGACAAAATTATATGCAGCGTTTGATACTCATAGTTCTTCACCTCTGCAAAGAAGAGAGAAAATTGCATTCTCATATCTCTTCGCACTTCTTCATGGCAAAGCTTGGTTACTATGATTACAAAGAATTCAGGTTTTCCAGAGTATTCATCATAAGACTGGCAATGGCCAAAAAAATCTCCAAAAATTACAAATGCTGCAGGGCTTGTAGGAAAATAGACATGCGTGCACCATTGGTGGAACTGTGAACTAGTCCAAGCCATTCTGGAAAGCAATTGGGAACTATGCCCCAAAATGTATTATACTATGCATACCCTTTGACCCAGAAATAGCAATACTACTAGATCTATAACCCAAAGAAGTAGAAGAAAGAGGAAAATGATCCACATGTACAAAAATATTTAAACAACTTTTCATGGTAGCAGAGTTGGAAACTGACAGGGTACCTGTCAATCAGGGTAAATAGATGAACACAAGTATATGACTGGGGCAGCTAGTTAGCTCAATAGATAGAGAACCAGGCATGAAGATGAGTCCTGAGTTCAAATCTGGCCTCAAACACTTCCTAGCAGTGTGACCCTGGGCAAGTCAATTAACATCCATTGCCTAGCTCTTACCATTCTTCTTCCTTGGAACCAAAACTAGTATTGATTCTAAAAGAGAAGGTATGAGTTTTGAGGGTTTTTTAAGTATAGTGGTACCTGGACACACGAGTTTAATTAGTTCAATGGCCCAGCTCGTAACTCAATTTGCTCATGTATCAAATTAAATTTCCCCATTTAAATCAATGGAAATGCAATTGATCCATTCCGGCCCCCCAAAAAACAGATGAATTTTTTTGTTTTATAAGCTTTTTAATATGAAAGTGTACTTTATAAATAACAAATATATTTCTAGATAATAAGAAAGAATGTAAAGAAATAAACTTGCTTATGAAATGTTATTTACCTTCAAGGTCAGGTGAAGATGCTGGCAGAGAAGGTTTTCATTCACTATTGCTTAACATAACTTACTCTCTACACATGGAACGCTACATTTAAATGCAAAATTGACCTTACACGTTACTTATGATATGTAATTTTATTGCTAAACTTAATTGCTATTTTTTTTACTTTACTTATCATCATTTTCTTCATTGAATTTTGGCTATTTTGCCACACTTTCCTCAATTTCATTTAGAGGCCTTTTCAACAAAAACCTTTCCATGGAAGCTTGCTTCTTCCTCCCTTTCAGAACATTTCGATAATGTGTAAAACAAGCATCATTACACAGCTCCAATGCATGTGACCTATTGCAGCTTTTTCTGGGTGTGACTTTTCAATAAACTGTTTAATTTTTTCCCAAATCTTCAACATTTTCTTAATCTCGATTGTACCAATTACCTCCTCCAGCTGGGCTCCTCCCACAGGCAGAAGCTAGTGATTCAAATATCCCCTTGTGACTTAAAGCAAAAAATCCCAATCATGGCTGCTCATATCTCAAATTGTTCATAACTTAAGGTGCTTGTGTATCAAGGTACCACTGTATGTAACTGATGGAATACTATTGTGCTATCAGAAATAATGAAAGGGGTGGTTTCAGAGATACCTAGGAAGACTTATATAAACAGATACAGAATAAAATGAACACATCCAGAACAACTGATAAAATAACAGCAATATTGTAAAGACAAACAATTTTGAAAAACTTTGAAACTAATCAACACCATGGAAATAACCACAGTTCCAGAGGTCTCATGATGAAAAATACTCTCCGCCTCCAGAAAGAGAGTTGAGGGACTCGAAGTACAATCTGAAACATATTTTCTTCTCTTTCTTTTATTTATTTACTTCTTTTTGGACACAGTTAATGAAAAAATTTGTTTTGCAACAGATTTTGTTTGTCTTGTTTTCTCATTTGGTGGGAGAAAGGGAAGTAAGAGAAAAAGAATTAGGAACTGAAAATAAAATCAAATTACAGAAACAAAGTTCAGTTATTATTTATTTTTTGTTGTTGTTATTTTCATTTACAGTAGTAGCCACTATGGTTACGATTTTCCTAATGTCTAATTTTGATGGAACAATCTAATCTGTCTTTCTATGTGATACCCCCTTTAAATCTTTTTTTTTTAAACCCTTCCCTTCCATCTTAGAATCAATAGTGTGTATTGGTTCTAAGGCAGATGAACAGTAAGGGTTAGGCAATGGAAGTTCAGTGACAGAGTCACACAGCTAGGAAGTGCCTGAGGCTAGATTTGAACCCAGGACCTCCTATCTCCAGGCCTGACTCTCCATCCACTGAGCCACCAAGCTGCCCCTACCCCCTTTAAATCTTGATGACAACTATCTTGGTTTGTTCAAACCAATCATCACCAGTTCTTGGGGTGGCAGTAACTTAATAAACTTCATCACCCTGATTGCCCTTTTTCTGGAGACCACCCAGTTTATTGAGGTCCTTACTCAAGAATGGCACATAAAATCGAAGATGATGATCCATTTGTGGGCTGACCAGACCAGAGTATAGCAGATTTAAAGGGCATTCCCCTTCTTGACTCTTTGGGTGTTCAGGGAAGACTAGTACCTCTTCCTGAGCCCTTTTTAAGGCTCTTTTCCTCCCTTTTCCTCCTTTGGTATCCACTGGCTTCCTGATTCTCCAAGAAGTTGTAGCACCCTCCATGGTCACACTCTGGTCAACTGTCTTCACAGGCAGGCTAAAACCAGATTGAAGCTAAATGATGGCTCACATTTTCATCTTCCCCTTCTGCTGGGGAACAGCAGGTACCTCAAGTCTCGATACCTCCCCTAATGCATTCATGGGTTTGAGGTCTGTAAGTCACATCCTTCTCCTCTTTGGCTCTCAGTTCCCTCATCTTTGTATCATAGCAGATGTCCCTGTGGAGAATGTTTTAACCAGGGATCACTTTTCCCCACCTCTGTTCAGGGGAGTGGGTGGAACAAAATCTTCTTTGCCAAATCTGTCTCCAACCACTGGAACTGACTTTGAGTGTAACCTTCTCCTGGGGTCCCCACCCTGACACCCTCTTTCCAATCTCCCATGGGAAAAGTGGAGGGGGGAGGAGAAAGCCTGATGTCTCCTTTTTTAAAACAACTTGCTCTCTGGAAGATAAATAAGGGTGTTAATATCGCTCATAAGGGTATTAATATTGGACAAAGATCTTGGTTCAAAGTGTCCTTTCTTTCTGTAAAATTGAAAAGCTTAAAAATCCATAATATTGGTGGCATCTGTGGGGCTCAGTGGATTGAGAGCCAGGCCTAGAAGCAGGAGGTCCTGAGTTCAAATTTGACCTCAGACACTTCCTAGCTATGTGACCCTGGGCAAGTCACTTAATCTATTGCCTAGCTCTTCCTGCTCTTCTGCCTTAGAACCAATACATAGTACTTATTCCAAGATGGAAGTTAAGGGTTTAAATATATGTAAATTAATAATTGATTATTATATAGATGATAAATAATTAAAATTATAAAATATATAAATATACAATAAATAAAATATAAACTATTAATAAAATAATTGATAATAATATTCATAAGATATTCACATAGAACTGAATCTTCAGGTGATCTTTGAGTGGTTGACTAGAAATAAGAATTCCCAATCAAGATTCTAGGTAGCTTTTCCCCCCCATCTTCCATCCACACACCCTCTATATCAAAGACACCAACATAGGACACAATAAAAATAATCTTATCTTCATCTAGAAAAATCATCATTAAAAATACAACCAGGAAGCAAATTTAGAAGAGGAGAGAAACATTTAGTAATAAGCAATGCCATTCAATGTACATAGTGACAAAACAGATGGAAGAAAGGGAGAATAAAGTAAATTCATCAGTGTTCCTGCAATTTCTCTGAGTAGCATAGCCCAGTCACTCCCTGCTATATTCTTTTAATAAGCATAATGGGCTTAAACTGTCTCCCTGAAGAATTCTATTTTTAAAAAAAATGAATTATTCTCCACATTATTATGTTGGTGGCATGTTTTAAAGAAGCATAGTTTCCCATGTGGACATCAAATTCTCGAATAGTCTCCCTCTGCCTAGATTTGTTTTGTATGTTTCCAGAACATGAATAAGTCACGAGTGTCAAACTAAGTCAAAGGCTTCGTAGTAATCACCAAAGAAAAGTATATATATTACAGAGTTATATATTATTATATTATATATTACAGAGTTTTCGGACAGCTTGCTCAATAATTTTTGTACTGTTCAGTCATTCAGTTGTGTCCAACTCTTGGTGATTCTTCTTCTATCAGCAATCTCAGATATGCAGATAATACCACTATGATCTTCAATAATGCATTTCTCTTTACAATATTTTGACTTTCTTAAACCCTTACCTTCTGTCTTAGAATTGATAAAAGTATTTGGTTCCAAGGCAGAAAAAGCAGTGAGAGCAAGGCAATGGGGGTTAGTGACCTGCCCAGAGTTACACAGCTAGAAAATGTCTGTGTTCAAATTTGAATCCAAGATCTCTAGTCTCAAGTCGTGGCTCTCAATTCACTGAGCCACTACCTAGCTGCCTCCCAATTACTTAGATTTTTGAAAATATCCATTTTGCTCCTCATCTGATATTCCATTTTCTCAGAAATGTTTCTTTGATGCATATGTTTACAGATTTTTTTTGCGATACATATGAATGCTTATTATAAAGTAAATAAATACATGATTGGCATATACTTTTAGGTGTCACACATGTTCACAATCCTTTGGAAATAGAAGTGTGATGCCTTCTGCTAAGAAATATGGAATCTGGCTTATGTCTAAGAGGCAATTAATAACGTTCCTTGCATTCAGAAAGTATTATTTGGGCCAGTAATTATGAATGTTAACCTTTCCTGCCTCGAGTTACCAGTTCTAACCACAGCTATAGATTTTTTTCTGAAGACTCATCTCTCAGATGAGTGTTACAGGGGAGTAACTTCCCAGAATCATATCACTATCATCTTACTTTGACACTTCCAAGTATCGGACTCTTGTCCACATCCACTGGTCCATGGAGGAGCTGCCAGACATGCTAGAGGTCTTCCCCCGACTCTCTCGATATTGCAGGAATACCCAGGGAACACATGGGATTTCCAAAGGTTGCTCTTTGCTTTCCCTATATGACCAGTCCACCTCCTTTTCAGGTCTTACATCATTAGTAAAATGCTGAATGATTCCTATGAAGCTCTTCCTTGCCCTGTGAGTCATTCTCAATTTTAATTCCTCAAAGAATGTGGTGTTCTGTGACTCACCATCATATGGCATCACCAGAAGAATTACTGGTTAACAGGCTACTGGTCCTGCCTTCTACAGGAAGCCTTTATCCCCTCAATTCTGGTGCCTTCTTTCTTTTAATTATTTCCTCTTTATCTAGTATATAGCTTGTTTGATTGAGTCTTATCTTCTCCAAATAGACTGTGAACTCCTTGAGGACAGGGATTATCTTTTGTCTTGGTATCCTCAGGGCTTGGGACAGTGCTTGGAACATAGTAGGAGCTTAATAAATTAAAAAAACAACCTCTTACCTTCTGTTTTATTTATTATCAATTCTCAGATACAAGAGTGGCAAGGGGTAGGCAATGGGGGTTAAGTAACTTGTCCAAGGTCACACAGCTGGGAAGTGTTTGAGACCAAATTTGAACCCAGGTCCTCCTGACTCCAGGACTTGTCTACTGTTCTACCTAGCTGTCCCTTAATAAATAATTATTGACTGACTGTGTAAATACACAATAATTCAAGAGACATCATTGTAATTTACCCAGAGGGACAAGGAGGGACATTCCCTCATACCATATCCTTCTCTCCAACTTTCCACCCAGAGCTTGTCCTGTTACATTCATGAGCTCCTTTTCCTCCTCCCAAAATCAAATGTATCCATTCTGTATTCTGGGCAGATAGATGGTACAGTGGATAGAGGGGAGCAAGCCACTTGCAGTATTTTCTCCTTGACCTGGAAGCTCTTGAATTTGGCTATAACATTCCTGGGGACTGTCTTTGGGGGATTTAATGTAGGGAGTGATCTGTGAATTCCCTCAATGTCTATTTTGCTCGCTTGTTCAAGAGTATCAGGGCAGTTTTCTTGGATAATTTCTTGCAATATGATGTCAAAGATTTTATTTTATTCCAGGATTTCTGGTAGACCAATAATTCTCAAATTGTCTTTCCTGGATCTGTTTTCCAGGTGGGAACCAATACTTGCTATTGATTCTTTTTTTTTTTTTTTACTCTTACCTTTATTGGTTCTAAGGCAGAAAAGCAGTAAGGGCTAGGCAATGGGGGTTAAGTGACTTGCCCAGGGTCACACAGCTGGGAAGTGTCTGAGGTCAGATTCAAACCTAGGGTCTATCCTTTCTAGGCCTGGCTCTCAATTCACTGAGCTACCCAGATGACCCCTTTACTAATGATTCTAAGACAGAAGGTAAGGGTTTTGGTGGGTTTTTTAACTTATTTTTATTATTATGCAAAATCCACTTCCATATTAGTCACTGTTATAAGAGCATGCTCATACATAACCAAAAGCCCAAAGAGAAACCATAAATACGCTGATGTGAAAGTAAGGGTTTAAAAAAAATAGTAGATAACTTTAGAGAAAGAAATTTTAGTTGGATAATAAAGTCAGAAGCCAGATTGCAGAAGAGTTAGAAAAGAATGAGATGGGGGGGAGTAAATCAAGGCATGAATTGTAGAAGACTTTCTCAAGAAATTTAGCTGAGAAAAGAATTTATGCAATCTCTGTACTCAGGACCACTAAACTTACATCAAGGAAATTATTTCTTTAGGGAAATAAAGCCATCACCTTTTTTGTCTCCCCATACCCTCTCTACACCCCCCCCCCTGCCAAAATCGCACTGAATTTGAAATTGAATGAACTAGATTCTAATTTCTGTTTTTCCTCTGAGACATTAAAGCAGACATTATAAATCTTTCTGAGTCTCGGTTTACTCCTATGTAAAATAAGGGGGTTGGAAATAAGTCACTTCCACTCAGGGGAGTGCCTAGAAGATAGGTAGGTAGACAGAAAGAGATAGACAGACAGACAGAAAGAGAGATGGATGGATGGATGGATGGATAGCTAGCTAGCTAACTAACTAAATGGGTAGATAGATAGTAGTAGATAGATAGATAGATAGATAGATAGATAGATAGATAGATAGATAGATAGTTGTATGGATGAATGGATGGATGGATATATGCACAAAACACTTTTAAAAAAACTCTTATCTTTTTGCCTTAGAATCAATACTAAATATTGGTTTCAAGCCAAAAGAACCATAAGGGCTAAGCAACTGGGGTTAAGTGACTTGCCCAGGGTCACATAGCTAGGAAGTGTCTGAGGACAAATTTGAGCCCAGGACCTCCCCTCTCCAGGCTTGGCTTTCAAGCTCTTAGCCACCCAGTTGCCTTGCATAAAATAGACTTATAAATTTAATCTGCATTACATTTTCACTGTCACTTTCTTAAATCTAGGCAACAAACTCCACTTTGTGCCATTTGCTGATTTCTGGAGTATAAATGCAGTTGTCTCTAGAGATCCAATCTGAGCTGGCTTGATCACACCCAAGCTTCTGACCCCCTTACAATTGTAAGATGCTACGACACAAATTGGGGAAGGGGGTAGAGATTTTCAGAAAACTAAGAAGGGAAGGAACTGCCATGGCAGGCTATTTGGAGAAAGATGTGAGAAACAGGCAGAGCTTAAAACATCCTGCAAACCACCCTAAGTGGAGCCTCACTTCTCTACCTGTTGCTGCCAATGTTTGTCTCTCCCCCCCCCCCCAGGATCATTTGGATTAGAACTGAGATCATCCACCTCTGCTTCTAAGCCCTCTAGCTGCCCTAGATGACTTCATTTCCTCATCTCTTCAACAAACTGTTCAGTACTCCACCCATTGTCTCGTCTTGCTTTTGCCTCAGTCTTCTTTTAGGAGGCACTCACCCACTTAGATCTCTGAATGTTAGAACATAGGTAATACTATGGGCATACCCCTTTTACATGGGGGGGCCCAGATTCATTACCCCAGGTTCAAGGTTTTCTGTTGGTCCATTTCCACTCAAAATCATGGTTTATGAATCCCCACCGTTTTGTTTCTTGTTCTCTAGTTGGCCGGAGGGTATAATTAGTTCAAGGCAGAGACACCCATTAAAATAGCATTAGTCAGTCAAGCAAGTGGCATTTATTAAATGCCTACTGTATGCCAGGCACAGTGCCAAATACTGGGCATACAGAGAAAAGCAAAGACAATGCTTTTGCTTGTTCTCAAGGAGTTTACAGTCTAAGGAGGGCACAAGAAGCAGACAACCATGTACCAACAAGCTATATTCAGGATTAATAGGAAATCACCGACAGAAAAAAATGCTCTACAGCAGTATGGTATGATGATCAGTTGTGAAAGATTGAGCTACTCTCAGCAATACAATGATCTGGGACAATTCTGAAGGACTTGTGACAAAGAATGCTCTGGAATACAGATCAAAGCAGACTCTTTCACATTAGTCTACTTACAGTTTTATTTGGGGGTTTTGGTTCTATATAAGTATTTTAAAAATCGTATTTATATTATCATGCAAAACTTACTTCCATGTTGGTCCTTGTTGTAAGAGCAAAGTCACACATAATCAAAACCCCCAAATAAAACCATAAACACACTGATGGGAAAGACAACTCCCACAGTTCTTTCTCTGGAGGTGGAGAACCTTCCCTGTCATGACTTTCAGGACTGTCACACATCAGTGCATTGCTGAGAGGAGCCACGTTTTCATAGATATCATCCATCATTACCGTTACTGCGTCCAATGTTCTATATGAGTATTTTCTTACAATTACCAATATAGAAGTATGTTTTGTATGATGATACATGTCTAACCCAGATCAAATTGCTTACAATCTCTGAGAGGGGGGAAGGAAGGGAGTGAGGGAGACAGCTTGAATCTTATAATTTTCAGAAAAGGTATGTAGAAAATTGATATTATATATAATTAAGAAAATAAAATATCTTTGAATAAGAAAAAAAGGAAGGTTCTATACTGAACAGGGAGGGATTGGGAAAGCCTTTCTGTAGAAGGTGGGACTTGCAAGAAGCCAGGAGGCAGAGACAAGGAGGAAAAACATTCCTGGCATGGGGGAACAGAGAGAAAAATTGCCTGGATCCAAGAGATTCAGTGTCTTGGTGGAGAAATAGTACAGATTCCAGTCACACAGGATTGAAGAGAATATGGAGGGTTGTAAGGGATAGGAAGACTGGAAAGACGGGAGTGGGCTAAGCTCTGATGGTCATTAATAAGAAAAGTTGCAATACAATATATATATATATTATATAATATAAGATATTTATGTATTATTCATAATATATGTACTATATAATAATATATAATTGATTATATAATAACATATAATCACTTAAACAGAATTCTTGAAGATTTGCAAAACATTTTATATATATTATCTCATTTGTTCCTTAACTCTGTAAATTAGGAGCTATTATTATCCACACTTTATAGATGAGACTTGAGAAATTAAATAATTTGCCAGGGTCAAATGGCTAGGAAGTGACTGATTTAGAATTAAAACTCAGATCTTCTTAACTCCAGGTTCATAATTCTATACAGGAGTATCAAATAAGACTTCAGCAGTATTTCCCAGTGCTGCCCAATCAAGATTAAAATGTAATGGGGGCGGGGAGGGGGGGGTACAGCTAGGTTGCACAGTTAATAGAGAGCATCAAGCCTGAAGTCAAGAGGACCTGAGTTCAAATCTGGTCTCAGACATTTTCTAGCTGTATGATCCTGGTCAAGTCACTTAACCCCCATTGCCTAGCACTTACCTCTCTTCAGCCTTGAAACCAGCACACAATATTGATTCTAAGACAGAAGGTAAAGTGTTGTGTGTTTTTTTTAATGTAATTGGAAAATATCCAACAAAATTTTAAAAATGCAATAAACGTGAATAATGTTAATATGTAGTTTTCTAAGCCCATGGGGGCCCAAAGGTACTCTTATGCTTATTTTAGAGGCTCTTATTTCTAATTAAGTTTGATACCACTTGCCCAACTGTAACCTTGGGCTCACTTTACCACCTCTACTCAAGTAATCAGTGAAGACATGTATGAGGGGCACACACTAAGGGAACACCTCTTTCTAGGGATATTGGCAATTCATTACCCTCGCAGTGGTCTTTTCTTATGTCATGAGAGTCTTTTGTTGAGATCATTGTGCTGCTTTCACTGGACCTATGGGTATGGGGTCTCTCTGGTGGGCACATAGCTCTATTGATCATCTTACTGGGAATGGCTCTGCTGACCTCATATGGTTTTTGCTCCATGTTTCCAGTTGTTACCATCTTCAGGTCCATCTGCCAGCTTTCTTAGCTCAAATTTGCTAGCTAGGATAGTCCCTGATAAAGGCATACATATAGCTTCTTACTCAAAGCCATCATGCTTAGCTAAAAAAAAAGTCTTGGGATGACATGAAGTGTTCTTTCTACCCCCCATGTCTGGGAAGCAATTGTATCCCTCTGTTCCAGAAAACTCCCTCACCTGGGGTTGGAAATTCCAAAGCTCTTCTCAGAATTAATACACAGATGAATATTTGAGTCATAACAATGACCAATTGAAGGACAAAGCATTTATGATGTTCTAAGGGCAGAGTATACAAACATAAGAAAGCAAGATAGTCTCTGCCTTTGGGGACCTTACAGACTAATACAAAATTGCAACTCACATAGGAGAAATAGAGTTCGAAAGAGGGGAAGGTGGTTGAGTTTCCATGGGTGGTGTTATGGTCACAAATGGCCAAATGAGAGGGCGGAGTCAAGATGGCAGCCTAGAAGGAGCAGAAGTTCAGACCTCTGAATAATCTCCCTTACCGATCACAAACTGAATGCTCCAAGGGGACTGAAAATCAAACCCAACAACAAGACAGAGCCAAGGAACCCTCCTGCTGGACTCAGTTCAAAAGGTACACCACCCCCTCCCAAAAGCCAGAATCTGAGAACACTTGGATTTAAGGAGAAAGCAGAAGGAAGGTCCCAGGACCCCTACCCCCACCTAGACCACTAAACCCCCAGCAGCAGCAGGAACCTCTGGGTGGGCAAAGGTGCTGGTCTGGAGGGTGTACATTGAGGGCAGGGCTGTGCCAAGCTCAGAGCATTGAACACAGATGGTGGGGAAGGAGCTGGAGAGGGAGCATAGAGCTGGCAGCCTGGTCAGAGCTGTGGAGATCCTCCATATTGCTCCAGCCTTCCAGGAGGTTTTGGCCTCAGATTACACCCAGCCCAACCCAGATGAACTTAATCCCCCAGATGAACTTATTCCCATCAAAAGTCTTCAGAGGGGGCAGCTGGGTAGCTCAGTGGATTGAGAACCAGGCCTAGAGATGGGAGGTCCTACGTTCAAATCTGGCTTCAGCCACTTCCCAGCTGTGTGACCCTGGGCAAGTCACTTGCCCCCCATTGCCTAGCCCTTACCACTCTTCTGCCTTGGAGCCAATACACAGTATTGACTCCAAGATGGAAGGTAAGGGGTTTAAAAAAAAAAATTCTTCAGAGCTCAGGGAAGCCCAGGCTCCAACACACCCCCTCCATTGACTGCTGGACTTTAATCCAATCAAAAGCCTCCAGAGGACAGAGAAACTCAAACCCCAACAACCCTCCCCCACAGACTGCACCGAGTGATCTTCTATCAAAGCTCCAAGAGGGAAGACTGACAGAAGCCCCCAAAACCAAAAGAAATGAGAGGAGCAAGAACACAGACAAATATGGGGAGCAAAGAAGGGGTAAATATGAGCAAACAACAGAAAAAGAAGAAAGAAATTACAATAGACAGCTTCTGTACAATGAATGGAACAGAGGGGGAGGTATCAGCAAACGATAAATCAGAAATCCCAGCGGATTGGATACAGGCTTTGGAAGAACTCAAAATGCAATTCGAAACACAATTAAGAGAGGTTGAAGACAATTGGGAAAAGAACTTAAAAACTAAGAAATGGCCAAATGAAACAGTGGTCTGGTTCCAGGCAAGAAAAAAAGGGATGGCTCACTTATTGGAGTCTAGGGTTTAAGGGACAGAATCTGGATCCTCCTGAAAAGAGGAAGAAAGTCAAAGAACAAAAGATAAACTAAGGAGATAAGGCTATTGTTCTTTTCTTATGTTTCTCTAGATAATGTCCTTGCCTTTATTTATATGCATATCTGTCCACTGCAAAAACCATTGCTAAGGGGAGCTGTATTTTGTCAAAGGAAAACTGTCCTACTATATAACATAGAATGTTAGAGCTGAAAGGGAATCTTGGAAAGTAGAATGGACTAGGTTAGAGCTGAAAGAGATTCTTGAGCAGTAGAATGGACTAAATTAGAGCTGGAAAACAGAGCATGGAATATTAAGGTTAAGAAGGACTGTTGGTACCATTTCCACTCCTTCATTTTAGAGAGAGGACTTAGAGAAGAAAGACTTGCCCAATGTAACCAAAGGAATCACTAGATGACTTTGAACTAGAACCCAGGTTTTCAGACTCCTGGATTCCTAGAAAGTTTGAGAAAGGTGCCATAATTCAGTACGGAAAACACAAACATGGAATTGCAATTCAGAAGACCCTATGCCTAGCCTGGACACTTACTGGCTGACCATGAATGGTCTCTTGCTTATCCTCTCTCAGCCTCGACTCCCTCATTTGTATAATGAAATCACTAATACTTACACTAACCACTAGTTCAAGGTTGCAAGGAAGGCTCTTGTAAAACTTAAAATATTAGAGAAATATGGCTTATTATTATTGTGTTTCACTATATCCCAGTGCCTTGATCATCTTTTCCTCACAATTCACCAAACTCTCTCCCTTCCTTCAAGAGGTTCCAGAAGAATCTAGGAAGACTTTCTAGACTAAAAAAAAAAAAGATAAAGAAGCAGCACCTTCCCAAACCCATGTCCCATCTTGCCCTGTCTAAGGCTATGCCTTTCTTGAACCCTGTCTTTCCTTTCTCCCCCCATTGCATACACTGCTGTGTTGTAGGGTCCTGTTAAACTGTAACTGCCACCATTCATTTCATAGTGTCTGGTTTGTGGTTTCTATGACCTTACTTATGATGCACATAAAATGGGGCACCTGGGTGGCTCAGTGGATTGAGAGCCAGACCCAAAGATGGGAGGTCCTGGGTTCAAATGTATCCTCAGACACTTCCCAGCTGTGTGACCCTGGGCAAGTCACTTGACCCCCATTGCCTAGCCCTTACCACTCTTCTGCCTTGGAGCCAATACACAGTATTGTTTGTCTTTCAGAATTTGGTAATTTCCAGTGTTCTCCTTCCTAGGGAATATAAACAAACTAATATTTAGTCCATAAGAAAATACATACACACACACACACACACACACACACACACACACATTTATACATGCCTGTATTCATAATTGAGACCTTGTCCCTGATGTGAGGACCTTGGCGCATGGGAAATTTGTTCTCTGCTCCCTCACCTATAAAATCTGAGTTAGCATTCTCGTACGGAGAATTCCATGGGAGAAGATTCCCCACACCTCCATGAGAGGGCCTTTGATCCGGACTTGAGAGAACAAGCCAAGGCCACCCACCTAATAATGGCTAGGCAATTTAAAGGCAGAACTCCCTGGGAAGATTCATGGCCATATTAATTTGCTTCTATCTTGTATACCTCTGTAGTTTTAATTGCTTCTCATTTTCTTTTGTTTCTTCCTCCTAAAAGCCAGCTGAGAAGGTCTTTTCCTGTGACTCCAATTATAACTTTGTAGATAAGCAAATGTCCACCTGGGCCCCAGTGGCCCTGGAGCACCTGGGATTATAGATAAGATCCTGCCCATCCCCCTTATTAGACTTCAAGAAGATGGGGAAACACTTCAATCTTTCCTTCAGTAAAATATTGTTCTTAAAGAGGCCAGAATATAAGCCTAGAAGTGGAAATAACACAATTCCTGGATCCCTCTCCAAATACCATTCTGAACCCCCAAAAAGGAGAGAGTTCCCTCAGTGTAAGTCAGACCTTGGAATTTTCCTGGGAAAAAGAGAAATTTGGGAAGCCCATCTCGTAGCTGTCACACCACGACCTCGGTTTGGACTCAGATTTGGAGGAACTCCTGACCTCCTATCTCCAGGCCTCCAGAGACTGTGGCTGACTAGACAGAATAACCTATAATAAGGGGTAGCTGAGTGGCTCGGTGGATAGAGAGCCAGGCATGGAGATGGGAAATCTTGGGTTCAAATCCAGGCTCAGACACTTCCTAACTGTGTGACCCTGGCCATGTTGCTTAACCACATTTGCGTAGCCCTTGTCCTCTGTCTTCCAGTTACTAGGACAGAAAATAAAGGTTATAAATGCACATTTTCCATCCATTCTCTTTTCTTCATTTGAATAGCCACTGCCCCACTTCAGACCATTATCGTGTTTACTTTAAATCAGAACTGTAATAAAGATAGGGGTACCAAAGCTTTGCCTAAGGGCACCAAGATTTAGAGGGTCCTGGGTTCAAATTTGACTTCAGACACTTCCTGGCAATTAGACCCTGAGCAAGTTACTTGGCCCAACTTGTTGGTCTTTTGCCTTGGAACACAGCTTAGAATTTATTCTAGAACAAAAAGTAAGGGTTAAAAAAACAAACAACCCACCTCCAATCAATCTCATTTGAGAATATAAATCTTATGCATAGATTTTCCCTTTTCTTCTTTGCTGTGCCAGTGTCCAGCTACCATACAATCATCATTTGGAGAGACCTTTGAAACCAAATGCAGGAATTGAAATGATTGGAAGAAACTAATCAAACTAAGTCAACAATCAATCAGTACACATTTTTGTGCCAAGCCTGACAAACACTGTACGGAGCAGTGGGCATAAGAAGAACGGAGAGCAGTCCCTGTCCCCCAGGAGTTTGCATTCTAGTTGGGGGGGGGGGGACAACAAGTAAATAATTCAATACATACCTACAAAAGGAGAAGATCAAACTCACACAGAGGCCCACCATTCAAGTTGTGGCAGTGAAGTGACCCTAAATGGCATGTTCATTCTAGAAAGTCTTCCTAGATCCTTCTGGAACCTCTTGAAGGAAGGGAGAGAGTTTGGTGAATTGTGAGGAAAAGATGATCAAGGCACTGGGATATAGTGAAACACAATAATAATAAGCCATATTTCTCTAATATTTTAAGTTTTACAAGAGCCTTCCTTGCCACTCAAAAAAAAAAAAAGATGTCCTCTGATCTCTTGGCAGACCTCATTTTCCACTCTTCACAATCTTGTTCCTCAATAGCTTCAGAACTAGCTGAACTAATCCTGCCTACCTTGTCCTACTGTCATGTATGACCGGCCAAATATCAACCCTGGCTTCTGAAGGAGGCTGGAGGGCTTATTGGATCCCCTCTAAATTAGTGAGGTTGTTGTTGGTGTTTTTCATCTTGATGGGGAGTTCATTGATACATGGCAAATATGTTAGAATTCCTTAATTGACTGCTCCACTCCCATTGTCCCATTCAGGGCCTGTTCCAAACCTTTTCTCCTGAAGATCTCAGAGCCTCCCTCACCAGTCCTCCCTCAGGAGATGTTGATGCCTCCTTCTTTACTGAGAAAATAGAAGCTACCATTCAGGATGTTCTCCCCCACTCCAGCCCCCAAACCTCTCTACCTTCACCTATCTTCAATTGTAACTCCTTTCCCTGAGGAAGAGAGGGTCTTTCTCCTCAACACAATGAGCCTGTGCCCCTGATCCCAATCCTTCCTCTCCAGGAGTTTATCCAATTCCTTTTCTCTCCCAGCTTCAATATCTCTCTAATATCTCTTAGTCATGATATTGAATTTCTCTAACTTTTTCTCCAAATGACTACAAACATCCTCAGATTAATCTCATCCTTTAAAAAGCTTCAAGGGGGCAGCTGGGTGGCTCAGTGGATTGAGAGTCAGGTCTCTAGACTTCTCTCTGTGTCAAGGAAACCCATCCCCTCCCCTTTCTGAGTAACTTTACCTGTCTATCAAATATTCCTGACATACCACAGTTATACAAGGTTATATCAGGTTCTGTATGTCAATAAAAGTTAAGGTTTGGGGTAGAATTTGGGGAGACCAATGAGAGGACCATGAGGGAACCTGGTTTCAAATCTAGTCTCAGATACTTCCTAGCTGTGTGACCCTGGGCAAGTCATTTCACCCCCATTGCTTAGCCTTTACTGCTTTTCTACCTTAGAACCTCTAAGAAAGAAGGTAGGGATTTTTAAAAAAATCTCTTCACTGCATCTGCCATCTCTTAGATTTCTCTTTTTCACTGTCAAACTCCTAGACTTATGTATTCTCACTGTTTCCACATCCTCATCTAATAATTTCTCATTCCCTTGTGGACTGACTTCTAATCCCACCATTCTACCGTATCTCTCCAAGGTTATCAACCATCTCTTAACTGCTAAGTCCAAAGGTCTTTTCTAGTTCTCATTCTCATCTCTTTTTAACTTTCAGTGCTATAGTAAACCACTTGTTTCTCCCCCCTACTCTCCTGCTTTGCCTTCCCCGACACGTATCTCCACTGGTTCTGCTTCTACCTGCCTGGCCAGCCCTTCTCCGTGTCCATACCAACTATATTCTACTCCTTTAGAGTAGTGTCCCCAGAACTCTATCCTAGACCCTCTTCTCTCTGTAGACGGACTCTCAATGATCTCATCCCGACTCAAATCTCTATATCCAATCCTAACTTCTTTCTGATTTTTAGGCAGGAATCTTGGATATCTTCCCTTAGATACCCTATAGGTACTTCAAATTCATTCTGTGCAAAATAGAATTTTTTATCTTCCACTCAAACTTCTCTCTATCTATAGAAGGCACCTCCATCATTTTAGTGGCACAGGTTTTCAAATCCGGAGTCACCTTTCCTTCTATATCTGATCGACTGTAGTTAGTTTCAATTTTATATGTGTAAGGGGCAGCTAGGTGGCTTAGAGGATAGAATGCCAGACCTGGAATCAAGAGGACCTGGTTCCAAATCTGATCTCAGACACTTCTCAGCTGTGTGACCCTGGGCAAGTCACTTAACCCCCATTGCCTAGCCCTTACTGCTCTTCTGCCTTGGAGCCAATACATAGCATTGACTCCAAGACAGAAGGTAAGGGTTTAAATAAAACATTTTTTAAAGTTTGAAAAAAAGAAAATAAGGGTTATTAAAAAATTATGTGTGGGATTTGGGACTTCTGGTCAAGATGGAAGCATAGAAGTATCAAAAGTTCAGACCTCGGAAACCCTTCCTTACCGATCGCAAACAGAGTGCTCCTAGGCCACCGAAATTCAAGCTGAACAACAGGATAGACCTAGGGAAACCTCCTCCTGGGCCTGGATCAAAAGGTACCACACCCCAAAAGCCAGAACCCTAGATCACTCGTATCTAAGGGGTAGACAGAAAGAAGGTCCCAGGACCCATCCGCCCCAACCCAGAGTGCTGAGCCCACGGCAGCAGCGGGAACCTCAGGGCTCTGAGGACTCACCTTGAAAGCAACCTGAGCCAGTCTCCGGGGCGCCCAACACAGACGGCAGGGAAACATAGAGAGAAGGGGGAAGCCTATAGCCCCCTGGCTGGGTCCTTCCATCTGAATCTCAAGCTTTAGGACACCAGCTGAACCCAATCCCATCAGGAGCCCTCAGAGCTACTGAAAGGACAGAAAACTCAGGGCTGGCAAAGGGGTTGCTCCGAAGAGCTTACCTTGAAAGTAACCCGGGCCAGTTTCCGGGCATTCAATACAGACTATGGAAGAGGAGGTTGCCGCTTTTTTTTTCTTCCTTTTTTTGGCTCGGGGATCATTTGGCCCACACCACCTGAACCTAATCCCATCAGGAGCCCTCAGAGCCCAGGCAAGCCACGACCCCTCCCCCCTTAGAGAGCAGGGTCTTCTGAAAAAACAGAAACCTAGAGGCAAAGTCAAGATGGCAGCCTAGAAGGAGCATAGACCTTGGCAGCCTGGCCAGAGCTTTGGAGATCCTCCATATCTGCTCCAGCCGTCCAGGAAGTTTAAAACTCAGAGTAAACCCAGCCCAACTAAGCTGAACTCAATCCCATCAAAAGTCTCCAGAACACAGGGAAGCCCAGGCTCCCCATCCATCCTCATTGACTGCTGGACTTTAAGCCAATCAAAAGCCTCCAGAGGACAGGAAAGCTCAAACCTCCAACAACCCTCCCCCAGAGATTACACCAAGAGATCCTCTGTTAAAGCTCCAAGAGGGGAGACTTATAGAAGTCCCCCAAAAAACAAAAAAAAAATGAGAGGAACAAGAGCACAGACAAATACAGGGAGGAAAGAAGGGGTGAATTTGAACAAACAACAGAAACAGAAGAAAGAAACTACAATAGACAGCTACTACTCACCAAATGGAACAGAGGGGGAGAGATCAGCAAACAATAAACCAGAAATCCCAGCGAATTTGATGCAGGCTGTGGAAGAACTCAAAACACAACTAAGAGAGGCTGAAGACAATTGGGAAAAGAACTTAAAAATTAAGATAAGTCATCTGGAAACAGAGGCACTTGAACTAAAACAAGAAAATAGTGTCCTGAAAGCCAAAATCATCCAGCTGGAAAATGAGGCAAAGGAGATGAAAGATGAGGCAAAGGAGATGAAAGATGAGATAAAGAGGATGAAAGATGATCTTCAAAGAAAATCAGACCAGAAGGAAAAAGATGACCAAAAAGCCAGAGATGAAATCCAATCTTTAAGAACCAGAGTAAAACAACTAGAATCAAGTGACCTCACAAGGCAGCAGGACACTATAAAACAAAACAAAAAGAATGAAAAATTTGAGGAAAATGTGAAGCATCTCATTCACAAAACAGACGATTTAGAAAATCATTCAAGAAGAGACAATTTAAGAATAATTGGACTACCAGAAGACATAATACTAGAGGAAATTATCCAGGAAAACTGTCCCGAGATCCTAGAACACGAGGGGAAAGTGGAGATTGAAAGAATCCATAGATCACCCCCTGTATTTAATCCCCAACTGACAACACCAAGAAATGTTATAGCCAAATTCAAAAACAATCAGATGAAAGAACAGGTATTACAAGCTGCCAAGAAGAAGCCATTCAGATACCATGGAAACACGGTGAGGATAACACAGGATCTGTCTGCATCCACACTGAAGGACCGAAAGGCATGGAATACGATATTCCGGAAAGCAAGGGAACTAGGTCTACAGCCAAGAATAAAATACCCATCAAAACTGACTATATTCTTACAGGGGAAAGTATGGTCATTTAACACAACAGAAGAGTTCCAAGCATTCATAAATAAAAGACCAGATCTGAACGGAAAATTTGAAGTCCAACCACAGAACTCAAGAAAATCATCAAAAGGTAATTAAAAAGGGGGAAAACAACAACAACAACAACAAAAAGTTTTTTTAAGAGACTCAATAAGTTAAAATGATATGTATCCCTATAAGAAAAGAGGTCATTGGCAACTCTTAAAAACTGTTGCTATCACCTAAGCAGCTAGAAGAACTACACTCAGAGGGAACAGTGACAAACTGTATAGGATGAAAGGACAAGACATAAATAGGTATATAGATATATGCATGCATAAATACATATACATGTGTATGTATATATATATATTCATGACTAAAGCTAAAAAAGAAAAGAGGTTATGACTAAAAGAAATGGGAAAAGAAACAAATGGGGGTAAATTTATATGTCACAAAGAAGCTCATGGCGGGACGGGGGAGAACATTGATACACTGGAAGAGTAAAGAGGTTGGAAATAGGAAACACTCAACTCTTATGTACTTTGAAACTGACCCAAAGAGGGAAGAACAATCCAATCCATTGGGGAAGAGAATAGATTTGCGCCCTATAGGGGAGTAGAAGGGTAAAAAACAGTCTGGTGGGGAGGGAAGCAGTACAAGGGAGGGAGAGGGTGGGGGGAATTTTAAAAAGACTACAGGGGAAAATAAGGGAGGGAATAAGAAGGGAGGGGGGGTAGAAAGGGAAATACAAGGGGGACTGATTTAAAGTAAATCACTGGACTAAAAGGTAGAGCTGAAGAAGAAAGGTTAGAATTAGGGAAAGATATCAAAATGCCAGGGAGTCCACAAGTGACAGTCATAACTTTGAACATGAATGGGATGAACTCACCCATAAAACGTAGACAAATAGCAGAATGGATTAGAATCCAAAACCCTACCATATGTTGTCTCCAAGAAACACACATGAGGCGGGTAGACACCCACAAGGTCAGAATTAAAGGATGGAGTAAGACCTTCTGGGCCTCAACTGACAGAAAGAAGGCAGGAGTGGTAATCATGATATCTGATAAAGCCAAAGCAAAAATAGACCTGATCAAAAGGGATAGGGAAGGTAATTATATTTTGTTAAAAGGGACTTTAGATAATGAGGAAATATCACTAATCAACATGTATGCACCAAATAATATAGCACCCAAATTTCTAATGGAGAAACTAGGAGAATTGAAGGAAGAAATAGACAGTAAAACCATATTAGTGGGAGACTTGAACCAACCATTATCAAATTTAGATAAGTCAAATAGAAAAATTAGAATTAGTAGACATATGGAGAAAAATAAATAGGGATAAAAAGGAATACACCTTCTTCTCAGCACTACATGGCAAATTCACAAAGATTGACCATACATTAGGTCACAGAAACATGGCACACAAATGCAGAAAAGCAGAAATAATAAATGCAGCCTTTTCAGACCACAAAGCAATAATAAAAATAACGATCAGTAATAGTACATGGGAAACCAAATCAAAAACTAATTGGAAACTAAACAATATGATACTCAAAAATCATTTAGTTAGAGAAGAAATCATAGAAACAATTAATAATTTCATCGAGGAAAATGACAATGGCAAGACATCCTTTCAAACCTTTTGGGATGCAGCCAAAGCAGTAATCAGAGGTAAATTCATATCCCTGAGTGCATATATTAACAAACTAGGGAGAGCAGAGATCAATCAATTGGAAATGCAAATAAAAAAACTCGAAAGTGACCAAATTAAAAACCCTCAGCAGAAAACCAAACTAGAAATACTAAAAATTAAGGGAGAAATTAATAAAATTAAAAGTGATAGAACTATTGATTTAATAAATAAGACAAGAAGCTGGTACTTTGAAAAAACAAACAAAATAGACAAAGTACTGGTCAATCTAATTAAAAAAAGGAAGGAAGAAAAGCAAATTAACAGCATCAAAGATGAAAAGGGGGACAGCACCTCTGATGAAGAGGAAATTAAGGCAATCATTAAAAATTACTTTGCCCAATTATATGGCAATAAATATACCAACTTAAGTGATATGGATGAATATATACAAAAATACAAACTGCCTAGACTAACAGAAGAAGAAATAGAATTATTAAATAATCCCATATCAGAAAATGAAATCCAACAGGCCATCAAAGAACTTCCTAAGAAAAAATCCCCAGGGCCTGATGGATTCACCAGTGAATTCTATCAAACATTCAGAGAACAGTTAATCCCAATACTATACAAACTATTTGACATAATAAGCAAAGAGGGAGTTCTACCAAACTCCTTTTATGACACAAACATGGTACTGATTCCAAAACCAGGCTAGGTCAAAAACAGAGAAAGAAAACTATAGACCAATCTCCCTAATGAATATAGATGCAAAAATCTTAAATAGGATACTAGCAAAAAGACTCCAGCAAGTGATCAGAAGGATCATTCACCATGATCAAGTAGGATTTATACCAGGGATGCAGGGCTGGTTCAATATTAGGAAAACCATCCACATAATTGACCATATCAACAAGCAAACCAACAAAATCACATGATTATCTCAATAGATGCAGAAAAAGCCTTTGATAAAATACAACACCCATTCCTATTAAAAACACTAGAAAGCATAGGAATAGAAGGGTTGTTTCTAAAAATAATAAGCAGTATATATCTAAAACCATCAGCTAACATCATCTGCAATGGGGATAAGCTAGATGCATTCCCAATAAGATCAGGAGTGAAACAAGGATGCCCATTATCACCTCTACTATTTGACATTGTACTAGAAACACTAGCAGTAGCAATTAGAGAAGAAAAAGAAATTGAAGGCATCAAAATAGGCAAGGAGGAGACCAAGTTATCACTCTTTGCAGATGACATGATGGTCTGCTTAAAGAATCCTAGAGATTCAACCAAAAAGCTAATTGAAATAATCAACAACTTTAGCAAAGTGGCAGGATACAAAATAAACCCACATAAGTCATCAGCTTTTCTATATATCTCCAACACAGCTCAGCAGCAAAAACTAGAAAGAGAAATCCCATTCAAAATCACCTTAGACAAAATAAAATACCTAGGAATCTACCTTCCGAGACAAACACAGGAACTATATGAACATAACTACAAAACACTCGCCACACAACTAAAACTAGACTTGAGCAATTGGAAAAACATTAACTGCTTATGGATAGGACGAGCCAATATAATAAAAATGACCATCCTACCCAAACTTATTTATCTATTTAGTGCCATACCCATGGAACTCCCAAAAAATTTCTTTACTGATTTAGAAAAAACCATAACAAAGTTCATTTGGAATAACAAAAGATCAAGGATATCCAGGGAAATAATAAAAAAAAAACCACAAATGAGGGGGGCCTTGCAGTCCCAGACCTCAAACTATATTACAAAGCAGCAGTCATCAAAACAATTTGGTAGGGGGCAGCTGGGTAGCTCAGTGGATTAAGAGCCAGTCCTAGAGACGGGAGGTCCTAGGTTCAAATCTGGCCTCAGCCACTTCCTAGCTGTGTGACCCTGGGCAAGTCACTTGCCCCCCATTGCCTAGCCCTTACCACTCTTCTGCCTTGGAGCCAATACACAGTATTGACTCCAAGACGGAAGGTAAGAGTTTAAAAAAAAAAAAACAATTTGGTACTGGCTAAGAGACAGAAAGGAGGATCAGTGGAATAGACTGGGGGAAAGCGACCTCAGCAAGACAGTATACGATAAACCCAAAGATCCCAGGTTTTGGGACAAAAATCCACTATTCGATTAAAAACTGCTGGGAAAATTGGAAGACAGTGTGGGAGAGATTAGGAATTGATCAACACCTGACACCCTACACCAAGATAAATTCAAAATGGGTGAGGGACTTAAACATAAAGAAGGAAACCATAAGTAAATTGGGTAAACACAGAATAGTATACATGTCAGACCTTTGGGAGGGAAAAGACTTTAAAACCAAACAAGACATAGAAAGAATCACAAAATGTAAAATAAATAATTTCGACTACATCAAATAAAAAGCTTTTGTACAAACAAAACCAATGTAACTAAAATCAGAAGGAAAACAACAAATTGGGGAAAAATCTTCCTAAAAACCTCTGACAAAGGTTTAATTACTCAAATTTATAAAGAACTAAATCAATTGTACAAAAAATCAAGCCATTCCCCAATTGATAAATGGGCAAGGGACATGGATAGGCAGTTTTCAGATAAAGAAATCAAAACTATTAATAAGCACATGAAGAAGTGTTCTAAATCTCTTATAATCAGAGAGATGCAAATCAAAACAACTCTGAGGTATCACCTCACACCTAGCAGATTGGCTAACATGACAGCTATGGAAAGTAATGAATGTTGGAGGGGATGTGGCAAAGTAGGGACATTAATTCATTGCTGGTGGAGTTGTGAACTGATCCAACCATTCTGGAGGGCAATTTGGAACTATGCCCAAAGGGTGATAAAAGACTGTCTTCCCTTTGATCCAGCCATAGCACTGCTGGGTTTGTACCCCAAAGAGATAATAAGGAAAAAGACTTGTACAAGAATATTCATAGCTGCGCTCTTTGTGGTGGCCAAAAATTGGAAAACGAGGGGATGCCCATCAATTGGGGAATGGCTGAACAAATTGTGGTATATGTTGGTGATGGAATATTATTGTGCAAAAAGGAATAATAAAGTGGAGGAATTCCATGGAGACTGGAACGACCTCCAGGAAGTGATGCAGAGTGAAAGGAGCAGAACCAGGAGAACATTGTACACAGAGACAAACACACTGTGGTATAATCAAATGTAATGGACTTCTCCATTAGTGGCGGTGTAATGTCCCTGAACAATCTGCAGGGATCTAGGAGAAAAAACACTATCCATAAGCAGAGGACAAACTGAGGGAGTAGAAACACCGAGGAAAAGCAACTGTCTGACTACAGCGGTTGAGGGGACATGACAGAGGAGAGACTCTGAACAAACACTCTAATGCAAATATTAACAACATGGCAATGGGTTCGAATCAAGAACACATGTGATACCCAGTGGAATCACACGTCGGCTACGGGGGGTGAGGGGGAGGAAAAGAAAATTATCTTTGTCTTTAATGAATAATGCATGGAAATGATCAAATAAAATACTATAAAATTTAAAAAAAATTGTGTGGCATCCATCCATTCCCTTCTCTTATCTTGAACAGACACTGACCTAGTTCAGGCCGTTATCACTTTTATCCTCCACCAGAGTTGTGACAAGGATAGGGATACCAAGGCTTTGCCTAAGGACACCAAAATTCAGGGGGGGGGGTGCTGAAAACATTTAATTTTCTTTAATTCAACAGTTCATTGAACTGATATTTATTAAACATCCACCAAGGTACTTTACAAAACACTGAGAACACAAAGACAAATAAATGTGTTCCTACCATCAAGGAGGACATCCTGCAAGGGATATAAGGTACAAAGTATATGCAAAAGGGACAGCTAAGTTTCTCAGTGGTTAGAGAGTCAAGCCTGGAGATGGGAGATCCTGTTTTCAAATATGGCTTCAGACACTTCCTAGCTGTGTGACCCTGGAAAAGTCACTTAACATTGCTTGCTTCAGTTTCCACATCTGAAAAATAAGTTGGAGAGGGAAATAATAAGCCACTCCAGTATCTGCCAAGAACACCCAAAGTAGTCACAAAGAATTGGACATCACCGAAAATGACTGAACATCAAAAACAAAGGGATTCTATTAGGCGGGGGTAAAAAGGAAGGGCATTCTAGACATGGGAAAACCATGAGAGCAAAAGCAAAGAGACTTGAAATTTAATATTCTGTTTGGGGAATAATGAGCTGATGAGTTTGAATGGAACCGAGAGGACACAAAGGGAAATTAAAAAAAAAAGAATGGAAAAGTATTTCTGAACTAGACTGTGGCTGTGAAGTGCTAAGGGGTTTGTATTAGAAACAACTGAGAATCGCACCTATTTAGCATGCATAATTAGTTGAAATAGGAAGCTTCCAGATGTCAGGTTTCCTTCTCATCTCCCCCTTCTCCATTCCTCCCCTTCCTGAGACACTGCAGGTGAACTCTTCCTCCAGCCTGGCCTGCCTTGCTCTCTCCCCAGCATCCTCCTCTCCTTCTACAGAGCCTAATGCCCCAAGGCTAAGGTCTCTCCCAGGGGCCACGTGCAATTGAATTGGTCTTACTTCTTGACCGACTGACTAGTAATGTCTCTGACCTCGACAACTCCAGCAGTCTCTTAATTGGTCTCCCTGATGTCAGTCCCTTCCTTTCCCAAGCAGTCCTCCAGCCTTAGTTCACATTACTCCCCGACATGAAATCTTCTTTCCAGCCAAACTAGATGACTAGTTGTTTCCTGAATTTCTAGAAGAGGAATCAAACTTTCCTCTGACCACATGCTTTCCAGCTCCTGCTGTTTGCGTCCCCTGAAGGAGGCAGGTGGCAAGGGGCCAGAGGGGCCAACTTCCCTCTGTGCCAGCACAAGGCAGCTTCTACCTCCTGCAGCCAAGCTGGTCTCCTAAAAATGATGTGGAAAAGCTCCAGTGCAGAGAACAGAAACCTTCCTTTTGACCTCAGGCCATCCCTCTCCCTTGAGGGAAGGGGAAGAGGAAAGTCAGGAAGGAGGTGTTTTTTGTTTGGCTTTGTTTGGTTTGGTGTTTTGGTTTTGTTTGGTTTTGTTTTTGCTTAATCTCCAGATTTTGGAGGGGGAATGAATGGAGAGATAGAGTATCCCATCTGACCTTCTTACCATGAGCCTCCTATCTCAGGCTGCCTCCAGCTGGATCTCCATTCTCCTTTGAGAAAAGGGTTGATGCTGGGGCAGTGAGGTGGCTCAGTGGATAGACAGCCAGGCTTGGAGATGGAAGGACTTAGGTTCAAATCTGTTCTCCTAATTGTGTTACTCTGGACCAGTCACCTAACTTCATTTGCCTCATTCTTGTCCTTCTGTCTTACAGTGTTACCAAGACAGAAAATAAGATTTTTAAAAAATAAAGGAAAGGATTGGTACCCCTCACAATCCAGTATTTCTGAACTCCTATTGGACATCAGTCAAACCACATCTTCCATCTCCCAATACATGATTCCTTACTCAGTCTCCTTCAACACCTGAATCCCAAAGTTTCAGCCAAGAACCATCTTCCACTTCCAATGTGCCTTCTGGAAGGCCTATTCCATAGGCAACAAATTTACTTTCATCCTAACTTTTTTCCTCTCTTTCTTTTTTTTAACCACCAAAATCTGTCTCCCTCTTGGTGGTACAACCTTCCCGGCTACCTCTTCTGGTCCTGCTTGTACCCCCACTCATTCCCCTTGGCTTACTGGTCATGGGAAAGGAGTTGCTCCCCAATACTAGGTTCCATTACTCAGTAAAAGTCCTATTTTTAGGTTTATATTCGTTTTCTCAACCACCCAATCAAAATTTTAGTAGTTTGTATCTCTCTAGTATCTAGACATCTAGTTGCTAAGAGGCAGTATGGTATAGTAGACAGAAAGTTGGTATCTGAGCCAGAAGGATCTAGATTTGAGTCCTGCCTTTGACTCGTATTGGCTATGGGACCCTGAGAAAATAATTTAATCTTTCTGTGCCTCTGTGCAATTCTTCAGGACTATATGTTGCAGAGCAGATGCCCATTTGTATTGGCAAAAGGAGTTTCCTCATGAGGAGTTCCTGGCTCCCACTGAAATCACAGGGCTGAAAAAACCCAACTCATAGCTTGAAAGTGATGGAAGAACTTTTAGAAATTATGTAATTCAACCCTTCATATTAAAGAAGGGGAAACTGGGATGCAAGTTGGTGAAGTGACTTGGTGAAGGTCAAACATTTCATGAATGAAACAATTCCTTGCCTGGAGTAGATGGTTGAGTATAAAATAGACTTGAGCATGAAAAAAGCAAGTGATCATACCCAACTTTTTGAGATAGCAGCTTTGGGATCCAACTCCTCATCTTTCAAAGGAATCACAAGGTCAGGAGCTAAGGGCACACTGTAATAGGGGATTTTGATCCACAAGATCTGAATTTGAATTCTATCATCTGTGTGCTCTCTGTAAAATAAAGAATTGAATTTTGATGTCAGAGACTTATTGGTGAAGCATGACTTCTTCTGCCCTTTCAGAACAGAAGTGGTGGGCAATAGTTACAGAATGAGGCATATATTTTCAGACCTAGTCAGTTTGATGATTTGTTTTAATTATTTGGCAGCTAGGTGGTGCATCTAACTGTCTAGATGGTTAGGCTAGGCCTGGAGACATGAAGAATGGTGTTCAAATCCAGCTTCAGACACTTATTGGATATGTGACCCTGGGTGAGTCACTTACCTTGTGCCTATCTCAGTGTCCACATTTATAAAAAGAAGATAATAACAGCAACTACCTTCCAGAGTTGTTGTGAGGATCAAATGATGTGATAATTGTAAAGTACTTAGTACAGTGTCTATCATCTAGTCAGCACTATATAAATGTTAGTTATTATTTGTAACAAAGAAGGATTCTAGGTTGTTCCCATGACATATTTTTAATAAACTCCTTTAGAGGGAGGGAGGGAGGAAGGGAGGAAAGAAGAGGGGGGGAGGGAGGATGGAAGAGAAGAAGGTGGGAGGGAGAGAAAGGAGAGAGACAGAGAGGGAGGAAGAGAGGGAGAGAGGGAGGGAGGAAGGGGGAGAGAGAGAAAAGTAGGGGAATGTAGAGAGGAAATTCTATAAGGGGAAGATTTGGGAAGTAAATTTTTAAAAAAAGAAAATAGCATTAATAAAACATTTTTTAAGTTAAAAAAAAAGCATGAAGTAGGACTATAGGATCTTTAAATCAGCTCAAAATCCCCCTGCAATTTCATACTATCAATACCCCTAGAGACAACAGAAATGTCTGCTGGGGAAGGGGCCTAGAACAGAATGAGGAGTCTGAGTCTCTTCTTTGTACTTTCAATCCTAATCTTCATGGCTCCCTGCCTGTTTCCTCCTGCAGTCTCTCTTTATGCCATCCTTCTCTCCCTCCCTCCCCTCTTCTATTCTTCTCCCCAGGTCCTCTTCCAAGAACTGTGCCTGGTCCCTCAGGCCCAACTGCTCCAAACCAGGATGCCACCCCTCTTCTAACTAGGTCAGATCTCTGCCCTGAGCTCTGAGGCAGGAAGGGAATGGGGGGAAGACAACGAGGGAATGTGGGGGAATGAACTGGAACCCACTGAGTGCCTTGGGATACCTCCATCTATGCCCAGTCTTTGCTCACTGTTCTGTCCCCAAACCCTTGGTGAGGTCCTAGGAGTTTATGAAAGAGACATCAACAATTAGGTCAATATTCTCACTGCCACCCGCTGCTCATTATCTGGAAACTGTTCCAGTGTAATGCAGAGAGTCCTCTGGGTGTGAGGCATCTGCGTGTGTGTGGTCTTGTCTGTTGCTCCATTTCTGACACATGCTATTTCTTCCTTCCCTCCTCCTTAGCATCCTCCCCTTTCTCTCCTTTTATCTAAGTCCTTCTCACCCTCTGGGGTCCAGCTCAAGTCTCATGAACTCCCTGAAGCCTTCCCCCAGCCCACAGGAATCTCTCCGTGTTGTGAGTTCCTGGAGCACAGGCTGGCTATATCATTTGCCGGTCTTTAGTATGTAATGGTATGTGTGATTAACTATGTTTTTATCAGGGGCAGCTAGGTGGCACCAAGGATAGAGTACTGGAGGCAGGAGGACCTGGGTTCAGTTCTGGCCTCAGATACCTCCTAGCTGTGTGACTTAATCCCCAGTTGCTTAGCCCTTGCCCTTCTGTCTTAGAGTTATTGCTAAGAAAGGTTTTAAAAAAACAAACCCTATATTTTTTTCTGAGGATTGTTGTATCCCTCGCTGGATTAAAAGCTCCTGGAGGGCAGGAACTATGCTATGCTTCTTGTATTCTTGCACATGATGGACGTTCAAAAAGAGTTCCAGCTCTTCCATTATTATCTGAGGCACCTTGGCCCTTGGGTCTCAACTTCTCTGGAATATGGTTTCCTTGTAAAGATCTACACAATGAGAAAAACATCTCTTCCTCTGCCTCACAAGGGCTTTTGAATACACAATTCGATAGAGGGTATAAAAGTGCTTTCGAAACAATGCAAGGAATTATTGTTACTACATTTTGGTGACAATAATAGGCAAAGTAGGGGCAGCTGGGAAGTTAAGTGAATTGAGAGATGGGAGATGGGAGATCCTGGGTTCAAATCAGACCTCAGACACTTCCCAGCTGTGTGATCCTGGGCAAGTCACTTAACCCTCATTGCCCAGCCCTTACCACTCTTCTGCCTTGGAGCCAATACACAGTATTGATTCTAAGGCAGAAAGTAAGGGTTTAAAATTTAAAAAATAGTAATAAGAGGCAAATACAGTACCAAACTTGGAATTAGAATGGCCTGGATTCATCCTTGTGAGACATCAGGCAGTTACTGAACCTCTATATGTTTTCAGGCAACTAACTCCCTAGCACTTATCTGTCCTTTGTAAAAAAGAATTTCCACCCCAGAATTGCCACCCCAGAGAATTCTCCACCTTGATAAAAATCATACATCCTCCCCAAATCCAGTTGTTGTTCAGTCACTTCAGTCTCAGTTGTGGCTGACTCTCCATGACCCTGCTTGGAATTTTCCTGAGAAGGACACTGGAGTGGTTCACTATTTCCTACTCTACTCCTACTCCTGGTTCATTTGACAGATGAGGAAACTGAGACAAATAGAGTGAAGCTTGCTCAGGGCCACAGAGTAGGTGTAGGAAGCCAAATTCGAACTCAGGAAGATGAATATTTCTGACATCAGGTCCAGTACTCTATCCACTGTGCCACCTAGCTGCCCCAGTAATAATGTATTGGGTGATAACAGTATCTTTTCTTACTTGAGAATTCTTGAATCCCTTGTCCTCGGGCTTTGTGGCCACTTGTGTCTTGTCGATTCCTAACTCTGGAATGCTCCTACCATCCACCTCCTCAGCTCTTATTAATGTGTTACTGAATGGAGCTAGAGAAAGTCACAAAAACATCACTGAGCCTCTCCACAGCCACTCTAGTGGACAACTGGGTGGTCCACTACAATTGGACCTTCATAGCAGCAAGATAATCCTTTACTTCTTTCTAATCAATTCTCAGCACCTTCTCCCTTTCTCCACTTTTCACTGAGGTCCTCCTTTTCATGGATAGACTCATAGAAGTTGTCTACATCCATTGCCTTCACTTGCTCTCTTCTTCCTCTCTTCTAAACTTTTCTCTGGAATCTGGCTTCACTGGCATCACTTAAGTGAAACTATTTTCTTCAAATAAACCAGTTGTCACTTAATTAAAAATTTGATGGCCTTTTCTCCTTCCTTATCCCTCTTGACCTCTCTTGAAGCATTTGACACTCTCCCTTCTTGGTCATCTCCTTTTTGCCTTTTCATGACTTTGATTCTCCTCTAATTATTTCATCAGCCATATCATGTCCACTAAATAGGGGTATTCCACAAGACTCTGTCCTAGGTCTTCTCTTGTCTTTGTAGTCTTCTCACTTGGTCATCACATCAGATCCCATAGGTTTAAATCTATGCAGTTAGGTAATGCCATAATGCATGGAGTGCCTGGCCTGGAGTCAGGAAGACTCATCTTCCTAAGTTCAAATCTGAGCATGGACACCTGTGTGACCCTGGGCAACTTACTTAAACCTGGTGGCCTCAATTTTCTCATCTGTAAAATGAGCTGAAGAAGGAAATGGGGGGGGCAGCTGGGTAGCTAGGTAGCTCAGCGGATTGAGAGCCAGGCCTAGAGATGGGAGGTCCTGGGTTCGAATGTGGCATCAGATACTTCCTAGCTGTGTGACCCTGGGCAAGTCACTTGACCCCCATTGCCTAGCCCTTACCACTCTTCTGCCTTGGGGCCAATACACAGTATTGACTCCAAGACAGAAGGTAAGGGTTTAAAAAAAAAAGAAGGAAATGGCAAATCATTCAAGTATCTTAGCCAAGAAAACTCCCCCAACGGAGTCACAAAGAGTCAAATGTGACTGAAAACAACAGAGCACCGACTCAGATCTATGTATCCATCCAGTCTCTCTTTGGAGGTCTATATAAACAACTGCCTATAGAACATTTCCAGCTGGGTGCCCTGGAAATACCTCATATTCAATATGGCCAAAAGTGAACTTATCTTTCACCCAAAACCCTAATGTCTCTCTTTTTTGCTGAGGGCACCACCATCCTCCTCATCCCACACTATTACATTCCACTTCTTCTTTTTCCTTCATCCCATATAGATAATCTGATCCATTGCCAGATCTTGTCGATTCTACCTCCCAAGTATGGCTCAAGACTGACCTCTCTACTCATACAACCACTCCCTTAGCTCGGGCTCTCATCACCTCTCCCCTGGACTTGCAGCCATTGTCCATCTTATCTCCTTCCCTTGAGTCTCTCCCCTCTCCAATCCATCTGCCACCCAGCTGTCAAAATGATATGCCTCAAGTCTAGGTATGACCATTTCATCGCCCTGCTCTGGTTGATTCCTAGTGTTTCTCTGGTCAAACACAAACTCTTTTGTTCAATATTTGTTTCACCACCTGACTTCAATCTAACTTTTCCAGCCTTATTAGACATTTCACCCTTTCATGAACTCTCTGGTCCAGGCACATTAGCTTTCTTTACGGGAAGAGAAAGGAAAAAAAAAGCATTTATTGTTTTTAATGGTTATTTTTAAATTTTTCTTTTCTTTTCCCCCAATTACATATAAAAACTGTTTCCAACATTTTCCAAAAAATAGTGAGTCTCTAATTCTTTCCATCCCCACCTCTCCACCTCCCACCTCCACCTTGAGATGGTAAGCAATCTCATATAGATTCCTTTACATGAACAATCATTTCAAACATTTGTCCATATTAATGCTTATAAGAATTGAAACAATATTTCTACCCAGATATACATTTTATAAAGTTTATTAGAAAGGGTAGACAATCATAGTTTAAAATCTCATTCCTGTAAGTAACCTGACCACACGCTGCTGGGCCTGCCAGTCCCTTCCTCTTTTCCCATCACCTGCCTGCTCTGCTCCTGAGTCTGTTCAAAGCAAGAAGCCCCTGCAGGACCTCCCCCCTCACTCTTATTGATGTACAACATATACACAGACGCAAAACCTAGTGCAACTGTGTTATTTCAGGAATATATTCAGGAATGTTGTTCAAGCAACTCAGGAGGGGGAGGGGATGAACTTCCTTAATACATCCTTTAGTGGAAGGAAACTCAAATTTTAAAAAATTAAGAAAATTTAAAAAGTTTGCTTTGCCCTGGTTTCAGATTCTATCAGTCTTTTTTGTCTTTTCTTTATATTATGTGACAGAGGGTTTGCACATAAGAAAAAGTGCCAGGCTGAAGAGTTTGTGGATCTGCTCACCTCCACAGGGGAGGGGTCCTAGGAGGTTTGGGATGTTGAGGAGACAGAAGATTCTGGCTGGGATTTCAGTTGGATAGCTCTTTCAACCTTGAGAAGCCTAGGAGGAGAGGTCTGGCCAAGCCTTTCTCCTGGGATATATCTACCTCTTTCATCTCCTGGTGACTGGACATTCTCCTTCCCCATCCCCCAATTCCCAAACTGAAGGAACATTTGAAGAAGACATGTTGGGCCTTTGTCAAAACTTTACCTCACAGCTCCTGGTGCCCTGGGTCTGAACTGTGGCCAGGGGGCCAAACCCAGGGTCAGTCAACCTGGCTATCTCTCAGGGGGCTCAGGCTGCCAAAGTCTGAGTTTCCCTAAACTTGAGGAGGGAGGGAAAGGGTTAGTTAGAGAAAGAGACCCTCTGTCCCCATTTTTCCTTTCCCATTCTTTTCCCTGCCAGCCATTTTCTTTGTATTACCCTAATTGAATTAATTTACATTAAAGTGGTTATCCTTTCCCAAATTTGAATCAAGTATGACTAGAACAACTTAGAGAGGAAGGGACATCTTCCTGGGAAGAAACATTTTAGGCTCTAGTAGTTGAGGGGGGCAAGAGTCAATCTGTGAAAGCAGCCATATCTGAGGATAGAAGGCTAAAGGGGGAAATTCTTCAAACCCCTTCTCCTCTCTCTGAGCCAACCTTAAAACATCAGTTATCTCTCCTGGATCCTGTTTCTTTTACCACCCACAAACCTTCTCCATTATATCTGGCATCCCATGCAAAACACACTTCCATATTGGTCATGGTTGTAAAAACAAACTCATACAAAACCAAAATTCCAAAATAAAACCAAAAACAGTGATGTGAAAGAATGCATGTTTTGATCTGCATCCATCCAACTCCACTAGTTCTATAAATTGGCTCAATGAGGTTCAATGAGTTGTTCATTGCCCTCTGGAATAGCCTATTCTAGGCTCTCTGATTCTTTAAGTAGAAGCTACTAAATCTTGTGTAATCTTGATAAAATCTCCATGATATTTGAATAGTTTCTTTTAGGCTGCTTGAACTCTATAAGAACTCTATAAGTTCTTTTTCTCTGGAAAAAGATGACACCTTTTTTTTTTTTTAAAATCATGAGAATGTTGGTATAGTTTTGGATCATTGTGTTGCTGAGAATAGCCGTTATTCAGTTGTTCATTGTTCAGTATTTCTGTCACTGTGTACAATGTTCTCTTTGTTCTACTTATTTCACTTTGCTTCAGTGCATGTAAATCTTTCTAGGTTTTTCTGAGCTCCTCCTGCTTGTCATTTCTTACAACATAACAATATTCCATTACAATCATATACCACAACTTATTCAGCCATTCCCACTTGATGACCCCTTCACTTTCCGACTCTTTGTCCCCACAAAAAGAGCTACTTGATGATGCAGAGCGAGAGGAGCAGAACCAGGAGAACATTGTACACAGAGACTAATACACTGTGGTATAATCGAACGTAATGGACTTCTCCATTAGTAGTGGTGTAATGTCCCTGAACAACTTGCAGGGATCCAGGAGAAAAAAACACCATTCATAAGCAAAGGATAAACTATGGGAGTGGAAACACTGAGAAAAAGCAACTGCCTGAACACAGAGGTTGAGGGGACATGACAGAGGATAGACTCTAAATGAACACTCTAATGCAAATACTATCAACAAAGCAATGGGTTCAAATCAAGAAAACATCTAATGCCCAGTGGACTTACGTGTCGGCTATGGGGGGTGGGGGGAAGGAAAAGAAAATGATCTATGTCTTTAACGAATAATGCTTGGAAATGATCAAATAAAATATATTTTTAAAAAAAAAGAGCTACTTGAAATATTTTTGTACATATGGGTCCTTCCTCTTTTTGTTTTTTATCTCTTTGGTATACAAACCTAGTAATGGTCTTGCTGGGTAAAAGGGTACTTACTGTTTTATAACCCTTTGAGCATAGGTCCAAATTGCTCTCCAAAATGATTGAATCAATGTATGACTCCCCCAGCAGTGCATTCTTGTCTCAAATTTCCCATATCCCCTCCAAGTTTTGTCATTTCTCTTTTCTCTCATAATAGCTTATCTGATATGTGTGGGTTGGTACCTCAGAGTTGTTTTTAATTTGCATTTCTCTAATAAAAAGTGATTTAGGGCATTTTTTGCATGACTAAAGGTAGCTTTAATTACTTTGAGAACTGCCTATATCCTTTGACCATTTATTAAATGGGGAATGAGTTATATTCTTATATATTTGACTCATTTCTCTGTGTTTGAGAAATGAGACCCTTATTAGAGAGACCTATAAAAATTTTTGCAACATTATGATTGCTGTGTATTTCTTTCCATCCTACTTCCCCATTTAGTTTCTGACCTCCCTCCTCCCCAATTTGCCTTTTTATTAGCCCCACCCCACTTCTCTTGACCCCTTCCCCTTCTGCTCTCCTATAGGGTAAAGTAGATTTCTATCCCCTTTTGATTGGCCTCATTGAGCCAATTCCAATGAAAGTAAGATTCACATTTCTTTCCCCACCTCCCCCATCTTCCTCTCCTCTTTCATACCTCTTTTGTATGAGATAATTAACCCATTCTGTTTTTCCCTTTCCCCTCCTCCTAATACATTCCTTTTTCTAATGTCTTAATTTAATTTTATTTTTATATCATCCCACCATTTTCATCATTTATATTATCCCATAATATCCCTTGACTATGTATACTACTTCTAACTGCCCTTTTAATAATGAGAAAGTTCTTAGGAGTTAGAAGAATCATCTTCCATAAGGGATATACACAGTTTAACTGTTTTGAATGTCTTTTGGTTCTCTTTCCTGTTTACCTTTTTATGTTTCTCTTGAATCTTGTATTTGAGAGTCAAATTGTCCATTCAGCTCTGGTCTTTTCATCAGAAATGTTCTGAAGTCCTCAGTTTCATTGAATATCCATTTTTTCCCCTGAAGGATTATGCTCAATTTTGCTGGGTAAGTGATTCATAGTTGAAGTACTACCTCCTTTGCCCTCTGGAATAGCCTATTCTAGGCTCTCTGATTCTTTAAGTAGAAGCTACTAAATCTTGTGTTATCTTGACTGTAGCTCCATGATATTTGAATAGTTTCTTTTAGGCTGCTTGAAATATGTTCTCCTTGATCTGAGAGTTCTAGAATTTAGCTATAATATTCCCTTGAGTTTTTCTTTTGAGATCTCTTTCAGGAGGTGATCAGTGGGTTCTCTGAATTTTTATCTTATTTTTTCCATTATTTTCTATATATTCAAATTCTATATCCTCTGGTTCTAGAATATCAGGGCAGTTTTCCTTGAAAATTTCTTGAAAGACAATGTCTAAGCTCTTTTTTCGATCATGACTTTCAGATAATCCAATAATATTTAGATTCTCTCTCCTTGAATTATTTTCCAGTTCAGTTATCTTTCCAATAACATATTTCACATTTTATTTTTTTATTCTTTTGACTTTGATTGTTTCTTGATGTTTCATGGAGTCATTAGTTTCCAACTGCCCAATTCTCATTTTTAATACATAATTTTCTTGAGTGAGATTTGATGCCTTCTTTTCCATTTGGCTAATTCTTCTTTATAAAGAGTTCTTTTCCTCAGTGATCTTTTTTCATGTGACCAATTCTGCCTTTTAAGAAGTTCTCTTCATTGGACTTTTGTACTTCTTTTACCAGTTCAACTATTCTGTATTTAATTTCTTTGGTATTTTTTGTACCGCCTTTACCAACCTGATGGCCCTTTTTTCATGATTTTTCTGTATCACTCTTCTTTATTTTTCCCATTTTTTCTTCTATCTCTCTTATTTGATTTTTAGAATCCTTTTTGAGCTGCTCCATTAATGTTTTTTAGGCTTAAAAGCAATTCATATTTTTCTTGGAAGTTTGGATGTAGCAGTATTGACTTTATTGTCTTCCTCCAAGTTTGTATTTTTGTCTTTTCTGTCACCAGAATAGCTCTCTATGTTGAGTTTCTTTTATTTTTTGTCTTTTGCTCATTTTCTAGTCTTTTTCTTTTCTTTTAATGTAAAAAACTGTTAAAGTTTGGCTCTGTAACTGTGGTGAAGAGAAGAGCACTGTTCCAAGCTTCAGGTTCTTTGTGCAGCTGCCTTAAGAGCAGGCTCTGGGGATTTACCTGCTTTCAGTTCTTCTAAGTTGGTATGATGTAAGGAGAGGTGTGTTTTAACACTCTCCTGACTTGTTCTCTTGTCTGTAAGTAACCATGAGGACTCTTTGACTCCCTTGGAACTGTGACCAGAGTCCCCTTTTCTCCTCTGACTGAAAACATTGGTGTTTGCTAGTGCTTCTCATCCTGAAATCATGTCCCAGGAATGCTACCTGGATCTACATATGGTTACTGCTACAAGAGGCTTGCACCCTGATCCAGCAAAGGGACCCCTACAATCTCCTTCTGAGCAGGTGTCTGACTCCCCTTACCATCTGTGACCGAGAACTCCTTGCAGCCTCTGCTGCTGAGACAGCTGCACCCAAGACCTATTGCTACAGTGGGGCCTACCTGGGTATGCTGTTTGGTGCTCCACCCTAGTGCATTGGATCCCTTCTAAGGGATCAGCCTTAAAGTTGTTTTGAACTGAAAAATTACTTCTCTTTGCCTTTTTGTGGGTTATGCTGCTTCAGAATTAATTCACAGGTGTTATATCATAGTTTTTTTAGAGAGCTGATAATTGTATTTGCTTTTTTGGTGGCCTCCCTGTGACTTCTGTGAAGCTTGTGGTCTACTAAAACTCCCAGCTCCCTTTCAGACAAACTTCTGTCTAGCCATTCCTCCCCCATTTTGCATCTGTCAAGTTGATTTTTCCCATCCATGTGTAGAGTTTTACATTTATGTCCACTGAATTTCAACCTATAGACTCAGCTCATTGTTCTAGCCTCTTGAGATCTTTTAGGAAACTGAGTCACTAGTATTCTTTTTCCCTCCACTGAAGGTAGTCTTCATAGGTTATTGTGATCACCCACAAAAAAATTAATCTCCCAATGGCCAGATTTCTAGAGATAAATCTCTTGACATGTGACTAAGCTGACTGTCAGATAGCATGCATGCAGTCCCTCATTTGAAGACTTCCAAGCTTGGTAGGACTCACCAAACCTTCCCAAGCTGTCCAGTCTTCTTCTACTTAGCTTGCTTCCATATGTTTTCTGATCTAACCACACTGACACTTTTGCTGTTCTTCACATCAAACTCCCTTTCTAGACTCAAGTTTTTTGCCTGGCTGACCCTGGTTTCCTCCAAGTCTCAGATGAAATTCTGCCATCTGTAAGAGGCTTTTCCTACATCCCACCACTACAAGCATCTTCCCTTGAAGATGACTTCCCTAACTGATATATTTATTCTGTAAATGTCTCTTATCTATAAAGGTTTATTTTTCGTTTTCTTTGTTGCTGTTGTTTTTTAAACCTTTACTTTCTTTCTTAGTATCTATTCTAAAGGTTAGGCAATTGGAGTTAAGTAACTTGCCAAGGGTCACATGGCTAGTAAATGTCTGAGGCTAGATTTGAACACAGGTCCTCCTAACTCCAAGCCTGGTGTTCTATCCTTGTGGTATAGATTTTTTTGCACATCATCTCCACCATTAGAATGTAAGCTCCTTGAGGTCATGGGGTGTTTTTGTCTGTCTTTATATCCCCAGAATTTAACACAGTGCCTGACACATAGTGAGTGCTGGATAAATGCTTGCTATTGACTGAATGACTTGTGCTGGTGGATACAGCCTTCCAGAACCCTGGGTCACCTTTGGCCCATCCTGAGAGATCAGAGGAGGACTTTAGGGTAAAAAAAAAAACACCAACACAAACTCCAGAAAAGATAGCTAGTCCAGGCTTTATCTATCCTTTCCTTCTAAAACACAAATGTACCCTCCCACCAAAGTCCTAAACCTGGATCCTGTACTTGGTAGTTTCAATGGATAATTCTTACCTTAAAAGGAGGAAGACCCTGGCTGAGCTCTGGGTTTAAAGTTGGGTTTTTAGGTTTCCTCTTAGGAAAAGTTGGAACAAATCCAGTGGGACTTTCAGGGACCTAGAAGTCTGAGAAATAGCTTGTCCGAGGAAAATTAGGTATATATTCAAACTACCTTGTGTTTAATTGTTTTGAATTTATTTGTATTTATTCTCTTTATTTTCTATAGACTTACATATGTTACTTGTCTCCTTCCATTTGAATATAAGCTCCCTGAGAATAGATATTAATACATTCTTTGTATTATGTCCCCAGCAATTAGCACAGTGGGTAGTATATAGAAGATGCTTAATAAATGCTTGTTGGTTGCTTGATTGGCTGGTAGAACCTTTCTTTGCTAGGATACCCAGGGTAAAAGTTGAGATTCTGAAGTCAGCCAATCAAATCAAGACATTAAAAGACTAGAGGACCACAGTTCTAGAACTAGGAAAAACTTCTAGAGGCCATCTAGTTCAATCCCCTTAGTTAGTGAGAGAATTGAGGCTCAAAGAGATAGACTCTTCTAAAACATTATGGGTAATATTTATCAAAGGAAGGTTTGAACTGTGGCATCAGTTATAGGAAATCGATGGTTTCTTCAGGGGTAGCTTGTTAAGTGATGAATGGCTGGATATGAGGGCTAGGTGTCAGGGTTAAACCACCATCACAACCGCAGAGAGAGTCAGTTTACAAAGAGGCCAGCCCCAAGTAAGTGAAAGAGAAAGAGAAAGATAGAAAGGAAAAAGCAAGCACTTGTGTGGCTAGAGAGAGAACCAAGCAGAAGACATACAGCACTACTGTGATTGTTGCTATAGTTTTGTTTATTATGGCAAAGAGAAAGATTTTTATAGAATGTAGACAATTAAGCATTCCATCATTTAAGACTTATGACTTTCCCACAGAATATTGTTTATGAAAAGACTTTATCCAAAGCATTTCTAAGGCACTTCTACAAACCCAAGCAATTGAGGAATATTGACAATAACTTGGGAGTTCATAGGAAACAGGGGAAAGAGAGTCTGGGTCATTTGGTCATGACAATACAAAGGCTTCTTTGGTCATCAAAATCATGAACAACTCAAGGATTATTATGAAGAAAACTTTCAGGAGATGTCTTTATTTCAGCTGCTGTTTTGAGACCTGGTCCTTCCAAGAAATCCCAGGCAAATTCACAAACATGCCTTTTATGTCTACTTTTCCTCAGTGGTTCTAATTTGTCTTAGGTTCCTTCATAGCATCTACATGGCACAGTGGATGGAGTGACAGGCCTAGAGTCAGGAAAATGAGCTCCAATTTGGCCCCAGAAATGTAAAAGCTATGTGACCTGGGCAAGTCACTTAACTGTGTTTGCCTCAGTTTTCTCATCTGTCAAATGAGCTGGAGATGGAAATATACTCCAGTATATTGGCTGACAAGAATGAAAAACTACTGCAGAACAATAATATGGCCCCTTCTGTCTGAAGTCTGGCTCTAAATGACAGGCTAACTTAGCAGCCCAGGAAAATTTTATTCTTGTAATTAGAACCAACCTGGAGATTTCTACTCCACTACTAGTGGAAAACTCACAGTTGATACATCTAGTTCTGGAGGTTTTGCCTCCTGATGGAAGAATGGGGAACAAGGAAACATGGTGAGTCTTAGAAGAAGGAAGTGGTGGACCTTGGGCAGCATGGCATAATGGAAAATGCTCTGGTTTGAGAGTCAGGAGAACTCTCCTTCTACCAGACGGGACTAGAGGAACCTCTAAAGGACTCCTGGGTTCCATTCTTGATTGATAGTTCATCATTCTAAGTCTTTTCTCCTCCCTCAATCCACCCACAACCCTTGCCTGAAACTACACGAACCTCCCAGGTTTCTCACCAGGAGCTCCTTTTCTGTCTGAGACCAAAGGCAGAAAGAAGCAGATCCCATCACAGAGGAGCCCTTGAGCCTGGCACCTGTACCTGCCCTGCAACACCAGTCCTTTGCTCTTTTCACAGTGCCAAGCTGTGGGCAGTAATGTGGCATTTTAAGTGTAAAATGATGCGTGAGCTGAGCAAGGGGGGTGAGCGTATATGCATATCAATAATGTATACTGTGTGGGTATAGTCATGTCTATGCAGTATGTATATATGTGTGTAGTGTATGCCACTAGGTATAGTTATTATAATAACAATAACACATTCATATGGCACTTTAAGGTTTGCAACGTGCTTTATGTATTATTTCATTTATTTTTATTTGTGATTTAATATAATTTTATGCATTTTAATTTATGTATTTCTTTATGCATTTGTATATTTATATTATACATAATAACTTATTCATATAGCGTTTTCAGGTTTGCAAAGTGTTTACATAAGTTATTTATTTTTATTTATATATTTTATATATTATTTATCTTTCATTTGTATATTTATATTATCCATATATGTTATATATTTTATTTCTATTATATGTAATAACACTCACAAAACACTTTATGGTTTGCAAAGTGTTTTTCATAGGTTATTTAATTTATTTTTATTTGCATTTTACATATTTACATTTCACTTATATTTATATTATTTATATACTTTATATATTTATTTATGTTTATGATATATATGAAATAACATATTTATATAGCACTTTCAGGTTTGCAAAGTGCTTTACATATATTATTTCATTATTTCACAAAAACCCTACAAGGCAGATATTATCCCCATTTTACAGGGGAAACTGAGGTTCAGAGAGATTAAGGGATTTAGTGCAGTGGAAGGAGCCTTGTCTCTGGAGGCAGAAGACTCCCGGTTCAAATTCCACTCCTAACACTCCCTTTGTGGTTTTGAGCAAATAGCTGGACCTCCCTGGGCCTCAGTTTCCTCATCTATGAAATGAAGGCGTTGGACTTGATGGACCCTCAGGCCCTTCTCAGCTCTGGAGCTCTGATGGGATGACTTTGTTGCAGTAGCACAGCTAATATTGTAATAATAATTGGATGAAGAATTCGATTCAATGTCTCCATGACACCAAGTTCAATGCTCGACCTGCTATGGCAGTCTGTGAGTCTGTATGCAATGTGAGGGTGCTTGTGTAGACTGTGCAGATCCATGTGTGCTCACTGTGAGAGTGCAGTGTCTCTGTGTGTAACGCATGTACAAGTGTACTTGTGTAAGTGTGTCCACAGAAACCTCTGCATGTGATTGTGTGTGTGTGTGTGTGTGTGTGTGTGTGTGCAATCATGCAATGTTTGAACTAAGGGCATAAGTGGCACATAGTGCCAGGTCTGGGGTCAGGAACACTCCTCTTCCTGAGTTCAAATCCAGCCTCAAACACTTACTAGCTGGGTAACTGAGCAAATCACTTAACCCTGTTTGTTTGTTTCCTCATCTGTCAAATGAGCTGAAGAAGGAAATGGCAAACCACTAGCTGTGTGAGCCTAGGCAAGTCACTTCACCCTCTTTACCTCAGTTTCCTCATCTGTCAAATGAGCTGGTGAAAGAAATGGCCAACCACTCCAGTATCTTTGCTAAGAAAGCTATAGACGGGGAGTTACTAAGTGACTTGGTAGATACTGTCACTTGTCAGCACCGGGAGGGGGGAGGGAAGAGGGCTGGAAAAAAATCATGAATCATGTAACCATGGAAAAAATTCTAAATTTACAAAAATAAATTAATTAAATCCTTACCTTCCATCTTAGAATCAATAGTATGTATGTGTTCCAAGGCAGAAGAGTGGTAAAGGCTAGTGGGGGTGAAGTGACTCATCCAGAGTCACAGAGCGAGGAAGTGTCTGAGGCCAGATTTGAACTCGGGATGTCCAGTCTCTATGCCTGGCTCTCCATCCACTGAGCCACCCAGCTGCCCCCCAAACTACAGTCTCCTGAGTGCAGTTCTCCAGGGCTTTTTTGTCCTAAGATACATCCTTGATGTGATCATGTACAGCATAATATCTACACAAATGCTTCTGCTTGTGTACACTGTAGACATGTATTTTCAGTGTGGCTACACTTCTAGAGATTCACAGCTATGGGGATACAATGTGTGTGTTCCATGTTGATTTTGTCTTTCTGGGTGTGCACGTGTGTGTCTCTCTGCACATTCATGCTCATCACAATGTCCATTCATGGGGTGGGATGCTGCACTGCAGCGATTTGTGTGTCCGTGGATGCTCACAGTGCCTGTGTATGTGCATGTGCAGTAGCGCTCACGGGGCTCCCAGTGAGTGTCTGCATGTGCACGGAGTGTCCATGATGCACAGCTCTGGGCCCCTGCAAGGTGCACGGTGCAAGGTGCAAGGTGCAAGGTGCAGGGCAGGGCCGGGGGCCCGCTGGGCTGGGCAGGGATGGGGGAGGTGGCTCCGTCAGTGAAGCCAGGGGCGGTGATGGGGGAGGGGGGTCCCCTCCTTCCCGGCTGTGATTGAGCCCCCGCTCTCCCACCATGCCTGCCAAAATACAGTGAGACAGGGTGTAATTACCGCCACTTACCGCGGCCATTACACTCAGCGCAGCCGCCACCGTGACACACGACCCGTCAGCTCCTCATTCACGCCATTAAGGGGCCTCATTAGCATCCAGGCTCAGGAGCAAAATTACCCTCACTGCTCATTTCAAGATGTCATCAATTTTAATTTAGGGCCCAAAGATAGTACAATGGGAAGGCACTCTCCAGCCAAGGAACACAGGGAGAGGGAGGAGCGGGAGGGAGGAGAGGAACGGAGCAGAGGAGAGGCAGGAGAGGAGAGGCACGCGGGGAGGAGGGAAGAGGGGATGAGGGAGAGGGGACAAGGGGGAGAGGAGGAAGGGAGAGGAGAGGAGGAAGAGAAAGGGAGAAAGGGGGAGAGGGAAAGAGAAGGAGGAGAAAGGGAGAGGAAGAGGGAGAGAGAAGAGAGGAGAAAGGGGGAGGAGAGGGAGAATGGAGAGGAGGAAGGGGAAGGGGAGAGAAAAAGGAGACAGGAGGAGGAAGAGAGAAAGGAGAGGAGGTGGGAGGGAGAGACAAGGAGGAGAGAAGAGAAGGAGGAAGAGAGGGGAGAGGAAAAGGAACAGGAAGAGGATGGAGGAGTAAAGGGAAGATGGGGAGAGAAGAGAGGAATTGGAAGACCAAAAGAATCAGAAGGTTAGGAGGAATGGATTCAGAGAGAACAAACAGAGGGATAATGAAGAGAGAGAAGGGAAGGAAATGAGAGGAGGTGTTTGGAAACTCAAGAGCTAAAACCAGGTTGATAAAGGAGAAGAGGAGGGCTAAACAGAAGAAATTTCAAGAACCTGGATATAATGGAACCAGTACTAGATTTGGGGGACAAAGGCCTGCTTTGGAATGGCAGCTTTCCTACTTTCTACCTTTATAACCTTGAGGAAGTCACCTTTCACCTTTCCAGTCCTGTTTCCTCATCTGTGAAATATGAGATATAGCCTAGATGATTTTTAGTTTTAAGTCTTATGAGCCTACTGAGAGGAGAGAAAACATCCATTTTCTTCTTCCCCATTTAAAACTTTTTCTAAGTGATCCCATCTTTCAGGAAGCCTTTCCCAAGCCAACCCAAGTGAAGGAAGGGGCTCCCAGTGCCACCCCACACCATGGGAAGTGATAAAGGAAAGGAAGAGATAGAAAATCATAGAATTCAAAATAAAACTGAGAATCATGGATCCAACTGAGGGGGCAGAGTATCAATTCTAAGGTGCTTGAGTAGGTGCAAAGCCAAGCATGAGGCTGACAGTCGGTTGATATCCCAGCTCTCATACATCAAGGGTCCTAGAGATCGAAGGTTTTATCCAGAGTCCCCAGGAAACCCAGGTTAGCCCTAAATTGCCACTACAAGGTCACCATTCTCATCACTATGGCCTCCTGTTACTTTCTTGTTAACAGGCTAGGCTAGCAAGGTCTCTGAACCAGGTTCTGGGGAACTCTAGGTGTTCCTCAGCCTAATTTTATAGAGAAAGAAACTGAGGGAAGGGAGGGTAAGCACAACACAGCTGGTAAGTATCTGAGGCCAAATTTGAATTAAATGTTAGTTTTCCTGATTCTGAATCAGGAACTCTAAGCAATACCACAAAGCTAATCACCAGTAAAGTGAGCTATCCAAGACCACACAGTAAATAAAAACAGAGTTGGGATTTGAACATAGATCCTTGATTGAAAAACTGGATTGTCTTTTTCCAATTTGACTTATCACAGAAAAAAGTATGGCTTTATTGATGACTTGGAAAAGATCTGAACTTGAATCCTGACTCATACATTTATCAGTCCTGTGATTCTGGCCAAGTCATTTCATCTGTTTCAGCTGCAGTTTCCTCATCTGTAAAATGGGGATAATAATAACCACTTCACTGGGTGGGTGGGGGGATTAAAAGAAATAGCATAAATCTGGCCTCAGATATTTCCTAGCTGTGTGACTCTGAGAAAGTCACTTAACCTGAATTGTCTATCCCTTATCTCCCTTTTGTGTAGATTCAAATATAGAAGGAAAGAAAGAAAGAAAGAAAGAAAGAAAGAAAGAAAGAAAGAAAGAAAGAAAGAAAGAAAGAAAGAAAGAAAGAAAGAAAGAAAGAAAGAAAGAAAGAAAGAAAGAAAGAAAGAAAGAAAGAAAGGAAGGAAGGAAGGAAGGAAGGAAGGAAGGAAGGAAGGAAGGAAGGAAGGAAGGAAGGAAGGAAGGAAGGAAGGAAGGAAGGAATATATGCAAAGCATTTTCCAAATCTTAAAGCTCTATATAAATGCTATTATATATATAGTATATATACACACATACATATATGTACATATGCATTATATAGCATTCCTCCTTGTATGTTCTCCCTTTCCAGCATAACTGTAAGCCAAATTGCAACTAAAAGCATATTAGATTTGGAGTAAAAAGTTATGGGAGGTTCAGCTAATCAAGTCAAGCCTGGAGATAGGTGGAAGGAGGGGGGGATTGGGGGGATACTGGGTTCAGATATGACCTCAGACACCAATTAGCTGTGTGATCCTGGGCTAGTCACTTGACCTCCATTGCCTACCTCTTATAGCTCTTTTCCCTTAGAACCAATACATAGTAAAAGAAAGGGTTAAAAAAAAGAGATATGGGTCAAATTTCTATTCTGATACTTACTGCTATGAGACATTAGGCCAGTAACTTTATCTCTGTGCCTCAGTTTCCCCATCTCTAAAATGAAGATGATAATATTCTACCTTTCTCGTGAGAGGTTATGAAAATATAAGTTTGGTATGAGTCACTTTTTGTGACTACAGCTATCATTTTACTGGTGTGAGGAATGCCAAGGCCAAGGCCAGAAGCTCCTGCCCATACAAATGGCCAATTTGTCTTTAATATTTAGTCTTAGAGAGTTGCCTGGATTACTGAGATGTGATCTTGTGTCTTGCTAGTTTGTGCAAGAAGTAGAACTTGAATTGAGGCTTTCCTGATTCCAAGGCCACCCCTCAATCTACTACTTTGCCCACCATAAGAGCTAATATATATTATTTTGTAAACTGCAAAGCACTATTTAAATAGTAATGTGGCCTAGTATAGAAATGGGTTTGGAGTCCAAGGACTTGGTTTCGAATTTCCACTCTGCTACTCAGTAGCCATAAGATCTTGTTTATTGATTTTAATTTTTTTCCAAGCCTCATTTTCTTCATCTATGAAATGCCAGAGTTGGATGACATGACCTCTAAGGTCCTTAAAGCACTAAATTATAGTGTCCCCAGTTTTGCTCTGAGATCCTTGCCACCCTGAGAGTCTACATACTTCTTGTTGGTGGTATTCAGATCCTGGCAGCAGAGAGCAAGTCTGAAATGATCAGTTGTGGGGAGGAAATAAGATCTGACTGCTTGGGTAGGGCCAGACCCAGACAAAATTGTTTCTCTTCAGTGCCCCAGTCTCCCCTTAATGCCTCATCCAAGTACCCAGGGCTGCATGCCCAACCAGTGCTTTCCAAGGGGGAAAAAATCTGAAAAGATTCATTCATACTACCGTTTAGCAGTGCTCATCCTGGAGGTGTTCATTTGCCTTTTAAAAGGAGAACTGGGGAATGTTAGAGATAGAACGGGCTTCAGAGTATAGAATTTCAGAACAAGTGTGAGAACATAATTCACAGAGAACTAGAAGGGATCTTAGAACTTAGAATGTGAACAGAGCACAGACAGAAGATGCCAGGTATATGTGACCTTAGAGTCTAGAATATGAGATCAGAGAACAAAGGATATCGGAACTGGAAAGGACCTTAGAACATGGAATACCCTGAGTTCAAATCTGACCTCAGACACTTCCTTGCTGTGTGACCATTGCCTAGCCCTTACTCTTCTTTGGCCTTGGAGCCAATACACAATATTAATTCTAAGACAGAAGGTGAGGGTTTTAAAAAACCACAACATGGAATATAAGAACCTAGAACACAGGATGTTCGGTGTAGGAGAAACCTTGGAGAATATGGAATATAAGAATATAGAACAGAGGATACCCAAGCAAGAAGGCATTTTAGAACCTGGAGTATGGGAACATAGGATGTCGGGTGTAAAAGGGACTTTAGAGAACATGGAATGTGAGCACTTAGGATAGAGTATGACAGAATTAGAGGAAATATTAGAACTCGGAACATGAGAACATAGAACACAGGATGTCAGGTATATGAGGAACCTTAGAGAATATGGAATATAAGAACACAGAACAGAGGATGCCCCAGCTAGAAAGGACATTGGAACCTAGAATACGGGAACATAGAATGTCAGGTCTAGAAAGGACCTTAGAGAACATGGCATGGTTGAACACAGGATGGAGTATGACAGAGTGAGAAGAAACATTAGAACCTAGAACATGAGAATATAGAATATAGGCTGTCAGAGACCTTAGAGAACATGGAATGTGAGGACACAGAAGAGTATTCTGAGAACCTAGGGCACAGGATAAATGTCGGTCATAAGAGGGAACCACAGAATGTAAAAACAACAGATAGAGAATTCAGGGTTGAAAGAGACCTGGGAAACCATCTATTTCGACCCCCTCATATGACAGCATGGTGAGAGTGAAGTCCAGAAAGGGGAAATGACTTGTTCAAGGCCACACAATCATTTGATCTCAAATTCTTGGGATCTTTCCTCCACTCTACTACAGGAGCCAGAAGAAGAGTAATACAAGTCAGAGCCCCCAAAGAATGAATTTCTAATTGTGGTGCTTCAGGCTAGCGGGAGAAGTGTGTTGGGGAAGGGGTGTCCTCCCCCCTCTGGGGCATTCCCTCCTCCTAGCCTAGCTCTGAACTTGGAAATGGAGGGGTGAAGGCACAATCCTGCCGCTGAGATAGCTGGAGAGTGCACCTTGTCCTTCCTGGAGCTGCCAGTCCTCCTCCCTTTTCTATTCCTCCCCATCTTCGCCCCCTCATCTCCCTAAAGCCAGTCTCTGCCTTTCCAGCTCCCTGAGCTACTGCAAAGGACGAGCCTGGCCCAGGGAGGGGGTGCGGGGGAGGCGGGCTGAAGAGAATGAAAAGGGCCCTATTCTGTGCCCGGCTTGGTGTCAGGCTGGCTCCCAGGCGCCAGCTCCCCCTGGCCTCTCCGAAGACAGATCGCTCCCTTAATCACTCTGGAAAAGAACCCCAAGCCGATATAATATTATAATTAATTAATTCACTAAAAAGGTATTAAATTTCTCTCCCCCCTGTGGATATTATCTGAATTCATTGACCTTTAGAAAAATCACCCTCTAATTGTAACCAGGTTCAAGTGCATTTTCAGCCCGTCCCTTTTACATTAATAATATCTTCCCGGACTCGGCTTTGGCTGCTTAAATATTGTATAAATTCCACTGCCCCCTTGGAAAAGAGAGCAAAGAAAAAGAGAGGCGCAAGGAGCCCGGCCTGCGGGGGAGGGGGCAAGCAGGGAGATGAGGCTGCGTCCGCCTCTGGGGAAGGCCAGATGGGGGGGGGGGGGGTGAAGGGGATTCTCTCTCCCTACCCAGGAGGGGATCGTGCTCCCCGAGGACTGCTCTGGGAAAATGAAGCAGAGATTTGGAGGCTGAAAAGAGTTGGTTGAAAAGGGTTTGGAGAGAGGGCACGGGAAGAAAGGGATGAGTGGAGGGGTTTGGAAAGCTGGGCCTGGGGGAAAGGGTCAGACAGGCCCTATTCTCATCGCTGGAGCTCCGGCTTCAGAGCCAGAAAGATCTGGGTTCAGGTTCTGATTGGCTCACATTGACTGTACCTATGATCCCAAGCCAGTGCTCTAGGAAACAAAGACTCTAAGGGGCCAACCTGCCTCGGTGGAGGGCAGAATCCCCCTAGCCCTTCCCTTTCACTACACGTTTGACCCTGGGAAGGTCACTTTATTTGTCTGAGCTTCAGCTTCCTCCTCAGTAAAGTTTGGCCTGAATGGCTTCTGAGACCTCTTCTGGCTCCATCCTAGATGACCCCTTCCTGGGGAGGCTGCAAAAGAGACTTGTGCTTCGAGTGGGGGGTTCGGTTCCCCCTCCAACCCATGGGGGGAGATGGGGTTGGAGGAAGGAGCAGGGCCCACACTGAAGACTGGGACCCCTCTGGAGGGAGGGGATTAGCCACTGCCCTCCCTCTGTCCTTGAGGGGCACCTTGGAGGCAGCTCAGCCCACCAGGAGAGCTGATTGTCACGTTTTCAGGGTGAGCACTTCTACCTCAGAAATCTACAAGTCTCAGCTGATTTGTGGCTTTGTTGATGTTCTAGACTTAAAGGGATAGAGAAAATGTTCATAAAGCAGACTAAACCTTAAAGTGTCATATGTAATCGAATGTCACAGGAAGTAGATTGTATAATATTCATATCATGTCTGTGTGTACACGTGGATGCAGATGTACATGTGTATACACACATCTTTATGAGGACTAGTTATTAAACTTGACTTGTTGGAGTGTCCCCTATTTAAATGGAACAACCCCAACAGGGACAGATCAGCTTAACCCACTGAAGGGACTCAGCAAATGTGAACATCTCATTTCAGCCCCATTAGGTTTTCACTGGAGCTGCGATGACACAAGGCCACTGACAGACTTCTGGGCTCTCATCCTTGCCCACCACCTTGTGAAATTATGACCCAGGAGAGCCGTGATGAGCTGCCGAAGAGACAAGTATGTATGTTTGGGGTCAAGAGGTTGACCTCACTTCCTGGGGATGGGACCTAGAATGTTAGAGCTTAGAGGGACCTTAAAGAACGTAGGGCCCGTCCTCCTAAAGAAATGGGAGCCCAGAGAGGGGGATGGATTTGCCAAAGGCCACACTGTGAGGTATCCAACAGGGTGAAGCGTAGAACCCAGAAAAAGAAAAGTGCCATCTAGATTTGTTGTTAGGTTTTTTGTTTCGAATGGTTACGGTTTTCAGGTAATCTGATGAATCTTAGGTTCTCTCTCAACCTATTTTTTCAGACCAGTTGTCTTGAATAAAAATAGAAATGTTCATATTAGATATTATATATAAATAAAATATAAAATTACCTATTTTAATATATATATAAAAGAACCCAGTTTCTACTTCTAAACTGACAGCTTGGCTAAGATCCCAGGTCCCTTGGAGTAGAAGATACACAGAGGTGAGGGGCATATCCATTGATAGAAAAGAAGTGGACTGAAGCGACGAAGGGGAGATGGCAGGAAAGAGGAGACAGAACTGGGCTTTCCCTACTACTTAGCCCACCTTTGCTTGGTTTATTACTTTGGCTCCTGCTTCCCCCTGCTGGAGTCGCGGGGGAACTGCAACTCAGACTCCCTCGTTTTTTGCCAAGACTTGCTTCCTCGTAGTTTTGCTTCTTCATTCTGCCCTATTTCATACGATGATCAGGAAGCGGCAGCACCCTCCTGGGGGGAGGATCTTACACTACTCACTCCAGCTAGGTCCCTCATCCCGAGCATTAAGACTTCCCAGGGCCCCACATTCTGCCCCCTCCCCTTTTTAGAATCTCCCCCCCCTCAGAACTCAGAGTTGAAACCCTAGGTAGGCACAGGACAGGGTCAGATTATCCTGCAAGGACCCCATTAGGGAGGATGCTCCAGGGCCGGGAGAGAAAGGAAAGAGTGGTGAGGGGTGGTGAATCAGGGTGAGATGGGAGCTACTGAATCCTAGAATATAAGAGCTTGGCAGGGGATTGGGGAACGGAGACTGTGGTCAAACTAGGATTATCTAATTTAATCTCTTCATTCGATAGTTGGGACCCAGAGAACGCCAGTAACTTGCTCAAGGGCACACAAAGTTAGTGATGGACCCTGGTACCTTGGTCCCAAGTTCCTTCTCTAGGACCAAACTGCCTTCCCACTAACCCTGCGTGTCCTTAAACGAATCCCTTTTTCTGGGACCATCTCCTCTCTCTGTCACAGGCACTAAAGCCCTCCTCAGCTCAAATTCTTTCCAGGAGGCTATCTATCGAACCGTGCCGGCACCAGGGCAAGCTCGGAGAGAAAGAGAGTGAACTCAGAAACCGAAGCAAGGACAGACACAGAAAGCGGTAGGGAGAGCCCTACGAGCTTTAGAGATTGTTAAAAGAGCAGGAAAGCAGATGCAGGACGTCTAAAGGTGATCCACCCCCTTTAGTCCTCACGCAAATGCACCTGTCCCAACTCAGTGGCTCAGCCTCCGAGCCTGAGCCATATCCCTGAATGGGACCGCTCCAGCCTCCGGGAGGCCTGGCTCCTAGGGACAGGACCCCGGCAGCAGGTGCGGGTGGGGCCTGGGCCGGGACCGCTAATTGGGAGGCTTCGGCTCCCTCATTCTGGCTCCACAAGGTCATCCTCATCTCCATCTGACCTTCAGACTAATCCTCAGAGCCTCCGCCCGACCGAGCCGTCATTAGCACAGGCTCCGCCAGCTCTCCCCCTCCTCACCCCACCCCTCCACCCCCGCCTCGCGCCCCCTTTTCTTCTCTCCCCGTGCACATTAATTGCTCGACGTTGATTTGATCTCCCTATTCCACACAGAGGAAATTGTCATCTTGCTCCATTTTCCTCCTGTTTTTTTAATTAGGCCCCTTAGCCTCTCAGGGCCCAGCTTGGGGAGGGGTGGGGGTAGGGGACACGGTGGTGGTGGTGATGGAGATGTATGCAGTTTTTAGGGAGGAAACCATTTTGATCTTTGCGTGAATAATGTTGAACGGAGTGAGGGAGACCCTAGGCATCTCACCCCTCCGCAAATATGCCCTGAAGGTTCCCCATAATATCCAGGACGAGGTCAAGTCTCCACAGTCCGCGCTTCTCAGACCCAAATTATTTCCTACCCAAATAATCTTGTCCCCAATTCCTCAGGGGAATCAAGGCAGCTCCCTTGTTTCTGAGATAATGGACGAGTGAGGAAGGGGGTTATTTTAGGAGGAAGAACAAGGATTCTTCTCCAGGAAAGAGAATGTAGAGAGTGGAAGTGGATCCAAATCTCCTCCAGAAGTGTTTATACCAAAGTCCCATTTGGGGTGGGGAGGGGGAGAAGTGCAGTGGGGAAAGCCAAGAATGATCTTTATTTGGGGAGTGGGGCAGAGAGGAGAATCTCAAATAGGTTGAAAACCTTGGATTTCCACATGGGGATTGGTCCCAGGGTAATGCAGTCTACTCCCTCCCCCTTTGGGGAAGGGGTTTAGTGGGAGATTTCCTTCCTCGCCCCACCCCCTTCCCCAATAAGATGAACTAGGCTAGGTCAGTGATTTCCCAGTAAAGGAGTATCAGAGGGTCGAATTAGTTTAGCCGGGTCCCCACCTGCCCGCACTGCCTCCCCCCCTCCATCCTGTTTCCTTTTTTATCCCCTCCAGCAACATCTGGATTTGCAAGACTAGCAGAAGCAGCGCCATCTTGTGACCATATTGGGAGAAAGCACCCACTCTTCTCAAATTCTATCCGTGAGGAATGAGGATGGGAAAAAATCCGACCAGGGGAGAGTCGCATTTTGCCGTCGGGGGACTTCTTCCTCCACCTCCATTTTCATAAATACAAGTTTTTGAAGTCCAAGAAGACCTAGAAGGGGGAATTCCAAATGTCTTCCCCGCCCTCCCCTCTGGTCAGTTTTCTCAAGCCCCAGCCCAACCCCAGAGAGACAAGACAAGCTAGCACCCCTGCGGCCCGGACCCCAGAGACACAACACACAGGGGATATACAAAGCAAAGTGTTTACTAAGGCACAAGGCGGGGGAGGCCAGAGTCTGGCTGCCCTCCCTGGCAGCGCGCCCTCGACCCATCCCCACCCCCTGCCCTGGCACCAGCCCCAGTGAAGGAGCGGCCCCTGCAAAGGTGCAGCCACCGGCGTCCGGTGTGGCCCCGCCCTTGCAGGGTCCCGGGAAAGGGGGCAGTTAGCACCAAAGTGGAGGCCACTCCAGGTCTGTATCGAGAGGGGAGGGGAGCTCTGGGCTCCTGGCCCTCTCTACTGGGGTCCCAAGACACTGATCTCCGTGGAACCAGGACATTGCTGGTGGGACTAAGGGTGGGGAACAGGGACACCCTAACCCAGACCCTCCTGGAAGATGCTTCTGCTCTTGTCCCTCTCTATAGGCTCGCTCCCCCTACGGTAGGCTAGGGGGAAAGGGCTGGGGTAGGATCGAGAAGCCCCTCCAGGACGCTTGGTCTGCTGCCCCCTGGCATAATCTGGGCCTCTTCTCCCACACTAGACCCGGTCCAAGAGCTAGCCCTTCTGGCCTCTCTGTCCACTGCTGCCCACCCTGTCCCCAGAGAGAGAGCAGGGAGGAGGGCTGTGGGGAACTATGGGGTCCCCAGGGGCCCAAGGCCCGGGCTGAGCAAGGCTGGCTCCCCAGGAGACCTCTGGCACCCTATGAGAGCTCCAGCTCCCAGTCCCTTGAAGCACGTCCTGCATGTCAGGGTCCTGGCTGGGCTGGGAGGCCTAGAGGTGGGAGCAGGGTTAGGAAGAGTGAGAGAGGCGGGAGTGGGGGAGCCAGTGTCCACACAGGTCGCTAATCACACACGAGTGCAGATTGGAGGGAGGTGAGAGGAAGGGATGACGGCCCATCACGCATCCCCAACTCCCAACCCCCGGGGCTTGTCCCTCCTCCCCAGCTCTGGGGGGTGGGAGGGGGTGGCTGGGGTCACAGCATGTCCCCTTCCTCCATGCTGAAACTGCTTCGCCGGCTGCTGGCCTTGGAGGCCTCGGGTGACATGGTAGAGAAGAGGGGATCAGAGGCCAGGGGCAACATGGTGTCGTCCAGAAGCATCAGATGGTCCAGCTCCTTCTTGGACAAGGAGGGGAAGAGGGAGCCATGCTCGGGCCCCAGGGAGTCAGGGAAACCCTGGGGCCCCTCGCCCCCACCAAAACTCATGTTGTGGCTGAAGTCCAGTTGGTACGGAGACTGCGGCGGTGGCAGGGGTGGGGGTGGCGGTGGGGGTGGCGGCTGAGGAGGCAGGGTCAGGGAGGGCTCTTGGTCGGGGAGCTCAGCTGTGGGGAGCAAGGGCTCCCCCAAACCCTCCTCACTGGGGAGCTCTTGTTTCACCACCTGCTGGGCCAATTCGGCCATGTTAACTCCAGAGGGAGAAGCTGTGGGTAAGCCGTGGACTCTGGCCTGCATCTCTAGCTCCTGTGAGAAATGAGAAAGCACAATGGGTTTGGGGGAGCCCACCCAGGACCCCAGTCCTGCCTTCCACACCAAGACCACAGAAGGGGACTTAGGATGGGTACAATGGAAAGGGCAGCCTCTGAGGTCCCAGGAAATGGATTCAAATCCCATCTGTGTGGTCTTGGACAAGTCAGCAGTTACCCTGGGCCCCCCTGAGCCTCCTCATCTGTAAAATGAGAGTTTCTGACATCCCTTCCACCTCTAGCGGTGGCATCCTGGTTTGACTACAAGAAAACAGAGTTCCAGAAAGGAAGCGATTTGCCCCCGGGCGACACGGCCACAAAGCACCAAAGCCAGGTCATGGGCATCTCCAAATTCCAGACCTGCCTCCCCAGCTCCCAGGGGGTCTCCCAGAATGCCAAAGGTCCACATTTTTGAGCTTCTCCACCTCAGGGTGAAGGATTGGGAGGTCAGACCTGGATGCGAAGCCACAACTGCTTGTTTGTCATCTCCAGGCGCCGAGAATGGTTCTCCAGGTCCCTGGATTTCTGCAGATCCTTCTGCATCCGACGAATATAATCCACCGAGGCCTTCAGGATGGTTCCCTTGTTCCAGCGCACATCCCTGAAACGGGAGACGGAGACGGTCATGCACCACAGCTTTTGTCCCCCCTGGCTCTAGCAGATATTCCTATCCCTGGCTTCCAGGCCCCACCACCTACCCCTCACCCCCTCCTCAATAGTCTCCAGAGAGCATCTCTGAAGTCATCAGGCCCTCCATCAAAATCCCACTGACTGATCAAAGCCAGATTCTTCAGTCAGGCATTCAAGAGCATCTCCAGTCTTTCTCTCCATTTCTTACTCAGCCTTTGCACATTCTGGCCCCTCCTGCCCTAACTCCTGCCATTCCTCCAAGTCCTATCCCTTCCAGGAAGCCTTCCTTGACTACCCCCAAATTTCTCCCTCCTGTGACCCTAATAATGTTGTTGTTCAGTCGTGTCTTTAAGACCCCGTCTAAGGTTTTCTTGGCAAAGATACTGGAATGGTTGGCCTTTTCCTTCTCCAGCTCATTTTATAAACAAGAAAAACTGAGTCAAAAAGATTAAGTGACTTGCCCAGGGTCATCTAGCTAGGAAGTGTCTGAGGCTGGATTTGAACTCTGGCATGATAGCCAGCTGCTTTAGCTGACCATAATAACTAGCACTGGGGACAGCAAACTGGCTCAGTGGATTGAGAGTCAGGCTTAGATGGGATGACTTCAGACACTTCTAGCTGGGTGACCCTGGGCAAGTCACTTAACCCTATTGCTTACCCCTCACTGCTCTTCTACCTTGGAGCCAATACACTGTATTGATTATAAGACAGAAGGTGAGGGGTTTTCCTAGGTTCAAATCTGGGCTCAGACACTTCCTAGCTGGGTGATCCTGGGAAAGTCCCTTAACCCCATTGCCTAGCCCTTACCACTCTTCTGCCTTGGAACCAATATACAGTATTGATTCTAAGATGGTAAGGGTTTTAAAAAAATAATAAAAAAAAATAACATAGGATGGATCTCTCTCCACTTTCCAGTTATATTCAATGCCAAATCTAATATTCTCTATGTTATAATTTTCTATATTAGTTGAAAGATCAAGTAAGAATATTTAAGTGTCATATCAAATATTTCATTGGCCAGATGTAGATATTAAGTAATCAACAAAAATAAATGAAAATATCTATGATGTTAAAAAATAATAATAATAATAAGATATGGGTTTTAAAAAAGAATAACTAACATTTCTATATGCTCACTATGTGCCAGGCACTCTGCTAAGCATTTTAATAGCTATTATGACTCTTATATTACATTATTATATTTTATTATATATTATATTGTTTATTATATTATATTAGAATAACTATTATAACAATATTATCATAATATATTATCTAATTTCATTCTCACAACCACCCTGGGAGGTAGGTGCTATCATTATCCCCATTTTTCAAGTGATAAAACTGAAATAAACAGGTTAAATGACTTATCTAGGGTCATACAGCTAGTTAAGGGTCTGATGCCAAATTTGGAACTCAGGTCTTCCAGACTTCAGACATCCATGGTCTAGACACTGAGCTTGACCTGCCTAGTGGGAGCGGATGGATGGTTGGAATCTGTAGCAAGTCGTGGCTCTCCCACCCAAACTGCAGCACTGTGAGGGCAGAGACTACCTTCTTCATCATTGTATCCCCCATCATCAGGCCCCTGCCCTCTGCTGTCCTTGCTTCATCCATGTTGGTGGAATGAATTAATATATATCTCTGTCTCACTGGCATGATAATAGTAGGCTCACACTCAAACGACACACACTGTTGATGGTCATTATCATCTTTTTAAAAATTCTAACCCGGACTCTGCCTGGCCCACTCATATTTGGGCTTTTAGTCTTTTTACAAGATTTTCAAGATGTCTTGATTTGGGTTTTTTTTTTTTTTGGGTGGATTTTCCCATTTATGAAATACTTCCCCTACAGCAAGAAGACCATATTGTCTTCATTTGACAAAAATGGAAACTGAGGCTGGGAAAGAGAAAATGGTTTAGCGAAGGTTCCGTATGAAGCTAGTCCTAGGCAGGGCGAGGATCAGAAGTCAGAGCCTGAGGCCAAGTCCTCTATCTCACACAGCAACCACACGAGATCGAGCCCTCGGTCTAGGCAGGTCCGACACTCCTGAGGAGCAGATGCCCTCTTAATGCCTAACTTCCCAAAGCCCACTCCTGATGCCCACGGTCTGAACTCACAGGTCATTGGCCTTGGGAATCAGCATGCCCAGCTCTTTGATTCGGTCGTTGATGTTGAATCTTCGTCTTCTTTCGACTAAGAATGAGATTTGGGGGAGGAGGGGGGAGACAAGCTGTCAGGGAGAATCGGGGCACCTGCCTTCACCTTGGGGCCTCGGGATCTGACTGTGGGAATTCCTAAAGCCGGAGGGGAAGGAGAGCCCTGATGGCCAGATGAGAGAGAGCCAAGCTCCATCCCTCAGATAATAGGATCACAGATTCGGAGCTGGCTGATGAGTCCAATACTCTCATTTGATGGGAAACAGGGCCTGAGAGGGGTGAAGGAACTTGCTCAGAGTCCCACAGCTAGCCAATGTTTGAGGCAGAATTTGAACTCAGGTGGGAGCCAAATCCAGAACTCTAGGACCATAGGGCTTTAGTTCTAAAACTGAAAGAAGCCCCAACAGCTATTATCTGGTCCAACTCCTTCATTTTGCAGATTTGGAAACTGGGGCTCTGGGAGGTTGTGACTTGCCCAAGGTCACACAAGTAACGACCGTCCAAAGTGGGATTGGAACTTAGGATCTCTGCTTCTAAATCCAGTGTTCCTTTCCTAGTATACTCCTGAGTTAGGGAACTCATCACCATTAGACAGAAGTAGCCACGTCCTCTTTTGGCAGTTAGAAGTTTTTGCATCCACTGATCTGAACTGAAATATTCTTTCTTTCCTCCCCTTGGTTTCCAACTAGGGCTTAAGTCTAGTAGAGGTGAAAGTAAGGAAGAGACCACAGTTCAGAGTGGAGTCATATCCCATGACATTGCTCCAATCCCACAGCAAATATCTCCACAAAGGGAGGGGATGGGGAACAAGGGAGTTAGATGGACAAAGAGGCTCAGTCTAGGCTATTGGAGCAGGCAGTTGGGGAAAGGAAGGACAGGTAGGTGGCATATAGAAACAGGGCTGACCCTAGGAAGGCTGTGGAGTAGCAGAATTATCTTCCACGACCCCCTGTGCTCCCATCCCTCAATAAGAACTTCAGAAAGAAAATTTTCTTCCCCTTTCAGCATAGACTCATAGAATAACAGAGCTAAAGGAGGACTTGAAAATCTTCTGGTCCAAACCCCTCTTTATATATGTGAATTCCATGAGGGGCCAGTGACTGGCCCAAGGTCATACAGGTAATCAGTTGCAGAGATGGAATTAGAAACTCCCTCTACAGCAAGAACCCAGGATGTTCATCTTATGGTCTCTTTTCTATCCTCTAAGAGAGAAGGAAGTCATCTAATGCTTTAATTCAAACTACAGCAAAAAAGCTTTAAGTTATCACACCTCAAGGGAACATCAGCCTTAAAAACAAAACAAAAAAAATGAAGCCAGAGAGAGGGAATAATGCTTTGCCCAAAAATTGTGTTGAAAAATTCATATTTCAGGCCTCCATGGAAGGAAGACTTGGCAGGGAGGGGGGAAATCGAGGGGGGTGGGGAAGGGAGCTTCCTTTTGTTTTTATACAAAGCAAACCAAGGATCACACAGAAAAGGAACTCTTGAGTTAGAGGATGCTCCCTAGCTGGGTAGCCTTGGGTGAATCACGGATCCTTCCTGGGACTGTTTCCTCATCTGTAAAATGAGGGAAGTTGGGCTAGCTAGCTTCTGAGACCTTTCCAGCTCTTAGACCTTTGTACAATCCGATGATTTTATAAGCCTGCTTGGAGAACATATGAGGCCTTCCACCACAGGACAGATGGATATATCCAGAAGTAAGGTCAGGAAGAAGGGATACGGGCATCTGGCTTGATGAATGGGGAAAGAAATGGGGCTGGGAGGGCACAGAAGGGGTCAGCAGGACTCACTAAGGTTGTGATTGTCTTTCTTCTGACGTTCCTTGGCCAAGGCCCTGCTCTCAGCATCTAGAACCAGATGGGAAAGAAGAGACAACAACAATCAGGAGCAAACACTGACCTTGGGGACAAGAGAGGGAAGGAAGGAAGACAAGGTAGGAAAGAGATTTAGGGGGCAGAATGGATCTCAAACCTGTGAGCTCTCTCTTCTGGGCCAAGTCAGCTGGGCAGGAGCTGCTAGTGACACCTATGAGGGAGGCTGTGACCTGGGGGTCTCCACTGTATACTGTCAGGTGGCTGCTGGACAAAGGCAGCTGTGGAATTAAAGAAAGATCTGGATGAGAACCTCCCTCATCCAAGCCTGGGGGAGGGACAGGGGATGACTTAAGAGAACTGACAATGAAAATCATGGTTCCTCAGCAGAGAGGTGACAGACTATAGGTATGAAATGAGGTGTACATTTTCAGACATGACCAATGTGTTGATTTATTTTTACTTAACTATACTCATGTATTACAGGGAAAGGATCTAGATGAAGGAAGGAAAGCCATTGGAAAGGGCCAATGAGAAAGAAAGAAGGAGATGAAGAGAGGTGGAGAGGAAGGAAGGAAAGATGGAAAGATGGAAAGATGGAAAGATGGAAAGAAAGAAAGAAAGAAAGAAAGAAAGAAAGAAAGAAAGAAAGAAAGAAAGAAAGAAAGAAAGAAAGAAAGAAAGAAAGAAAGAAAGAAAGAAAGAAAGAAAGAAAGAAAGAAAGAAAGAAAGGAAGGAAGGAAGGAAGGAAGGAAGGAAGGAAGGAAGGAAGGAAGGAAGGAAGGAAGGAAGGAAGGAAGGAAGGAAGGAAGGAAGGAAGGAAGGAAGGAAGGAAGGAAGGAAGGAAGGAAGGAAGGAAGGAAGGAAGGAAGATCAAAAAGGTATTTTGAGAGAAAGGGAGAGACAGAAACAGAAACAGAGACAGAGAGAGAAAGGAGTAAGATAAGATCATTTCAAGGAAAAATCACAATTAGAACCTGGGTCTCAGTCTTTCTTAAGACTCTAAGATTTCATTATTTAGTGCCTGGAAGGTGAACAAACTATTCATACCCTTTGACCCAGTGCTTCCATTACTAGGCATCAATGACCAAGAGTTCAGAGATAGAAATAGAGGTCTCATGTACTCCAAAGTATTCATAACAGCCCTTTTTGTGGTAGCAAAAACCTGGATACAAACTAGGTGCTCTGACTGGAAAATGTCTGAATAAATTGTGGTACCTGAATACAAAGGAACTTATGGCTCCATAAAGAAAGAAAAATAAGGAGAATTCAGAGAAAAAATGGGAAGAAACATATGAACTTCGGTAGAAAAGATAAGGCCAAAAATATGCATGATGTTAATCATCACAAACAGAAAATAACACTAAAAGGCAGCAGAACTCAGCTTAAATGCAACACCCAGTGTGGATCCTGAAGAGCCAAAAGGGAAGCACACTTCTCTTGTGAAGGAGGTGAGGAACGATAGGCACAGGACATTGCAAATATTGCCCACAGGCACCTCTGCTATGTCAATAGGTTTAGCGTAACTATTTTTCCTTTTCTACAAGAGTGAGTTCGTGGGAAACTTTATTTCTGTGTTTGACCTCCCTGTCATTGATGCCCAGTAATGGAAGCACTGGGCCAAAGGGTGGGAACATTCCTGGTTCACTTTCCAGGCACTCAGTTCTAAAATCTTCAGGTTGCCTGTGTGTGTGTGTGTGTGTGTGTGTGTGTGTGTGTGTGTGTGTGTGTGTGTGTGTGTGTGTGTGTGTGTGCTCACCAGGAAGGAAGGTAGAGCAGGAAGTACTTGGTGTAAAATAAATTTTAAAAAAAGAATTCCATGTCTGTTAGCCTCTTACTGGATTTTTAGCCTTTCCTTTAACCCCTTAGGGTTAGACCCAGTTCACAGGTAGGCAGACACGTTCAGCCAGGGACACAGAACAGTATAAATGTACACATGCATATACATGTACACACATTCCCTCACTCTCTGGCCTCCTCAAAGGGCTAGTTTTCAGCTCAGGACCAAACCAGCCCAAGCCAGCTCTGGGCTGCTAACCTACTGAGCCTGACTACTTCCAGAAGAAATCTGAGATTTTCCCTTCACTGGCATGGGCCAAGGGCCAGGAAGCCTGGGGACAACCAGTTCAACCAGGTGCCCAAAGCTTGGACAGCAGAATAAGATGAGGAGACCCGTGAAGGAGGGGCAGGGATACTTCTCCAGGAAGGGAAGAACCCATAAACCTCATCTGAAGGCGGTTGCTATTTTATCAAACCCTTTCAAAGCCTATCTATTTTGAGATTCACAAACACCCTGTGGGGGTAGGCTAGGCAAGCTGATATGATTTACGGCCATTTTACAGATAAGAAAATTGAGTTACAAAGAGTCACTTGTCCAGGGTCACAGAAGGAACTAGTGGCCAAGCTGGGACAAACTGGGACTAAAACTCAAGTCTCTTAAATCCTAAACTAGGATTTTTCTCAGTCTTACCCCACTACAATGCCTCCTATGTATCTATAAGATGTCCTTAAGACACCAGTTTAGCTGCCTGATGGTCTGTCCCCATGAGACTGGCCAGACCCATGCCCATCTCCTCCTTCAAAGAGAAGAGCACCCACCCACCCATCTACTAGGCCAAGAAGAGATCTAACCCCATCCAAAAACCCAGCTAGGTCAGTCCTCTCCATTCCACTAAAACACACCTCTTAATCCTGCCTCTTTGTCTTTGTTCACACTGTTCCCCTCTACCACCATTTCTCTCCCCTCTCCACATCCTCACCGACTATCCAAACCCAATTTCTTCTTCAAGAATCCACTCAAATCCTACCTCCTCCAGGAAGGCCTCTTTCTGATCTCCTCCAGCATTCATGGAGTTCTCTCTTCTCTTAATTCATAGAGTTCGTGCCATACAATCAGCCACTTAATTATATCTTGACTTTTTCTCTGTTTGTCTTATGCCACGAGTGGCAAATAGAGTGGTAGGAAGCACACTGGCCACTTATTATCTGTATGACCTTAGGGAAGTCACAGCCCTCTTTAGACCTTAGTCTCCTCCTCCATAAAATGAACAGGTTGAACCAGATGAAATCTAAGGTGCCTTCCAGTTGGGAAATTCTACGCCTGTCTCCTCCTCAGTGAGAAGAAACACTCTGTGCTTAGTGGCTATGTCTTATCTAGCTCCCATATCCCCCCACCCACCCAAATATCTAGTACCTACTCACTTTTTGCCCTAGCCCCCCTCCACCCTGGCTGTCAATACCGTATTGGGCATCTGAATCTCTGGATTGATGTATCCCAGGACGTCATCCAGGCGCATGATGTTGTCAATAACGTCATCGAGCTGGAAGAAAAAAGACATATGTAAATCATATGTCCTTGGCATCTCCTATTGATGGGAGGGAGACAGATGGGAGAAGGAGTGGAAGGGATGAGAACGGCCATGAGGGCAGAGAACAAGGGTAGAGGGAGAGCAACAGGCCTCTTACATGGTGCCTTCTTCCATCCAGCCTCCAAAGCAAAGGAACTCCAGAGGGAGGGACAGGCACAGATTTGGGGAGTCTAGAGGTATGGCAGCCAACTTCAAATCCCTAGGAATCCTGATTAACACCTCCAAGGAGACTGTCAGCTCAATGAGGGCAAGGCACATAAGTGCTTCATGATTGTTCGTTAAGTTGAACTGGGGGGGGGGGGTCATGATTTCCACCTCAATAGTGTGACTCAGCAGTCCTACAAGATGATGGGCTCCAAGGCTGCATTAGTGGAAACCCAACATCCAAAGGATGAGACCAAAGAATCCTATTGGACTTTGTCCAAGTCAGGTCATAGCAATTGTCTGGTTTAGAGCACCACATTTTAAGGGCATTTGACAAGCTTAAGTTTATTCAGAGAAAGGTGACTAGGACAGTAAGGGGACTTAAAATCTGGCTAGAGTGGAATCCCCAAGAAAAACTGGAGATGTTTATTTAGCCTGAAAAGTTAGAATGGGGAGGGCAATTTGGAACTAGGTCCAAAGAGCTCTAAAATTGTGCATACCCTTTGATCTGGTAAAACCACTACTGGGTCTATATCCCAAAGAGATTTTTTTTAAAAGGGTGGGGGGAAAGACGTGCTTGTACAAAAATATTTATAGCAGCTCTTTTTGTGGTGGTAAAGAATTGGAAATTGAGGGGTGTTCATCCATTGGGGAATGGCTGAACAAATCGTGGTACATGTTGGTCATAGAATACTATTGTGCTGTAAGAAATGCTGAGCCCTGGGGGCAGCTGGGTAGCTCAGTGGATTGAGAGCCAGGCCTAGAGATGGGAGGTCCTAGGTTCAAATCTGGCCTCAGCCACTTCCTAGCCGTGTGACCCTGGGCAAGTCACTTGACCCCCATTGCCTAGCCCTTACCACTCTTCTGCCTTGGAGCCAATACACAGTATTGACTCCAAGACAGAAGGTAAGGGTTAAAAAAAAAAAAGAAATGCTGAGCCCAGTGATTTCAGAAAAAGCTGGGAAGATCTATATGAACTGATGCAGAGCAAAATAAGCAGAACTGGAAGAACATTGTACACAGTGGCAGCAATGCTGTATGATGATTAACTGTGAAAACTTGGCTCCTCTCAGCAATGCACTGAACTGGAACAATCCCGAATGACTTATGATGGGGAATGCTCTCCACCTCCAGAAAAAGAACAGTGGGAGTGGTCTTTCACATCAGTATTTCTTGGATTTTTATTTTGGGGTTCTGGCTATGTGAGTGTGTTCTCACAACAATGATTAATATGGAAGTATGCTTTGCATGACAATAAAAATAAAATTAAAGAAACAAAAAAAAGAAAATAAAAATGGGACAGCTAGGTGGCTCGGTGGATAAAGAGCCAGGCCTGGAGACAGGAGGTCCTGGGTTCAAATCTTGTCTCAGACACACATTTCCAAGCTATGTGACCCTGGGCAAGTCCCTGGGCAAGAGAGAAAGAGGAAAAGAGAGAAAGAAAGAGAGACAAAGAGAGGGAGGGAAGAAAGAAAGAAGGAAGGAAGGGAGAGAAAAAGAGAAAGTTATCTTAGGAGCTATACTAGAGAAACAGAGACTAGAGATAACTTTAGATCATTTTAGCATGAGAATGAATATGTTTTATTTAGCATGAGAAGGAGCAATGGGTACTGAGGCAGGTTTCTGCCTAATATCTGCTGAACCTATGGGAATTCCAAGTCAAGGGGATGCTGTTTATCAATATCAGGAAGATGTTCCTAAAGCCAGAGTTGTCCAAAGGTGGAATGAGTTCCCTTAATAGATATGGGCGCCCTATCACTGAGGTCTCCAGAGAGAACTCAGTTGGCCACTTGTTAGCAATATTCCTGTTGAAGCCCAGGTTGGACTAGATAACCTCTGAGGTCCCTTCCAGTGCTAGGATTCTTCTTCTGGTGGGTCTGATGCCACCATCATGTCATTATCACAACAGTGCCCTCATGGGTAGCCAGGTGAATCTAACATCCCCTCCCCCTTTTCATTTTTTTCTTAAACCCCTACCTTCCATCTTAGAATCAATACTGTGTATTGGTTCCATGGCAGAAGAGTGATAAGGGCTAGGCAGTTGAGGTTAAGGGACTTGCCCAGGGTCACCCAGCTAGGAAACCCCCTTTATTCTTATAATCATGGCATTCAGAAGGTCTTAAAGGGACTCCATTTTCATACTTTCCTTAATGATCCTCAACCATTTATTTACCTCCATCCACCCAATACACTGAAGCATGCATTTATCATATCTCTCTGTGTTGTCTACTGTCCTTTATCAGGAGAGTCTATGAGGTGTTTCTCCCACCAAAATAAGGACTACTCAAGGACAGGGACTAAGTCTTCCTCCATCAGATTATGGGCCCCTGAAGCCAGAGGATACATCTCTCCTATCAGTCTGGAAGCTCCCTGAGGGTAGGCTTTGTGACTCTATCAGACCAGCTTTCCTCATGCTCCCAGGGAGTCCTAGACTGGCCTGGCAGCCAATCAGTTCATGGAAGTAGCACGTGGCCTGACTCACCTCCCGCTCTGGATTCGAGCCAATATTAAGCATGGCCATAGGGCTGTTGGGGGCACTGTTGCCTGCAGAGGAAGAGAGCACATGGCTGGCCCGGACCCCGGGAGAAGCAGCTGGGGGTGGCTTTGGGGAGCTCTGGGCAGGGCTGATGTGAGCAGCAAACTTGTTCCCATAGGTCTCCGACAAATACTCCCGCACCTTCTGGTCTCGGGACTGCTGCAGATGGTAGGAGGTGGGATTCTCCAGGTACGACTGCACCTACAACCCCAAACAGAGAGATGAAGATGGTACCTCCAGAGGGGGAAGGGGGGCAGCCGTATTCCCAGGGCAGGAGGGATTTGACCAAGAGGGGCAGTACCTTCAGGATTTCTCCTGGCACAGGAGGTGGGGGCTGGAAGTGAACTGGTGTATTGATGGCCGGGGTGGGAGGCCCTGGTAGCTGCTGCTGTTGTTGCTGCTGCTGCTGCTGCATGTAGTGCATCACAGCCTGCTGCTGCATCCGCTCCCGCTGTTCCTCCTGTTGGGCCTGCTCCCTCATGAGCTGCATCCGAAGGCCGATGCGGGATGCCATGGTGGCTGGCTGGAGGAGCCTGAAGGCAAGCTGGATCACTGTGGGAGAAGCAAAGGACCACTGGAGCTCATGCTTGCCCTAACAGGCAACACCAAAATAATTCTCATTTAAAAAGGACTTTACAAAGTACTTTACCACTCTCCCTCATTAGGGTTTCAGAATAGCCTTCTGAATCCTCTCTCTCTTTTTTTAACCCTTATCTTCTGTCTTGGGATCAATCCTGTATATTGGTTCTAAGGCAGAAGAGTGGCAAGGGTTTGGTGATGAGGGGTTAAGATTTGAACCCAGGTTCTCCCAACGCCAGGCCTGGTGCGCAATCCACTGAGCCACCTAGTTGCCCTCCAGGAATTCTCCTTTTACAAATGAAAAAATAGATTCTACTTAACAGAGTCTAATTGACTGGTCCAGGGTCACATAAAGAGTAAATGTCTACGGTTGGATTCAAATTCAGGACCTCTCAAATCCAAGTCCATCCCTATCCAAAGCACCATCAAGCTGCCCCAGAACTTGGCCTTTCTAATTCTAAGTTCAGCAGTCAAGAAGAGGCAATTTGATCCAGTGGAAAGAGCAGTAGGGCTAGAATGAGAGGTCCTGAGTTCAAGTCTCCCCCTGCATGACCTTGGGTCCCTCACTACCCATGGCTTCAGTTTCCTCTTCTATAAAATAAGGGCTTGGAAAGGACGACCCCTGAGGTCCCCTCCGACTCATTTCTCTGCCTACTACCATGAAGCACATTATGAACACAAACACACCAGAGTGCTTAACGAGGGGATAATGTTTAACCTGGCCAGAGGGGCTAGCTGCTGGTCCCTCTTTAAGTTGCAAAAGGTTTCATTTAAACAAATCAATCAGGAAAGACAACCTAGGCAATTTGGTTCAATTGAACAAACATTTATAAAATACTTAACGTGTGCTGAGCACTGAACCAGGCGCTAGGAATAACAATTCTAGTTAGCATCGATGGAAGCTTTTTAGAATAGCCAAGTGCTTTAAAAATAGGATCTTGTCATCCTCACTGTAGCCTTAGGAGGTAAGTGTTGTTATTGTCCCCATATAACAGATGAGAAACTGAGGCTAAGAGTGATTGTACCTAGCAAAAATCATACTCATTTTTATTATATGATCTTTTACATATGTGTGTAGACATGTATACATAGATATTTGTTGTTGAGTCATTTTGCTCATGTCTGACTCTTCATGACCCCAATTGAGGTTTACCTGACAAAGATAATGTTCTTCTCCAGTTCACTTGACAGATGAGGAAACTGAGGCAAATAGGCTTAATAACTTGCCTGGGGTCACACACAACTACTAAATATCTGAGGCAGGATTTGAATTCAGGAAGATGAGTCTTCTTCCAGTCAGGGTCAGTGCTCTAGACACTGGGCCATAGATATTAAGCATTCTCATATCCTTTCTCTCATTTGACCCTCATGCCAGCTCCAAGAAATAAGAAGGGAAGCATCTTATCTTCATAGCACATTTTAGTATATACTTCTTCCTGTGATAGACCAAAGCCTGTTTAACTCTGCAAACTGCCAAAAAATAAAAATTCTGCTTGTAAACTCAAGGGAAAGAATTGGCTGTGAAAGGCACGTTAGCACATTTCAAATGTTTTTCCAAGTTAATATCAAAATGCACACATGTGCAGAATTTTACTAAGCACAGCTAGGTCCCAATGAGTGTGAATCATGGAAGTGGTTGAATGTATTAAATGTATTTATGTAATAAATATTCAAATTTGCACTACTCACAATGAAAATGGCATAAAAGTTGATGGTCAACGGTTTCAACCCAACAGAAACAGGCAATGTGAATTTAAATAATGTGATCTCGCCACAGGGATTCCTCGTTGTCACTATGCACTAGGACATAAGGTATCGAAACTTTCTCGCACTATCTCCCCCAGACCCATCTAATGAGGTCTCCTATCAGCTGATTCCAGGATGTAAAGCTAGGAAGAGCCCTCACAGGTCAACTAAATCAACCATCTCAATCTGACTAGCTCCCAGACCTTCGTTACCTTTCACCTGGACAACTGCCATAGTCTCCTCGACAGTCCAGCCTCCCCAGCACTTGGGGCTTTCCTCTCTATAATTATCTTCCTTCCACACTTCAGGGATCTCTCTATTTACAGGTGTCCCCCACTAGAATGGAAGCTCTCCAAAGGGAGCAGAACCAGGAGAACCTTATACACAGAGATGGATACACTGTGGCACAAGCGAACATAATGGACTCCTCTACTAGCAGCAATGCAATGATCCAGAACAATTCAGAGGGACTTATGAGAAAGGACATATACATATCCACATTCAGAGAAAGAACTGTGAGAGCAGAAACCCAGAAGAAAAACAACTGCTTGATCACATAGTTCATTGGGGATATGACTGGGAATGTAGACCATAAACGATCACCCTAGTGCAAATATCAATAATATGGAAATAGGTCTTGATCAATGACACATGTAAAATCCAGTGGAATTTTGTGTCACTTATGGGAAGGGGTGGGGGGAGGGGAGGGAAAGAACATAAATCTTGCAACCATGGAAAAATATTCTAAATCAATTAATTAAATAATCTAAAAAGAATGTAAGCTCTCTGAAAGCAAGGATTATTTTTTATATTCCTTTCTTCGTGTCCCAGATTTTAGCCACAGTGCTTTGAACATTGCATTTATTTTTGTCATTCAGTCATTTCAGTCAAGTCAGACTCTCTTTGTCACCATTTGGGGTTTTCTTGGCAAAAGCTGCTGGAGTTATTTGCCATTGCCTTCTCTAGCTCCTTTGACAGATGGGGAAACTGAGGCCAACAGAGTGAAGTGAATTTACCAAGGTCACACAGCTAGAATGTGTCTAAGACTGCATTTGAAATCAGGAAGATGAGTCTTCTTGACTCCAAGCCTGGTGCTCCACAGAGGCTCCACTGAGCCTCTACTGTAAGCAATCAATAAATGCTTATAGTTTGATTTACAAGAGCTGAAAGAAATCTTAGAAACCACCTAGTACCACCCTCTGATTTTACAAATGAGTAAACTGAGATCCAGAAGGACCCAGTAAGTGACTTTACCTAAGGTCATATCATAGTAAAAATCAGAGGTGAGATTTAAATCAGAGCCCTATTTTTCTTCCTCCTTCCCTCCCTCCTTCCCTCCCTCCCTCCCTCCCTCTCTCTCTCTCTCTCTCTCTCTCTCTCTCTCTCTCTCTCTCTCTCTCTCTCTCTCTCTCTCTCTCTCTCTCTCTCTCTCTTTCTTTCTTTCTTTCTTTCTTTCTTTCTTTCTTTCTCTTTACCTTCCATCTTAGAATCAATACTGTGTATTAGTTCTAAGGCAGAAGAGTGATAAGGGCTAGGAGACTTGCCTAGGGTCACACAGATATACATAATCACAGAAGGATCACACAGACATACAGTATCTGACCTTAGGGTCACATTTGAACCCAGGACCTCCTGTCTCTAGGCCTGGCTCTCTATCCACTGAGCCACCCAGCTGCCCCCTAGAGCCCTATTATTTCTAATCTGGTTCTCTTTCAACTATGCATATCAACACATAGGAAACAAAGTCAGTACTCAAGCCCACATCCTGAGACCCAAACCCATTGCTCTTCCCTTTTTAAAATCACATTGCTGAGTCCCTGGTTTTGCCAAGGAGTAAAAATAATGGGGCAGCTTAGGTGGCTCAGTGGGTAGAGCAATGGGCAAGACTGGAATCAGGAAAACCTGAGTTCAAATTCAGCCTCAGATACTTACCAGCTATGGGACCCTAAGCAAGTCAGGTAGCCTGTTTCCCTTAATCTCCTGGAGAAGGAAAAGGCAAACCACTTCAGTATCTTGCCAACAAAACTACCTGAACAGTATTGCCTACAGAATCATAACTGAATAAAAACAAAAATAATGGCCATTAAAAAAAAGAAACAAAACAATTTTTTTAAAAATCTAATTTTCATTTAACAGTTATATGACATAGCTCCCACTGGATCATAAATAAGAGATGCGAGGAACCTCAGGGGCAATCTAGACCAACCCACTCATTTTACAAACCGGAGGAGATAAATTCTAGTATTAAATGACTAGCCCAGGGTCATACAGCTGGTTCTTAGAAGACTGGATTTTCATTTGGGTCTAGACAAATGCCCATTCGGTCTCTTTGAGGGATGGGGCAACAGCCTTTGTTTATAAACAAGGAGGTAGATGCTATTATAGACATTTGATGGATGAGAAAATGGACTTAGAAGGTGACTTGCCCAAGGTCCTCCGGCTAATGAGTAGACGGGTACTCTCAGTTCAGCCCTCATTCCGGGGTGTCCCCCTGCCCCATACCCTCACAGCAGCTCCCCCCCACTTTCCCATCCCCCGAGGGCACTCCTCACCTCTGGCGCGGGGAAGGTAGACCATGGGAGCTGGGAGAGAAGGGGGTGTTCCAGAGAGCCTCTTTCCCAGGAAGAGGGAAGTAGAAAAGGAGGGAGTGGAAGAGGGAGAAGACAGGGTGGGGAGGGAGAGCAGGAAGGGCAGGCACGGCACCAGTCTTTCCCCTACCCCACCCCACCCCCATCCCAGGAAAGGCCAGGGAGCTGGATGAGCTGTTTTTCCAGACTGGATCCACTGGGGAGGGGGAGGAATTTCTGTGCCTCTTGATTCATAGACAAGGTAGATGCCAGATCACTTGCAAAGTATTTTTGAGACAAGAGCTCTGGCACGGCTGACCAGGATGCTGGCCCGAGCCTGAGGAGAATAATCTACCCACTAGTCTGGGACTGGGGGGGATGGGGAGGAGCCATGGGGGCCTTCCCTCCCTCCCCAGCCCTTCCCCAGCTTGGGCGGAATCCGGAAGGGCTCCTCCAACCCCAGCCCCGGGAAGATCTGGCAGTACCCCAGGGAGGGGAGGAGAGGAGGGGAACCTGGGGCGGGCAGCTAATCTCATTAGCAGCTTTCTCTAAATCCTGTCCCCTCCGGTTCAGCTGGGGCTAGGAGCCTGTTTCAGCCCCCATCTTGCCCCTCCACCATATTCCTTCTAGGGAGGAGGACGGGGAGGGGGCTGGTGAGTTAGGGGGCTGCTGGTGCCAGAGCTTCCCTCACCACCACGGTCCCGGAACCCCCGCACCTCAGGACCCAAGCCTCCCCCTGGGCACTGGCCTCCCCCTCCTCCACCCCTTCCCCGGGTGCAGCCGACAGACACAGTGTGATTAGTGTGGGAGGAGAGGCTGGTGAGGGGCTAGTCCAAGGGGCCTGGCAGCACCAGCCGGCGTTGGGGGTGGGAGAGGTGGAGGATGGCAGGACACTGACAGGGCTTCTTGTTCTTCTTCACAAAGGGACTAGGCGCCAATTATGGGGCAGAAAAGGCAAAGCTGGCACTGCTGGAATGGGCTGCTCTGGAAAGAGCCTTACCTAGCACCTACACGGGGCCACATCTGCAGAGAGCCAGCACATCTGGAGTAGGAAGGTGGGGGGAGGGGGCGCCATGACCGGGACAGAATGAGAAGAGAGTCAGAGTTAGATAGGACCTCAGAGGCCATTGGTCCGACTCCTTCTTTTTACAAAGAAAACTGAGGAGAGGCTAAAGGACTTGCCCAAGGTCACAGGGAAGCTGCAGGGCTGATCCTCTGACTCCACACAGGCATGACTTCCACTGTAACCAACAAATTCAATTCAATAAACATTTATTAAGCACCTACTATGTGCCAGTAGCAACAGAGGGGCTGAGAGACTTAGGAAAGCTGAGCACTTCAGAGTCAAGGTTTTATAACTGTACTACTAGAGAGGATTGGGGCAGTGGATAGAGTGCCAGGCTAGAGTCAGAAAGACCTAAGTTCAAATCCAGCCTCAGACGCTTAACTAGTTGTGTGACCCTGAGTAAGTCACTTCTCCTTGTTGACTTTAATTTCCTCATTTGTTGAATGAATGGGAGAAGGTAATCACTCCAGTGTCTTTGCTAAGAAACCCCTGAATGAGGGGCCACTGGATGGTTCAGTAGATGGAAAGCCAAGCCCAGAGATGGGAGGTCCTGGATTTGACTCTGATCTAGAACACTTCCCAGCTGTGTGACCTTGGGCAAGTCCCTTAACCTCCATTGCCTAGCCCTTACCACTCTTCTGCCTTGGAACCAATACACAATATTGATTCTAATATGGAAGGTAAGGATTTTTAAAAACAGAGGAAGAGAAACCCCCAAATAGGGTCACGAGGAGTCAGACATAACTGAAAAATGACTGAACAACAACAGAGGACTTTGAAGAATCCCTTAGAACAACATGGAGATCCAAATCAGTCAATTAAAAAAATAATTTAAACTATTCCAAAGAAGACCAAACACTGAAGCTGAAGCTTAAATACTTGGCCACATAATAAGGAAACAGAACATACTGAAAAAGACCCTGATGTTGGGAAAGACTGAAAGCAAAAGGAAAAGGGGGCAGCTGAGATGGATAGACAGTGTCATGGAAACAATAAGCAGGAACTTAGACCAGATAGAAGGGCTTGGTATGCTATCATCCATGAGGTCACAAAGAGTGGGACACAACTGAAAAATAACATGTGCCAGTCCTGGAGTCAAGAAGACCTGAGTTCAAATATGACCTCAGACATTGCCTGACTGTGTGATCCTGGGCAAGTCACTTATTCCTGATGGCCTAGCCCAAGCTACTTCAGTCTTAGAACAAATACTAAGACAGAAGACTAAGGGCCAGGGGCTGGAGATACCAAAAGAGGCAAAAGACCGTCCCAGCCCTCAAGGAGCTTACAGTCTAAAGGGAGAAACAATGGGCAAACAAATATATACAAAACAGACCAGATAAATAGGGGATGATTAACAAAAGGAAGAATGAGGCTAAGAAGGGTTGGAAAAGGCTTCCTGTAGGAGGTGGGGTTTTAGCTGAGATTTAAAGGAGCTCTGGAGGGTGGAGAGTGGAGGATGGAGAGCACTGGGGCATGGGGGACAGCCAAGAGAGAAGGCCAGAGGTAAGAGATGGGCCATCTTGTTTGTGGAACAGCCAGGACAGTGTCTCCGGAGCTGGGGAGTAAGGTGTAAAAAGAGTGGAAAGGTAGGAGGGGGCTAGGTACGAAAGGCTTTGAATGCCAAACAGAGTGTTTTCTAGCTACTCCTGGAAGCAATAGGAAGCCACTGAGCAGAAAGAAAGTTCATCTAGCCCATTTTTTTCAGAGAAAGGGAGCAGAGGCAAAGACCCTGAGGGAATTCAACTGGCTAAGGCTTTAGGGATACAAACCCAATACAATTCCTGGGCTCTAGTTCAGATGCTACTGGGGGAACCACACCTATCCAGGAGACATATATACAAAATATATGCAAAGGAGTAGTATATGGGGGAAATAGGTGGAACAATGGATAAAGTTCTTGGCTGAGAGTCAGGAAGACCTGAGTTCTAATCTAGTTTCACACACTAGCTGTGTGACCTTGGGCAAGTCACTTTACCCTGTTTGCCTCAGTTTCCTCATCTGTAAAATGAGCTGAAGAAGCAAATGGCAAACCAGAATTTTTACCAAGAAAAAACCCAAATGGGGTAAAAAAGAATCAGGCATGACTAAATAATAACATGCAAAGGAAATATAAAATCATTTCATCCTAGGAGTTGCAGAAAGTTGCAATTACTTGGGGACTTCAGAAAGGTACAAGTGGTGGTCACATGAACTGAGGAAAGATCTGGGGATCCCAAAAGGTTGAGATGAAGAAGGGGAGGGCATTCCAGGTATGGTGGGTGGCCTATGGAAAGGCAAGGAAGCAAGAGATGGCCATTTTTTGTTGGTGATGGTGTTTAGTCGTGTCTGACTCTTTGTGATCCCTTGGACCATAGCCTACCAATGCTGTCTATGGGATTTTCTTGGCAAATATATTGGAATTGGAGTGGTTTGCCATTTCTTTCCCCAGTTCATTTTATAGGTGAAGAAACTGAGGCCAACAGGATGAAGTGACTTAACCTTAATTTGAACTCAGGAATTCCTGACTCCAGTGGTAGAGCAGAGCTGACCTGACCAATAAATGAAGTGTTATTGGAATCAAATCTGGCCTCAGAAACTTAATAACTGTGTGATCCTGGGCAAGTCACTTCACTCTGTTAGCCTCAGTTTCCTCATCTGTTGTGCTGGAAAAGGAAATGGCAACCTTTATTCCCCAGCATGTAGATCACAAACATTGTTCTCCTCTCTAGAACCAGTCAGGCTGCACCCCTGCCTTGACTACCAGGCAGGACCAGGAACTCATTCATCATCTGGCCAACTGAGCCCTCCACTGTCTTAATCCCAACAATGGCCGGGAAACTAATAATCAAATTAATTCTATGTTGGGAGTGACAATCTACTGGCCTGTGGCTATCTATAGCCCCAGTGATTCCCTGCTGCAGGCTACCTAATAAAAGTTCCCTTCCTCCTTCATTATGGGAAGTTTCCTCCCAGAAATGCCTTTGGATATACTTGGTATTTTCTTTTCAGGGAACATATTGTTTCCTTAGTAGAATGGAAGCTAGTTGGGGACAGGAACTCTTTGATCTTTGTCTTAGGATCTCCAGAAGCCAGCCCAGTGCCCCCCTACAGCAGTAGGCATTTTGCAGTGCTTGTCGAAATGGATTGAGCAGGGTAAGGAGATGGCCATTGAAAGAGAAAGCCAGAGGGCACTTCCTGTACGACTTCATCATTTTGCTGAGGAAATGCTGAGCCAGGTGGTATCCTTCAAAGGTGACCGCTATCACTGATCCTTCACAGGATGAGGCTCCCCAGAGGCTAGCTGACTCTGGCTGAGGGATCATAAATTTGGAGCTGGAAGGATCTCACAGGCCATCTAGTCCATTTTACAGATGAGGGAGGGGACCTGACAATCAGGAGAGTTAAATGACTTCTCCTTTAAATAGAGGAGAGATATGAAGCCAGGCCCTCTGCGACTCCAGAAGCAGTGCCCTGTCCATTAGACCACAATGCCTGTGAGAAAGGAGGGAGAAGTGGCTCACTGAGCTCCCTACTACTCCTAGAGGATCCCTTATGTGCCTAACAAAATTCCCCTGCATTTATAGAGCATTGCAAGCTTCTTCCTCATCCCTTTCCCATCCATCATTTTATCTATGTCAGGGAGAAATAAGCAAATTATCTCCCTAGACTGATGAGGAAAAGGAAGATAAATGTCTTATAGCTTTACACAGCTTGTTGGTTAAGAGTCGGAGCTAGAACCTAAGTGTTCTAAGTCTCCAGACTCTCATTCTTACACTTAGAGCTCTCTCAAAGAAGAGATCAAAATAGGAACTGGACCTGTGTATTTGCAACAAGGTGAAAAATTGGATAGAGCAGCAGGCCTGGAGTCAGAAAGACTCATCTTCCCGAGTTCAAATCTGGTTTCAGACATTGACTGTGACCCTGGGCAAGTCACCTCGCCATGTTAGCCTCAGTTTCCTCATCTGTTAAAAGAGCTGGAGAAGGAAATGGCAAACCACTCCAGGACCTTTGCCGAGAAAACCCCAATTGAAGGTCACAAAGAGTCAGACATGACTAAAAAAAAACAAAATTCCTTTTGGAGGAAGAAGCTACCTCTATCAGTGCAGATCCTGCAACTTAGTCTTAGAGAATTGTCTAGAAGAGTGACCTCTATTATTAGAAGACGAAAAGAACCCAGGGCCTTCTAAATCTGCAGCTTGACTCTTTATCCACTAATCCATAATACCAAACTAACCACTGAGAAATCAGAAATCAAGTGGCTCTCAGAAGGAGATGCTCCAAGGCAGTGACTTTCATGCTGACCTTGCCTCTGGACTACCCTCTGCCTGCAGACTAAGAGGATCAGTAAACCTGGTGAACAGAGATTCCTAGATTCAGAACTGGAAAGTCTTAGAGGCCAGCCAATCCTCATTTTATATCATCACTCTCCTCATCTTACAGTGGAAACTGGGACCCAGAGAAAAATGGGGTGGCTTGCCCAAGTACATCCCAAAAGTAAATGATAGAGGGGGCAGCTGAGTGGCTCAATGGATTGAGAACCAAACCTAGAGAAGGGAGGTTCTGGGTTCAGATCTGGCCTCAGATGCTTCCTCATTGTTGTGACCCTGGGCAAGTCACTTAGCTCCCATTGCCTAGTCTTACCACTTTTCTGCCTTAGGAAGTAGGTGCTATTATTATTTATCCCCATTTTATAGATGAGGAAACTGTGGCAGACAGAAGTTAAGTAATATGCTCAAGTCACAGGGCTAGTAAGTGACTGAAGTTGGATTAGAATTCAGGTTTTCCCCAATACTATGTGACCCTTCACTCTACCTCAGTTTCCTCATCTATAAAATAAACTGGAGAAGGAAATGGCAAACCATTCTAGTATCTTTACCAAGAAATTGTTGAGCGAATCGCAAACTGTCAGATATGACTAAAACAACTGAATACCAACTTCCTAACTCTAGGCTCAATGTTCTATCCACTGAGCTATCTAGCTACCCTTTAATTAGTACTCTTTGATTGACTCCAGGAAGAAAATGCAGGACCCTAAAGAAGGATGAAGCAGGAAGATGGCCAAAACAACCCATTGGCCTGGGCTGGGAGAAAGAGAAAAGATTTACTGAAGAATCCGCACCTGCAGTGAGTTGACTTGAATTTCCCATTTTGTCTCCTTTTCTCCTTCCAGCATAAGAGCAGTAGAATAAAAGACTGAGAACTGGAAGGGACCCTTAGAGATCCTCATTTTATGGGCAAGCCAAAAACTAAAGCCAATATTTATCCTGTTCAAGGTTACACAGTAAATGGCTGAGTCAGGACTTGACTGAGCTCCTTTGCCATTCACTAGGCCAGGATATTGTAATAATAAACAGGGAAGATTACTGTGCTGTAAGAAACGACGACCATGATGCCCACATAGAAGCATGAAAACTCGCACATCAAGTGACAGAATGTGAAATAAAGAACCAAGAAAACAACAGACAAAATGACTACAGCAATATAACAACCATCAAAGAGAATGACAGCAACAATAATCATAATGAACAGTTTTATAACACCTACTATGTGCCAGGCACTATGAGAAGGGCTTTATAATTATTATCTCATTTGATCCTCACAACAACCCTGGGAGGTAGGTGCTATTATTATTCACATTTTATAGATGAGAAAACTAAGGCAGTCAGAGGTGAGGTGCCTTGCCCAGTCACACAGCTAGTAAATGTCTAAGACTGGATTTGAACTTGAGTCCCATTGGCTACTGTGTCATCTAGTGAGCTTGGAGTGGCTCAGTATTCAGTAAGTCCTACTTCACAGCCTCATCACTTCTCTCAACTGGACTAGTGCAATAGTGTCCAAATTGAGTCCCGCCTCTCCCCACTCCCAGTTCCTCTCTCCCATCCATCCTCCATATCTGCTGAAGAGACATTCTTAAATAATTACATTTTCTCTGATACAGGTTTGACCATGTCACTCCCATGAAAGATACTTCTGTGCCTTCCAATGGCATCTTGAATAAAATTTACCCTCCTCTCTATGGAAAGTAAAGTCCTTCACAATCTGGCTCCAACCATCCTTTTCCAGGTTAATTGCACCTGACTCCCTTCACTTACTCTGTACTCCAGCCAAATTGGCTCTCTGGCTGTTCCTCACACATGACATTCCATCACAGGCTGTCCCTCATGCCAGAAGCAGACTTCCTCCTAACCTGCACCTCTTAAAGCCCCTCAATTCCTTGAAAGTTCAGCTCTAGCTCCAGCTTTCACATGAAGCCTTCCCCAACCCTCCTTAGTTGCTAGTATCCCCCTTAATTTTTTTTAATCCTTTCCTTCCATCTTAGAATGAATACTAAGTACTGGTTCCAAAACAGAAGGGTGGTAAGGGTTAAGCAATTGGGTTTAAGTGACTTGCCCAGATTTGAACCCAGGAACTCCTGTCTCCAGACCTGACATCGATCTACTGAGCCACCTAGCTGTTCCTCCCCATTAACTTAGCATTAACTTTGTATATATTTCCAGTAGACCTCTATAGGTACATGTAATCTTCCCTGATAGAATCAGAGCTTCTTGAGGAGAAAGATAACTTCGTTTTCATCTTTGTATCATCTGCTATGCCAGTAACTGGCACTTAGAAGGTGCTAAATAAATGCTTATTGATGGATTGATTGATGGGTAAGTAATAACAGTTTAAACTATCCTTGTTAAGCTGAATCCAACACAGAACACAGAATGTCAGGACTGGACAGGGCCTTAGAACATAGAAGGTTAGGGCTAGAAGGAGCCTTGGATGATAGAATGTCAGAACTGGAGAAGGTCTTAGAACATAGAACATGGAACAACACTGGTTGGTGGGCAGGCTTCCTCTGTACTAAAATGGCACCACTGGGTGATAATTTTTTATTCATGCACAAATTGCATTTAAGAGAAGCAAAGCTGTGCAAAGTGATTGGCCTTCTTTTCTCTTCTAGAATCATAGAAGTCCAGTGGCAAGACAAAAAGTCAAGCCAACTAATGATGCCTAGAGATGTAGTGGATAATTTTGGCTTCTTGGAAGTTTCCCCAAGTGCTAAAGGCTCCACAATGCCTGCTTTCACTGCCTTCACAGCTGTTGGAACAAATTGTTCTCATCTGCCCTTTCTGCCAGAGGAAGTCTTTGCATGCTTGGGGTAGACATCCTCTCACTCACTGACAGACCAGAGACCTCCTGATTGGCCTCAATCTAGTTTAGTCCACCTGCTAAGGTGGTTAGAAATGTTAGGACACAAAGATAGAATGTCGGTGCTGGAAGCAGCCGAAGACACCATCTATCGAATCCAAGTTGCTGGTTTGACAGAAGAAGTTATGTTATACGTTAGTTCTTTTGGGGCAGGAAGATCTAAGAAGGGACAGAATCACTACTTGAGTACATAGTCACAGGCAGGTCTGCTCTCCTCCCACTTTGTTTCTGTTTTCTTTGTCAAGGAGAATTATTTTTGGACTAGAAAGGACAGAACAAAAATTCTACTATGTCTACTATTCTAAAAAGTCTACTATGGAGCTGAAACCCAAGGTAAGTCTAAGGAGACAGAAAGAGAGCACCTAGCTGCTCCTGAAGAGTTCAAGTTATCAGGCCTCTATGAACTACCTCCTAAAAAATGGAATCTACAAACAAAAAAGTGAGGTGAACTTTGGTTCTGAATAAAAATCTAGAGCACAGTAATAAAGAGATAGTGAACATCTGGAAAAGGAAGTGGTGATCCCAAAGGGCCAACAAGATTTCATCAATAAGGCAAGCTAGGTAGCGCTATGGATATAGTCCTGGACCTAGAATCAGGAAGACCTGAGTTCAAATCCAGCCTCAGACATTTACTAGTTGTATAACCCTGGGCAAGTAACCTAATCTCTTAAACGCCTCAACTGTTAAATGAGGATGATACTAATTCCTATCTCTTAGGGTTATTGTGAGGATCAGATGAGATAATATTTGTAAAACCCTTAGCATAGTGCCTGGCATATAGCAAGCACTATTTAAATGCTTATCCCCTTCTCCATCAATAATATATTATACGAGTGGGTGGCTCAGTGGATTGAGAGCCAGACCTAGAAAGGGGAGGTCCTGCATTCAAATCTGACCTCAGACACTTCCCAGCTGTGTGACCCTAGGCAAGTCCCTTAACCCCCATTGCCTAGCCCTTTCTACTCTTCTGTCTTAGAACTCATACACAGTATTGATTCCAAGATGGAAGATAAGGGTATAAAAAAAAATAGGTCATTCAAGATAGAACTTATTTCCTTTTTGGCAGTATTATCACCTGGGTCACTCTGGAAATTGCTGTATATATTGTTTACCTAGATTTTAGCAAAGCACCTGACAAAATCTCATGCTCTTACAGAAAAGATGGAGAGAGATGCATTAGACAAATATGTAGCTGAGGATTCACAGCTGGCCAGCCCCTGAGTTGCCATTTTGATTAATGGATTCCCCCCCAGCTCTGTGTGGGGCCTGGTTTTAGCTGACATTGTTAGCATTGATTTGGGATAAAGGTGCCATCACAATGACATCTAACACAAAGTGGGGAGGGATAACTCATGCCTTTGATGACACTCAGGATCCCAAAAGATCTTGAACCCTAGGCCAAATCTAAAAAAGATAAAACTGAATAGAGAATTGGCTGGAAAGATCAATTTTATGCATTATGGGCAAAATATGACTAAATTCCATTTTATTTGGAAAAGATGGTGAGGGAAAAGAGGGGACACTTAATGGACTGCAATTTTTTGTTCTTTCTGGGGTTTTTTTGAGCCTGGATCTCCCTATCACTCTCTGACTAGAAGGATAATGGCTACTTATGGTACTAAAACAACTACTGATGAGCTTTGACCTATTCTATCCCTTCCTTCCTTCCCCCCTCCTCTCTTCACTTGGTTTCTGTCTTAGAATTGCCACTAAGTATTTGTTCCAAGGCAGGAGAGTGGCAAGGGCTAGGTAAGTGGAGTTAAGTGACTTGCCCAGGGTCACATAGCTAGGAAGTATTTGAGGACAAATTTGAACCCAGGACATCCTATCTCCAGGCCTGGCTCTCTCCTGAGCTGCCTAGGTGCCCTGACCTGTTCTGTTTCGGTTTGCCTCTCCTTAGACAGGGAAATGAAAAAAGTATTTATATGATCTCTACTATGTGCCAGGCATTGTGCTAAGTGCTGTACAAATATTACATCCTTTGATTCTCACAAACCCTGCAAAGTAGATACTATTATTATTCACATTTTACAGTTGAAGAAACAGACAGGTTAAATGGCTTGCCCATTGACCCACAAGTAGTAAGTGAATGAGGTTGGATTTGAACCCAGGTCTTCTTGACTCCAGACCCAGCGCTCTGTTGACTGCACCATCAAGTTGCCCCCTAAGACAGCCCGGTGGTTCCCTGCTCCCAAAGGCTCCCCATATTGGTGCCAAACTTAGTGAAGCTATCTCATCAGCCTGGCTCGATACAGCTTGGAACTCCAGAGCTCAAGTGGCCCATCAGCCTTGGCTTCCTCACTAGCAGGGGATTACAGGAGCATGCCTCACTGAAAATTCAAGATGAGTCAACTATGATATATAGCAGCCAATAAAGCTAATATTATCATAGACTGTTAAAACAGGAGGTGAGAGTCCAGCTTTAGTTTGCTCTAGTTAGACCATACCAAGAATATCAGGTTCAATACTGCGCACAACTGAGGGAGCAGCTGAGTGCCTCAGTGGATTGAGAGACAGCCCTGGAGATGGTCCTGGATTCAAATTTGACCTCAGAAACCTCCCAGTTGTGTGACCCTGGGCAAGTCACTTAACCCCCCATTGCCTATCCTTACTGCTCTTCTGCTTTGGAACCAATATACCAGTATTGATTCTAAGATAAAAAGTAAGGGTTTAAAAAAAAGAAAAGGACATTGACAAAATGAAAAGCATTCAGAGTATGGCAAAGGGTCTTAAGATTATAATGGATGGGGACACTTAGGTGGCTTGGTAGATAAAGAGTCAGGCCTGAGATGGCAGGTCCTGGGTTCAAATGTGACCTCAGTGTATGACCCTGGGCAAGTCACTTAAACCCCATGGCCTAGCCTTTACTGCTCTTCTGTCTTGGAATTGATACTTAGTATTGTAAAAAAGGAATTCTTTATTCCTTTTCTCTAATTTGATGAGGGACCTGGAGGTCCTCTTACCATAGAGATATGTAGGGATTAACCAGCCCACAGTGAAAGGAAGCAGAAACTGGAGAGACAGGAAATGAGGTAAGAAGGGGTTATAAAAGGGGCCAGCATCAGTTGGTGGAGGGGGGAAGGGAGGGTCAGTTGCTGACAGTTGGGTGCTAGCAGTTGCAGGGAAGTTGGCTGCTGGGTGTGTGTTGGGTTGGTAGTTGGCATTTAGTTGCTGGAATATAAAGGCAGACCTGAGCTTACTGAGAGGGCTTTATAGCTTTTAAAAGGACTTTTGCCTTTTGGGGTTTGGGGCTTTTGGTTTGGGCTGTTAGGTTTTTTTCTTTCTTGAACTTTTTGGGAGGTGGTCTTCGTTGACAGACCTAATTGGAGTTGGATTAAACACTCTTTGAGTTGGTTTTGATTGGTGGTGGATTGGGTTGGATCTTTGTGGGGTGGTTATTAGACATTAGGAAAATTTCTTTCTCTACCTCTTTCCTATATTTCCCTCTTTTACTATATTTTTACTATCTCTATTTTAATAAAACTAAATTGTTAAAAACTGCTAGAAGTTTTCTTTTCTCTGGCTTAAAGGGATAGTATTAATTTATAACTCTACTATATTCTCATTAAAACTTAAGTTATTAAAAGCTGCTCTTTTATTTTATCAAAACTCCCTTACAGTATCAATTCAAGGCAGAAAGGAGGTATTTTAAAGGTTTGAGGGGAAAAAAGAAAAAGAAAGATTACGAGAGATGAAAAAGAATCCAAGGAACTGAGGATGTTTAACCTTGAAAAAGGAAGACTTGGAGGGCCTAATAGTTACTTTCAAATACCTGAAAGGCTGGGAAGAAGGAAGAGTAGCCAGATTGATTCTACTTGACCCAGAAGACAGAAAGAGGATGAATGGGTAGCAGATGCAAAGAGGCAACAGGAGGTTTCATGTAAGAAAAGTCTCCCTATAAACTTAGAGGTGTCTAAAAGTGAAGTAGGGGCAGCTAGGTGGTGCGATAGTGAGAACACTGGGTCTGGGTTCACAAAAATTCCTCTTCCTGAGTTCAAATCTAGCCTCCTGACACTTCCTAGCTGTGTGTTCCTGAGCAAGTCACTTCACCCTGTTGGCCTCAGTTTCCTCATCTATAAAATAATCTGGAGAAGGAAATGGCAAACCAAACCCCAAATGAGGTCACAAAGAGTTGAACACAACTGAATAACACAAATTGGTATGAGCTGCCTTGAGGAATCATGGTTTCTCCCTCACTGGAGTTTTTCTAGCAAAAGCTAGATGTCCCCTTTCTGGGGATGATGTCGAAAGGGAGTCCTGGTATTTTATAAACTGTACTAGATGGTTTCTGAGGTCCCTTCCAACCCTTGAGATTCTGTGAGATTTATAGAGGGTAAGTCATGCTTCTTGAATTCCCATGGGGACATCAAAGAGAAGGCACATCCTTCCTGTTAATATTCATCTGGAGAGGCTACAAGGGAAAAAAAAACAAGAGGGCATCCTAGTGGCTAAAGAGCTAGACCCTGAAGAGGCAATTTTTCAACATCTCTAAATTCCTTCCATCCTTCTGGGTAGAGATGATGACCCTAGCCAAGCTAATCGTTTTGGGGCTGGCCATCTTAGTAGAGAGCTGGGTGAAGGAAGGCAAACAGGAGGGACAAGTGTCTGCTGCTCTCCAGGCTTGGTTCCTGCCCCACCTGAAATTCCCAGAGGTCAAGCACACCATCCCATGCCCCAGCATGCTTGCTCCCCACATCCCAGGGAAAGTGCTGTTAAAGTTGGCGCCTGGTAGGGCTGGGATTTCTAGCCCTGAGCAAGTCAAGGCAGTCCTGTGGCGAGGGTTGGGAAGGCTTCAAAGAGCTATTGAAGACTGGTGAAGAGTTCCATGGAGATCAGGCAGATGCCAACCCACAAAGCAGACATCCCATGGGACATGAGGGTTGGAGATGGGAGGTAGTGAATGGAAAGACAGCAGGCATCTGAGCCCAGGGAGCAGGAGGCAGGTTGGAAACTAGGAAGAGAAAAAAACATGCTGCTTCCCTCATCCTGAAGGGCACAAAGGGGTGGGATGACCCCAGGGCTGCAAGAGCCCTGGGAAAACAGAAAAAATTATCAAATGCCCCAAGTTGTCTCACCAGGCAAACATCCACTTAACACTTCTTCACTTCTCCTGCCACATATAGAACTGCACATGACATATGCAGTGTTATACCAATCATGAAACCAAATATTCCATTTTCCTCATTCACATACCCCAACCTCCCTTCTTCCCTCTCTTTCTCTGTCTCCCCCTTCCTCCTTCCTCTTTCCATTCCCACCCTCCCTCTTTCTCTGTCTCCTATGTCTTTCTCTTCCCCCACTTTCTTCTCTTTCCCCCTCCCTCCCTTCATCCCTCTTTTCTATCTCTGTCTCACCCCTTCCTCCTCTCTCTTCCCCAATTCCTTCCTTTCCCCTCTTTCTCTTTCCCCCTCCCTCCCTCCCTCTCTTTTCTCTGTCTCTCTCCTGTCTGTCTCTTTCTCTGTCTCACACACAAACTTTTAATCACCTACAGTGTTTCTTTTCTTGATACATAGTCCCTCAAATACACAAAGATACACAAAACTCCTTCCATCTTACATAACTGTTAATAATTGTTAACATGTACACAGTCCTTAAGGTTTGCAAATATTTATTATTTGTTGTTGCTGTTCAATCATGTCTGACTCTTCATGATCCCATTTAGGGTTTTCCCATCAAGGATACCAGAGTGGTTTGCCATTTCCTTCTCCAGTTCATTTGACAGATCAGGTAACTGAAGCAAGCAGGCTGCAATGATTTGTCAAGGTTCACACAGCTATTGAGTGAGGCTGGATTTGAGTTCAGGATAAGGCTTTATAAGGCCCAATGTTCTCTCCACTGCACCACCTAGCTATCATTATTTGCAGATGAAGAAACAGAGGCTCCTAGAGGTTAAAGGACTTGCCCAGGGCCATACAATCAGTATTTGAGACTAGTGTTCTTGGTTTCATATCTGGTATTCTATCAACAATGCCAAACAGCCTTTTCATATAGATATAAGCACTATACACACTCACACAAAGGCCCTCACACATACAGATCTTACAGACAAATCCCTCCTCCTCACAGACAGATGTTTCATTCACATCCAATTCCACATCAAATCCATCTCACACACAAACACAGGTGCACACTGATCCCTCCGTCTACCATGTACACACGAGGCCACACAGAAATCCATAACCCCCAGAGATACACAGAAATCCATTGGGCACACAGTAAAGCACAGTGCCTTATGGCACAGAGTTAACTGGAGTCTCCATTTCCCTCAGATTCCCACAAGCCCCTCAGGCTCACAGATGCCCCATTCACACACAGGGAGACGCTAGTGCCTCACTCAGACTCACGCACACGCACACACACACACACACACAAGTCCACTGCATACACAGTGAGATACACACAAGCCTCTCTATCTTTCACACACAGATGCCCTTTGAAAAGCATTTCAAAATTCTACACCCCAACAATTGCATTCTGATGTTTGGAAATTCCTTCCCTGGGAATCTTGCCAATCCCCTGTGGCCCCCACATCCTGCCCCCTTGGCCATCCAAGACCCCTAGGATGACTCTGTAAGAAATACAGTTAGGTTTGAGTTAATTCTATCTTCATACCTTCCTTCCTTGCCTGCCTCCAGCACCCTCCCCTCTGGATCCCCTTTCCAGCAGGTCTCTTGGCACTCGTCCACACCTATCTCTAATAGTTTTCTGGTTCCAAGGCTGTATACTTGATTTCCCTGGCTCAACAGGAAAATCATAGCCTCCCACTCTGCTGCCAATAAAGAACAATTAGTCACATCTCTCTCGCCCTTTAAGGTCTACAAAATCACTGTGTGGTCATAAAGACAAACAACTCAAATACTTAAGAACTCTGTTCAGTGCAATAAGCAACCACAAGTCCATAGGGCCAATGATGAAGCCTGCTGCCTGCCCCCGACGGAGGAGTCACGGACTGGATGCATGCTGGAAACGGTCCATGTGGGAATTTGTTTTGCTTGATTAAGTATATTTGTTACAATGGCGGAGGGAGGGTGAGAAAATAAATGCTTATCAACGGATAGTTTAATTAATTTGGGGGAAAAGAATGTGATCAACTCTGAGACGTTGGGTGCTTTATGTATTGGGAGCCTTGTCAAAGGCTCACAGAGTTTTAAATGACCAGCCTGTGGTCCCACCATAAGTTAAGTATGTTAAACTGGGATTTGAACCCAGGCTGCCTGGCACTAATCTATTCCAGTAATCTCCCTCCAGCCACATTGGCTCACCAGCACCCATAGAAATGCTTTTTTGAATGAAGGAATAAAAGTTGGGACAGGGACTCAGCATGAGCTCCCTTCCATAGTCAATCTCTCATAGAGACAGTTTCTCTAAGTAATACAGGCAGAGACTCCTACAATCAGGCCCAGAACACCCCTGACCCAGGGAGAAGAGATATCATTCCACTAATGCTTTCCCTAATATGACTGATAAATTTTCCTTTCTCAATTCTTAATCTCTGCCCTTTTTAAATTTTTAAATTTTAATTCTTAAAAATCCTTACCTTCTATCTTAGAATTGATACTAAGGATTGGTTTTTAAGGCAGAAGAGCAATAAGATATAAGCAATAGGGGTTAAGGGATTCACCCAAGGTCATGCAGCTAGGAAGTGTCTAAGGCCACATTTGAACCCAGGACCTCTTATCTCCAGGCTTGTCTTTCAGTCTACTGAGCCAGCCAGCTGCCCCCTGCCCTCTGTTAAAGATGTCCCTGTATTCCCCATTCTGATTTAGCCAAATTCAATACCAGGCTCCACTTTCCAACAAGCCATTCACCTGGAAAATGAGATCTGCCCACTGAAGGCACCTTGCTATCTGCCCTGCCCACAGGTAGCTCAGGCCCTTTTACCCACTCTCACATCCTTTTTCCATCCTTTGCTCTGGTTTTGTGAATAATAATAAAATTATAAATTATATAATACTAATTATAATAGATTATATTATAGCAATATATAATGATCTATACTTTTAAATAATAAATTATGTAATACTATTAATTATAATAGATTATTACAAAGTAATATAATACTATATAACCTATATTTATCAATAAATAATAGAATAATGCTAATAATAAAAAATCACACAATGAATATAGTAATATATAATAATATAACATATCAATAAATTATAACAATAAATTCTGTAATAATACTAATTATAATAAATCACATAACACTATAATATAACATTTATATGTAAATAGTTATGAATTATATAATACTAATCATAATTATACAAAGTATATTGTAATATTTGATGATATAACTTATTTATGTATAAATAATTATAAATTATATAATAATACTTCTTAAAATATGTAGAGAATATGGTAATATATAATATAATATATTTATGTATAAATAATATAATAATTTACAAGTATATATTACTAATAATAAATAATACAAAGAATATAATAATATATTATAGAATAATATACCATATATTTATATAGAAATAATAATAATAAAATATAAAATAATAATAAAATCAATGGAAAAGTTGTCACTTGGCTCCTCTCACAATCCCAGTGACACCTCGGACCCAAACTCCCTTTCCTGGCCCCAGACGCAGCATTAGAATCCGAAGGCCAGAAGATGTGGGCTGTCTCACAGTTGTCTTTGTGTCTGCAGGGCCTAACCACACAGAGCCTGGCCCCATAGTAGGAACTTAATGCTTGTTCGCTTGTTCATCCATTCTGGGTCCAGGCAGAAGGCCCTCCCCCATAGCAGGCAAGTGGAGAGGCAGTTCTTTCCAGCCCAATTTCCCAAGGAAGCCCAGCAGCCTAGGCCCAGCCTGATCCTGAATTCTCATTCTTTTTTTCCACCTTACTAGTAAAAAGCCTATGGGCAGCGTCCAGCTCAGGGGAAGGATGAGGGGCTGGAGGAGACAATACATCTGGCTCTCACTGAGGCGCTAACATCATACCATGAGAGTGCCTCCGGGGAGAATTAAATCAAGCTGGTCAGACAACAGTACAATTACATGGATCAAAGATTGAGCCCTGGACTGCAGAGGTGGTGCTTGCATTTAAAAGAGAGAAAGAATGTGAATAGGTTGGGGGGGGAGGCCCTTCTACCTATAGCCTAGTCAACTGAGCACAGCAGATATGGGGGTGGCAGGAGGTAGGAGGAAGGGAACAGGCAGAGCTTGGATGGGCTTCAAGTTTATTGTTTTGGTTTTGGGGGTTTGCCCCCTCCTTTCCACTCCCCTCCGCAGTGAAGGTTTTGTGCAGACCTGCATTTGTTGTTATTCGGTCTTTTCAGTCATGTCTGACTCCTCCTGACCCCATGACTTGACAAAAACAATGAAGTGGTTTTGCCATTTCCTTCTCCAGCTCATTTGACAGATGAGGAAACTGAGGCAAACAGGGTGAAGTGACTTATCCAGAAATATCTGAGGTTTCAGACCTGGCACTTTATCCATTGAGTTACACAGCTGTTCCATGAACCAGTATACACACACCTATGAAAAAGCCTTCCATCAGGGATGGCCCTTGAGAAATGGAGAGGGCTAGATTTGGGAGACCAATGACCTGATTCCACATTCTGGGTCTAACACTACTTGGGTGATATTGGGCAAGGAAGGAAGGAAGGAAGGAAGGAAGGAAGGAAGGAAGGAAGGAAGGAAGGAAGGAAGGAAGGAAGGAAGGAAGGAAGGAAGGAAGAAGAGAAAGAAGAACAAAACAGAAACAAAGAAAGAGGAGAAAGGAGGAAAGAGGAAGACAGAGGAGAAAGATAAGTAGCTAGCTAGCTAGATCTATAAAATGAGGATGCTGGACTAGATGATTTTTCTTCCAGATTCCTCAGTCCCTTTCAGATCCAAATCCATGATTCCCCAAATCCTAAATACACAAGAGAGGTTAGAAGATCATAAGGTCAAGGATCATCACTCCAGAGGTGGAAGGGGCCTCAGTGGTCATCTCATCCATTACCCTTGTTCTACAGATAAGGAACCCAAGGCTCAGAGGATTTGTGGCTTGTGCAAAGTCACATCAGTACTTAGTAGCCAGTCATGGATGGGAACCCAGGTGCACTGACTCCAAAGTCAGCATTCTTTCCATTGTGCCCCAGTACAGCATCAGGGGTTGCTTCTGTGTATAGCCAGATGTGCCTAGTCAGATGTGTGTGGGGAAGGGAATGGACTCAAAGTCCAATGGGGGCTCCTTGGGAAGGTTTTATCCCTCTGAGAGAGAAACTATGTTTATTATGGTATGGTGATAAATCACTCATTCCTTCTCTCCTATGTACTATCCAGGAAGAAAATGGGCAAGAGGAGGAGAGACTACCTATTTTTTTGTTGTCAAGTCTTGTCTGACTCTTTCTGTAGACCATGCAGTCTCTGGGGTTTTCTTGGCAGAGACAAGCCTGGTTTGCCATTTCCTTCTCCAGTGGATTAAGGCAAAGAGAGATTAAATGACTTGTCCAAAGTCACACATCTAGTAAAGGGTCAAATTTGAACTGAGATCTTCCTGAATCCAAGCTCAGCATTCTGTTTACTGAGCTACCTCACTGACTCTTGCAGAAACAACTCTTTCCACCTCAATTCTCCAAGGAGTCCCTTACCATCCCCCAAATTCCAAGATGCTGGACTGGGAATCAAGAAGACAGAGTTCAAATCCTGCCTCAGATACTTACTAGCCTCATAACCCTTGGGAAGTTCATTAAAATCTCTAGGTTTATCTGTAAAATAAGGGTGTTGGGCTCCACAGATGAGACTAAGGTCTTTTCTAGCTCTAAATCTGGGATCTTAGGGTGTTTTCTCCTCTCCCGGGTCTGCTGGGAAAGGCCCCAAGGAGAGGGATGTGTGTGTGTTGGGCTTTGGGGTGGCTTTTGGTTATATTCATTTGTGTTTGTTTTGAGGATCAACTCTGAGGAGGAGTCAAGGGACCCAATAATTATAAGCTCTAGTCCTGTCCCAGTTCCTCCTGCCCCTCTATATACTCCGGTGGCCTTGGCACCATCTGCTCACATCATCCTGGAATCCAGCCTCTGCACCTTTGCTCATAACTATGCCCCCCCCCCCCAATTCCCTCTCTCCTCCCATCCTTCTCCTACCCATCCTTCAAAGCCCAGGTGGCTGTCTGTGTTCACCTATAGTTCTCTGCTGGGTTCTCAGCTCAACCAACATTTCCTCGCTGCCTCTGGACCATCTCATTCCTGGTCTTCCTTTTCCCACACCCAGGTCTGGGTCTCAATCTCTTTCCTAAAGTCAGTCACATTCATCCTCTTATTCCTCCATCCTTATTCTAGGTAGGCCCTAAGGGCAATTGGAAAAAAAAAAGACAAACAGTTCTTGAGTTAAAGGGTTTTCAGTTTGGCAAGAGAGAACAGACTATTCCAAATAAATGTAATACAAATTAGGCTCTGATAAGTAGAAAGAGATACAAAGTACAGAGTTCAGAGGAGGGAGATGGCATGGTGGATAGGCTAGTAGAATTGAAGTCAGGATTCAATTCCCACCTCAGAAACTTTCTAGCTGTGTTACCCTAGACAAATCACCTGGCTTCCCTGTGCCTCAGTTTCCCTAACTGTAAAATGAGGGTGCTGTACTCATTGAGGTCTAAATCTGTGATATTTAAGTTTGCTCTTTTTATTTATTTTTTAAACCCTTACCTTCCACCTTAGAACCAGTACTGTGTATTAGTTCCAAGGCAGAAGAGCAGTGAGGTCTAAGCAATGGGAATTAAGTGACTTGACCAGGGTCACTCAGTTAGGAAGTGTCTGAGGTCAAATTGGAACCCAGGACCTCCTGCCTCCAAGCCTGGTGCTCTGTCCACTTAGCCACCTAAACCAATGCCCTGTTTACCATCCCAGAGACTTTTTGAGCCATGTACACATTCTGCCCTATGTGTTCTCTCTTCTGCAAATGTCACCCCCACAACACAAATATACAACTGTTATATACCACTATAAAAACATATACTACCCACATCCCACTATTTATACACACATTCACCCACAGACACAGCCTCCACACAATTACACATGCATATACAGTTCCCAGACTATTACACATGCTGACACAACCCAACATCAGATGTTTATACAAACCTCCACATCATTACTACTACTACTACTACTACTACTACTACTACTACTACTACTACTACTACTACTACTACTACTACTACACTACTACTGCTGCTGCTGCTGCTGTTCCTTCTCTATCTCCTCCTCCTCTTCCTACTAATACTACCACTACAGCTAGTTCTTAAATAGTACTCTAAGGTTTGCAAATGGCTTTCCAATTATTTGATTTTCAAAAGAATCCCAGAAAATAGGTGCTAAAATAATCCCAATTTTGCAGATGAGGAAACTAAGGTTAGTGTCTTATCCAGCATCACTAGCTGGAAAATATCTGAGGTCAAATTTTATTTTTAATTTTTTTTTACAACTCAAGGACTGATTTATTATTTTTTGATTGTCTTATGGAAGTGATAGAAAAAATGTTAATAATGCAGATTGTACTTAAAAGTGTAACCCACATATATTTTTTCAGAACTGGTTGTTAAATATTTACCAGGACACTCCTGAGGAACCTATACTGTATACTACTTTTGAAATATGGACAGTGCTTCACTCCTGCCACTCATGAAAGGATAACCCCTTGGATTGAGATCATAGATCCTTTTTTTTTTTTACCACAATACTGTGTACCAGTTCCAAAGCAGAAGAGAGGTAAGGGCTAGGCAATGGGGATTAAGTGACTTGCCCAGGGTCACAGCGCTAGGAAGTGTCTGAGGTGAGATTCGAACCCAGGACCTGCCACCTACAGGTCTGGCTCTCTATCCACCGAGCCACCTAAGTACCTGTATCTGATCTTCTTATCCTCTGAATGCTTTCCATTTTGTCAATGTCTTTTTCTTTCATTTTTTTAAACCCTTACCTTCCATCTTAAAATCAAGATTGTATATTGGTTATAAGGCAGAAGAGTGGTAAGGGCTAGGCAACAGGAGTTAAGTGATTTGCCCAGGGTCACACAGCTAGGCAGTGTCTGAGGCGAGATTTGAACCCAGGATCTTTCATCTCTAAGCCTGGCTCGCTATCCACTGAACCACCCAGCTGCTCCTCATTGATCCTTTTAAGTATTGTTGTTGTTTCATCATTTTTCAATCAGTTCTGACTCTTTGTGACCCCTTTTGCAGTTTTCTTGGCAATGAGGTCAGATTTTAACTCAGGTCTTCCTGAATCTGAGTCCGGAGCTCTGTCCCCCGGAAACCCAAGTTGCCTACATATATCTAGGACCTCTTAGATCACTACACTCTTAAGAGAGCCCCTACAACCTCATACACCCTATATAAGCTCCTGAAGGCAGGATGTAGCCCCAAACACATACATAGATCTGTAGCCCCGTCAGCACAAGGATCTTGCTTTCCCTCACAAGTTCCCTGGCCCTACGAGATAATCACAGTCCTCCGTCGAGCTAGGCAGGCCCAGGACCCCCCAGAGCACATCCTGCTCCCCTGAAGCCCCACCCTGGGCCCCATATTCCAGCCTGTGGACACCCCCACCTCTGACCGTTGGAAGAGTGTCTGGTATAGCCGCTATTTGCCACAGATGATGGATGAATCAGGAGATTATCTCTGGCCAGGGCTAATGGCATCCCAAGGCCGGTTCATTCAACATTGGAATTGGGGGCGGGGAGGTAGAACTTCCCTTTTTACACACCTCAGTGCTGGCAGCCGGCACCACAACCCTCAGAGGGTCAGAGGCCTTCCGTTCCAGGCCCAGCTCTGTTCTTGACGACCGCTGGGACCTTGGGGATAACACTTCCCCTTTTCTGGACCTAAGTTTGCTCCTTAAAAAATGAGGGGGGGGGTCAAATCTGGCCTCGGACACTTCCCAGCTGTGTGACTCTGGGCAAGTCACTTGACCCCCATTGCCTAGTCCTTACCACTCTTCTGCCTTGGAAGCAATGCACAGTATTAATCCAAGATGGAAGGGAAGGGTTTTAAATAAAATAAAATAAAACAAAACAAAACAAAATAAAACATGAGAAGGTTAGATTAGACAACTTTTAGGTCGTCTCTGAAACCTGCTGCCAGTCCTGCTGGGAAGCCCTCTTCTTGCTTGGGAGTGCAAGGAGAGCCCCCCTCTGTGCTCCTGAGGCCGAGGGGAGGGGAGGGGACAGCCGCTGAACCCTTGTCAGCTCACACTTTGGAGGGGTTAGTTGACAGCCTGGCTGACAGTAGGCTAGATAGGAAGGGTGGAGGGGAGCTGTTGCTGCTGAGGAGAGAGGGGGACAGTAACCGAAGAGAAGCTTTCCAAGGCCCAGCCCGTCTCCTTGGCCTCACAAGGAGATGCCCCAACAAGATGGGGCCATTTCACTTAAAGGAAAACCCAGTCTCCCTTCCCGCTCCCCCGCCCGGTGAGAGGAGGAGGAAAGGAAGGCTGGCTGAAGTGAATCTGCACCAGTCCTGTAACGGAGGACTGGGGTGGGGGGAGAGCCAAGAGGGGGAATTAGCTGAGTTCCAAAATAGCTCACATGGTTCTGCTTGGTTTCACCCTGTGTAATGTTTGGCAGCTTCTGCTTTCAGTCTGACTCATTCCCCCCACTTCTTACGGCAGCCGGCCCCAAGGAGGTGACTCTGGGGTCTGCAGGCGGCAGGGTCCAGCCCCAGGCAGAGGCCACCCTCAAAGTCATCCCCAGAGGCAGAGCAGCTTGGACCCTGCCCCCTGCCCCAACTATCCCCTTCTCTCTGCCCCCCAGTCAAGCCAACCGAACTTCCTTCTCCCTTCCATTTCCCCTCAGACCCAAAGTTCTAGGGGGACCCACAGAGCACCTCCAAAATCAGCCCTGACCCCATGCTTCCCTGGGACCCAGGCAGCGTCTGGGGGCCAGCTCCACCCCCGCATTTCTGTTTCTTCTCTCCCTCAGCGAGAAGAGACTGACAAACACGAGTCTGGCTGAGCCATGAGGAGGGGAAAACAGGGCATAACTGCCTGCCTAGTCTCAATCAGCACCACTGCCCCAGAGCTCTGCAGAGGCTACTCCTCTCCTGGCCCGCTGCCAGACACCCAGACATACACCCAGACACTGACACAAGCACACAAAGACACACAGACACCAAAGACAGACACACACACACACACACACACACACACACACACACACACACAGGCACATACAGACACTGACACAGAGAGAAAATACCAGAAAAACAGTCCTCCCTCCTGGATTTTTCTAGAGGAGAAAGATCCTACAAAGTTCAGAGTCCTGGTACCAGAACCTCATTCCAAGCCCAACCAACACCATTTATGCACAGTATGAGCTTTTTTCCTAAATCTTTACCTTCTGACTTAGTATCAGTTCTAAGGTAGAAGAGCACAAGGACTCCATAGTCCGTGACTTGGCCCAAGTCCCACAGCTAGGAAATGGTTGTGGCCACTTTGGGACCCAAGTCCTCCTGACTCCAGGCCTGGCCCTCTGTCCACTGTACTACCTAGCTGCCTGGGCTGTATGCCTTTTAAAAAAAAACTCTTACCTTCTGTCTTAGAGTTGAAGCTAAGTAGCACTACCAAGGCAGAAGAGAGGTAAGGGCTAGGCAATGAGAGTTAAGTGACTTGCCCAGTGACATGGCACAGCTAGGAAGTGTCTGAGACCAGATTTGAACCCAGGACCTCCCAATCCTTAGGCCTGGTTCTTAAATCACTTAAAGCTACCTATTTTTTTAAAGCCTTTGTAAACTGTAAGGTACCCTATGCACCTGCTGAGAATTTTACCACCCTCACTCCCCCACCCACACATGACTTTATTATGAAAATCAAAAAAAGACTTCTCACCCAAACAATCTTACTCTTTTTTTTTCTGTTATGAAATAGTGGTCTTGGTATTGCCCAAGATTTTCTAGATATAATATGTTCTGCCTTCGTCAAGACACATAGAATTAAATTAAAAGACTGTCTGGGGGCAGTTAGGTGGCTCAGCCCTCACCATTCCTTTGCCTTGGAACTAATACACAGTATTGATTCTAAGATGGAAGGAAAGAGTTTTTTTTTAAACAACAAAAAGTAGAAGCTTTTTAACTTCAACATCACAGCTCACACCATTCCCCAAGTCTAGAATGTTTGCCCACCTTCACTAGCTGAAACATTCCTCATTCTTAAATATTAAAACATTCTCAAATGTCACCACCTCCATGATGACTTCCCAGATCCTCCAACTGAAAAATGGCCTCTTTCTCCTCCAACCTCTCAAATCACTTGAGAACATAGTAGGCATTTAATTAATATTTGTTGGATGAGTGAATGAATAAATATCATGTTGCTATTTTGTATTGCATATAGCATGCTTGATAAATGTTGAATGTATTCATTGAAGCAATGCTTCATTCTACGTGGGAGGGAATTATTTAAAGAATGGAGAAATGTTAGGAGATGGGAATTCCGATTCACTTTGCCACTAATTGCCATGTTAAGTCTGAGTGAGTCATAGTTCTTTAGTCAATGAAGGTAGGAACCTCAAGGATTAATGAAGGTTACTAAAGGTGACAACAGCCCCAGATTCAGATGCTGGAATGATTCACAGCCTCTCGCCCTGTGCCAGCCCTACTTCTGGAATGCAGAGATCAAGAGGAAAAGCATATATAGAGAAAAAATGTGGTATTGGATGCCCTAACACTGGCCTTGGAGCTTTTCTGAGTAAACTCTAAAAGAAGGGCCTTGACCATATCCCTCTATTTGCCTCTCTCCAATCTTCCATCATTCCCAGACCACCAATTCCACAACAGCTTCCTCTATCTAGGAATGGAAAGTAGAGGGGTATAGGGGAAAGAGGGAAAGAGGAAGGGAGTGGAAGGGGAAGGGTCTGAAGAATTTAATCAAGACAGCAATAATAATTAGTATTTATACAAGACTTCAAATTTTGCTAAGAACTTTACACGCATTTTCTTATTTGATCCTGACAACAATGCCTTAGGATTAAGCCAACAAACATTCACTAAACAACTGACATTAATTAAATAAATATTGTGTATGAAGGTGAACAGGTATCCTAGACTTAGAGAATGGCATGAGCTGTGACACGGGTGAAAGAGCTCCCCCTCCTGAGGCTCTTGATTTATAGAGTTTTCTCCCCTCCTCAATTACTTTGTCTGTCTGTCTATCTATCCATCCATCTATCTATCCATCTATATCTATCTATCTGTTTGTCTGTCTGTCTGTCTATCCTTCCATCTGTCTATATGTCCACCCATCCATCCATCTACCCATCTATCCATCCATCTATTTCTCTCTGTCTGTCTGTCTACCCACCCAGCTGTCCACCCATCCATCCATCTATCTATCTATCTATCTATCTATCTATCTATCTATCTATCTATCTATCTATCTATCTGTCTGTCTACTCCAGCTTTCCATCTGTCTACCCATCCATCCATCCATCCATCCATCCATCCATCTACCCATCTATCCATCCATCTATCTATCTATATATCTATCTGTCTATTTCTATCTATCTGTCTATCCGTCTAGTATGTATGTATGTATATGTGGGCAGCTAGGTGATGCAATGGATAGAAAATCAGGTGGCACAGTGGATAGAATGTTAGACCTGGAATCAGGAAGACCTGAGTTCAAATGTGGCCTCAGACACTTCCTAACTGTGTGACTAAGGGCAAGTCACTTCACCCTGTTGGGCTCAGTTTCTCTGTCTGTAAAATGATCTGGAGAAGGAAATGGCAAGCCACTCCAGCATCTTGGCAAAAAAAGCCCCAAATGAGAGGTCATTTGAAGAGTCAGACACAAGTGAAATCACTGAACAACAACAAACTTTCTGACTCTAAGCTCCCCTGTTTATATACTGGGCCACTTACCTTACTCTAACAAACAGAAAACAAAGTGTGGGTATTTTACTTGAAGACCTAGAAGGAAGGGGCAGCTAAGTGGCTCAGTGGATAGAAAGCCAGGCCTGAAGTTAGGAAGAGCTGGGTTCAAATATGACTTCAGAAACTTCCTAGCTTAATCCCAATAACCTATCCCTTACCTCTCTTCTGCCTTAAAAATAATGCTTAAAATCAACTCAAAGCAGAAGGGTAAGGGCTTTAAATATATATCTTAAAAATAAATGTAATAAATAATAAATTATATATATATATATATTGAGAGAGAGAGGGAGAGAGAGAGAGAGGGAGCATAAATAAAGGGGGTTTTGTTGGGTTTTGATTGTGAAGGGCTGAGTCAAGCTGAATTCAATGACTCAGTTGTGTACCTTTAAATTACAAGCCTCTTTTTAGTTTGTTACTGGGAATCATCAAGATATAATGGAGAAATAGTTCGTCTCAGGGTCAGGAAGGCCTGAGTTCAAGTCTCCCTATGCTTGCTGTCTGTGTGATCCAAGTCACTTCACCTCTCGGTTCTCCCAGGAAACTCTCCAAAGCAAAGTTGCAGTGGGAGTCTCAACATCCCTCCCCTCCAGGTCCCTACATCTATGGAATTATAGGGGCAGTAAAAATATAAAACAGAGACAGACAGACAGGCAGAACCAGAGACAAAAAGAGAAATATGCTGAGATTTCTTCCTTTAGTGACTTTGTACTCCACACAGATGACTGGTAATGTGTTTTGTGAATGATTTGTGGAAGATAGCTACTAGAGAGAAGTTATAGGAAGGAAAGAAAAGAAAAACACATTTATATAAAGTACTTATGTGTCAGGGCAGCTAGGTGGCACAGTGGATAGAGCGCCAGATCTAGAATCAAAAAGACCCAAGTTCAAATCTAGCCTCAGAGATTCACTAGCTGTGTGACCCTGGGCAAGTCACTTAACCTTGTTTGCCTCAGTTTCCTCATCTATAAAATGAGCTGGAGAAGAAAATGGCAAACCACCCTAGTATCTTGACCAAGAAAATTCCAAATGGCATCTTGAAGAGTTGGATACTATTGAAATGACTGAACTATACCTCCTATGTGCCAAAGACTGCAAAACCCTTTCTAAATATTAAGCTTCACAACAACCTTTTGAGGTAGATGCTACTATTATCCTCATTATACAATTGAGGAAATGGAGGCAGATAGAAGTTCAGTGACTAGCCCAGGGTCTTACAGCCAGCCAGTGTCTGGGGCCAGATATGAACTCAAGGCTTCCTTGTCTCCAGGGCCAGCTTTCTATCCACTGAGACACCCAAAACCGCCTCAAGGTCATAATTTTTTTTTCATTTTTTTATTGCCATGCAAAACAAGCTTCCATGTTGGTCATTGCTGTAAGAGCACTATAATTAGAATTCATGTCTTTCTATGTGTTTTCTGATTTGATCCTCAAAACAACCCTGGGGAGTAGGAACTATTATTATCCTCATTTTATAGACTAAGAGAGATTAAATGACCTGCCCAGAGTGACACAGCTAATAAGCATCTGAGGCAGATTTTGAACTCAGCTCTTCTTAGCTCCACATCCAGGGTTCTTATCCTATACCAGATGCCTGCTGGTGGTGAATGTGCCACAAGACAGAAACCACGGAGGTCTCTGAGAGGAGCCGTTCACTCTCTGTGCTGGCACCCAGGGATAAAGTCCTGTTTGCCCCGTGCCAGTCACGACGCTGCTGAAATAACAGTTCAAATGGGTTGATGCTTTGTGATTGCAAAATACTTTGCAGTTCTGTTTCTCCCATCTGTCTCTGATGACAACCCTACGAGGAAAGCAGTACAACAATGACAATGCAGGATTTAGTAACCTCTGACCATGTCACTCCCCCAAAACATAAGCTTCCTGAGGGCAGAGACTGTCCCTCCTTTGTATCTGCATCCCAACACCTCTTTGTTTGGTTTTTGTTTTTTAAACCCTAGAATCACTACTGTGTGCTGTTTCCAAGGCAGAAGAGCCATAAGGGCAAGGGCTAGGCAATGGGCCCAGGGCCACCCAGCTAGGAAGTGTCTGAGGCCAGATTTGAACCCTGTCTCTGTCTCTGGAACTGGCTCTCAATCCATGGAGCCACCCAGCTGCTCCAAAAAAATGCTTGCTGATTTAACTTGATTCACTTGATTCATACCAGGTTAAAGGTCTGCAAAGTTCTTATGCACTTCAGTTTCCTGGAACCTCACAACAACCCTGGGAGGGAAGCACTATTATTATCTCCATTTTACTGGAAATGGGGGGCTCAGTTAAGTGACTCACTCAAGGTCACACAGCTAACATCCAAGGCAGTATTTGGATTTATATTCTCCCCCTGCTCCAGTGCTCCAAACACCATGGCTGCTTCTCAGAACAAACCAGGGCAGTGGAGGATCCCAGATGGGTCATTTCCTAAAGCTATTCCCCACAGCCTGGTCCCTGGAGCAGGATGGTTAAGCCAGGGAGGAATCTTCTCAGCATCAATGCCCTGGAGGCCCTGCCACCAGGGCCTCCTGGGAGCTGCAGGTGGGGCCCTATCCTCAGATGCCCCAGGTCTGGCCTGGCGTCCGCACAGAGACTCAGAATTCCTCTGGAGGGAGAGGCAGCTTGGGCTAGCGTACAGGACCCAGGACTGGAGAATGGGGAGGCTTGAGTTCTAGTCCTGGCTCTTCCACTCAGACACAGCATGACCTTGGGCAGTGTCTTCCTGAGAAGTGAGGCAAGCTCTTGTCTAAGATAACATCCACATCTGACATTCCATGAGATACAAAGTCTCTGGGCTTTTCAGACCCACCTGCCCGCTTCCCCCTGAAGATCCCAGAAGAAAGGATGGTAGAGATACTGCACGTCAAGGGAAAATGAGGCACGGCAGACACACAAGAGCTCAAGAACCATATACTATCCTGCCTGGGGATAGCCTTGCCCTCGTTCTCCCAGAATCCCTCAGAATCTCCCAGAATTCCCTCATGGTTCTGGGCATCTCCTGGAAATATTTCCTAGGTCTCTAGGGTAGAGCAGAAGAGGACGGACAGGTTAGGGCATCTCTGATCTGCAGGGCCCATCTGGCCTTCCCTCCCTCCCCAACTCCCTCCATTGTGGTGGGTCCGAGGGTTCTGTCTCTGCAGAGTGGAAGGAGAGGGGGTGGGGAAGGGACCGAGTGGCCACTCCTGCTGCTGCTGCTGATGTGACTGAGTGCCAGCCCCGGCAGTGGGCAGAGGGCCCAGGCGCACAATGGTGCTGTGTGTGCAGCCCAGCACTACCAAGGAGAGGAACTAGGCAGCTCAGTGCTTGGGGTCAGGCCAGGAATTCAGTTCCCTGGAGAGAGCCACCCCCACCCCCATAGAGAGGGTCACTATTCCTTCTCCACTGCTCAACTCATCCCAGCACAAGCAGCAGCATCCTCCCCAGGAAGGGGACCAGTCATGGCACCCACTGACCACCCTAACCTACCAACATCCACACCCTCAAATGCATCCCCAATTTTTCTTGACTTATTAATTATTATTATAATTTCTTATTATTTATAATTATTATTTCCTGACTTATTTTCTGTCTTGGTAACAACTCTAAGACAAAAAGACAAAGTCAAAACATATGGGATTAGGTGACTTACCCAGAATCAAGCAGCTAGTACATGTCTGAGGCCAAATTCGAACCCAGGTCCTCCCAACTCCAAGCCTGGTACTCTATTCAATGTGCTACCCAGCTGCCCATATATCCCAACTTTTTTTTGTTTACCTTTATTTTCTGTCTTGGTAACAACTCTAAGACAGAAAGGCAAAGGCTTGGCAAAATGGGTTAAATGACTTGCCCACAGTCAAACAGCTAGGATGTGTCTGAGGTCAGATTTGAACCCAGGTTCTCCCACCTCCAGGCCTGATGTCCTATCCACTGTGCTACCTAGCTGCCCCTGCATCCCCACTTCTATTGAAAGTAACAATATGTTCTGATGGTGGGAACTGGAAAGGGGTCTGGGCCCAAATCCCATCTCTGTCATTTACTAGCTGAGTGACCTCAAGCAAGTTAATCCACTTTTCTGGGCCTCAGTTTACTCCTCTCTAAAATAAGTAGACCTTGGTTCTTAATCTGAGGTTCATAAACTCCCACAAATCTATGGCTAGATTTCAGGAGATCTATGAATTTGTTTTTTAAATAGTTTGAGAATTGTATTCCAATATAACTGGTCTCCTTTGTAATCCTAGGTATTTTATTTTAGGGATTTAAAAATATTTTTCAAAAAAGGGGTCTCTAGGCTCCCCCAGATTACAAAAGGTGTCTCTCGACCAAAGAAGGTTATGTTCCATTGATCTAGTTCATCTGTTGTCCTTCAGACTCTCTGACCTGTGAAATGTAACCTCCTTTCCTGGAAAGAGCTCTCTTCTGCTCTGCCTCCTGACCTCCCTGACTTCCTTTAAGCCCCAACTAAAATTCCATCTTTTACTGGCCTTCCCCAGTCCTTCTTCATTCTCCTGCCTTCTCTCTATTAATTATTTCCTATTTATCCTGTAGATAGCTTGCTTTGTGCATATTTGCTTGCATGTTGTCTCCCCTATTAGACCTTTGAGGTCTTTGAGGGAAGGGACTGACAGTCTTTTACCCCTTTTTACTCCCAGCACTTAGTATATAGTAAGCACTTAATAAATGTTTATTGATGGATTGATTTTTTTCCCCCTAAACCCTTGCCTTCTGTCTTAATGTCAGTTCTAAGAAAAGCAGCAATCACTCTTTGTGGTGGCCAAAAATTGGAAAATAAGGGGATGCCCTTCAATTGGGGAATGGCTGAACAAATTGTGGTATATGTTGGTGATGGAATACTATTGTGCTCAAAGGAATAATAAAGTGGAGGAATTCCATGGAGACTGGAACAACCTCCAGGAAGTGATGCAGAGCGAGAGGAGCAGAACCAGGAGAACATTGTACACAGAGACTAATACACTGTGGCACAACGGAATGTAATGAACTTTTCTACTGGCAGCAATGCAATGATCCAGGAGAATTCTGAGGAACTTATGAGAAAGAACGCTATCCGCATCCAGAGGAAGAACTGTGGGAGTAGAAACACAGAAGAAAAACAACTGCTTGATCACATGGGTCAATGGGGATATGACTGGGAATGTAGACCATAAACGATCACCCTAGTGCAAATATCAATAATATGGAAACAGGTCTTGATCAAATGGCACATGTAAAACCCAGTGGAATTGTGTGTCCAGCTACAGGAGGGGGGTGGGAGGAGGGGAGGGAAAGAACATGATTCATGTAAATATGGGAAAATACTCTAAATCAAATAAATAAATAAATGATCATTTTAAAAAGCAGCAATCAAGGTTAAGTGACTTTCCTGGGGTCACACAGCTAGATGTTATCTAAGGCGACTGATTATTTTTATTATTTTTAAACCCTTACCTCCCGTTTTAAAGTCAATACTGTATATTGGTTCTAAGGCAGAAGAGCAGTAAGGGCTAGGCAATGGGGGAGAAGTGACTTGCCCAGGGTCACACAGCTAGGAAGTGTCTGAGGCCAGATTTGAACACAGGACTTCCCATCTCTAGGCCTGGCTCTCCATCCACTGAGTTACCCAGCAGCTCCCTAAGGTGACTTATTATTGATCCTGGGTTATGTGCCCTATTATCTATTCTTTGATTTCAATTGCCTAAAGTAAGCTCCCAAGATCAAAACCTCTTATTCTGATCCCAGGAAGGGCTGCAACATAGGGAAAAGTGCAAGGGAATTCCTTGTATTGCTCCCATATTTGGACCCACTAAACCCCTTGGCTCAGCATCCAGTGATCTTGAGAGGCAGCAGAGTCAGGAAGAGTCCACTGGGGTTGGAGTCACAAGCCCAGGCTCCCACGATTTGAGTCCTAGGACTCTGGGTAAGTCATCAATCCTCCCTAAACCTCTTTGTCCTCATCTATAAAACTGGAGCCATACCAGCCACCTTCCTGCCTCACAGTGAAGAATGATGTCCATGGCATCACTTCACAAACCATAAATCATCATAGAAACAACATTCTTCTCCATCCTTAACACAGGCCTGCCAGGCCAGGGTAGAGGTCAGGGTCTACCATGTTTCTTCTATGGAATGGACAGACGCTAGAAGGATGGTTGGGCACCATCCTGGCCTGGCAGCTTCTCAGGCCACCGGCAAGTTCTGGGGCTAAGCCAAGATGGGCTTTGCTCTGTGACAGGTGGAGTTTCCCAGGGGATGAGTCACCGGCCCTGGCAGCAACTCGGCCTATCCAGAGGGTGGACAAGGAGAATCTCTCCTCCCCCTTCCCTGGCAGATATCCCAATCCCAGGACATCCACTGTGATGGGGTAGCTGGGGCTGACCCTCCAAAGGGGAGCCCTCCCTGGCCTGTCACAAAGGGACCAAGTGGGGGCCATGCCCAGAGAGGCCGCCTCACCCTTAGTTGGAGTGACTCCCTCTATGGAATGATTTCAGGGAGCTGGAATACACAGTATTGATTCTTAGACGGATGATAAGGGTTTAAAAAATACAGATATCCCCTTCTATCTGTTTGTTGGCTCAGGCAAAGAAGCTCAAGCATGGCGTCTCTTTGGTTTAAGACTTTTATATTTGTTTAAGACTATACAGTGGATAGAGTGGAACACTTATCTTCGACCTAGAATCAGGAAGATCTTAGTTCAAATCCTACATTTGTTATTTACTAGTCAGATACCTGGAGTCTTAGTTTTCTTAACCATAAAAATGGAGATAATAATGACACATTTGGGGATAACAATTTATAAGAATCAAATGAGATAATGTATATAAAGCATTCTGGAGACCAAGCATTCTTTACCTGGAATCTGTGAACTGGTTAAAAAGGTTTTTTCAATAATTATGATTTCAAAATAATTAATTCCCTTTCCAATCCTATGTATTTTTTTAAAGCCCTTATCTTCTTTCCTAGAATCAGTACTGTATATTAGTTCCAAGTCAGAAGAGTGGTAAGGGCTAGGTGATGGCGATTAAGTGACTTGCCCAGATTCACACCACTAGAAAGTGTCTTGGTACAGATTTGAACCCAGGACCTCCCAGTCTCTAGCCCTGGCTCTCTATCCATTGAGTCACCTTGATCCTGGGTATTTTCTTTTCTTTTTTCTTTCTTTTTATTTTTTTAAACCCTCATCTTCCACCTTAGAATCAATACTGTGTATTGGTTCTAAGGCAGAAGAATGGTATGGGCTAGGCAATGGAGGTGAAATTACTTGCCCAGGGTCACACAGCTAGGAAGTGTCTGAGGACAAATTTGAACCTAGGACCTCCTGTCTCTAGGCCTGGCTCTTAATACACTGAGGCACCCAGTTGCCCCATAGGTATTTTATTTTACTCATTTAAAAATAGTATTCGGACAAAACTTCACCAAGCTGCCAAAGGGATCCATTACACAAGAGGGGTAAAGAACTATTATATTAAATAAATGTCTGGTATTGTTTTGTTTTTTTTTAAATAGAAATATCCCAGGGAGAAATACTATCCCAGGGCAACATAATAAGAGTGGAGGGGTTTAGGATCATAGAACCTCAGCTCAATCCTGTTTCCACTATTTATCCTTGATATGGTTTTGGTCACATCTCTCTGGACCTCAGTTTCCCCATCTGTAAAATGGGAGGAAATGAACCAAATAATAACTACTGATTTGTACATTGTGCTTTCAGGATGGCAAGGCATTTTCCACACAACTACTCTATGAGGTAAGTAATGCCAGGCTTGTTATCCCTGTTTTACAGATGAAGAAATCTTCTGGTCTTTTTTATACTTTACTCTTCACTCTCTAAGTACTCTTTGATCCAGTGACATTGGCCTCCTTGTTATTTCTCAATTAAGATCCTCCATTTTTTGACTCCAGGCATTTTCACTGCCTGGCCCCCACGCCTAGAGTGTTCCCTCTCTTCTTCTCCTGGCTTCCTTGACTTCCTTCAAGTCCTAGCTAAAAATCTCTCCTTCTACGAGAAACCTTTCCCAATCCCCTTTAATTCTACTTGTCTCTACTGAATATCTTTAATTCATCCTGTACATATTTTCATGATACATCATTGTTTCTATGCAGTCTTCTCTATGAGATTTTTAGGAACTGCCTTTTGCCTTTCTTTGTACCCCCAGCACTTAGTATAATAGCCAGAACCAAGATGGTGCTTTAAAATGTTTATTGAGGGGGCAGCTGGGTGCCTCTCAATCAGTGGATTGAGAATCAGGCCTAGAGACAAGAGGTCCTAGGTTCAAATTTGGCCTCAGATACTTCCTAGCTGTGCGACCCTGGGCAAGTCACTTGACCCCCGTTGCCTAGCCCTTACCACTCTTCTGCCTTGGAACCAATGCACAGTATTGATTCCAAGATGGAAGATAAGATTTTTTTAAAAATAAAATAAAATAAAATAAAATGTTTATTGACTATCTGAGGATTTGCCCATTTGCCCACTAAGCGCCTAGAATAAGGTTTGAATCTAGCATTCTTTTTTTTTTTCTTTTAAACCATTGCTTTCTGCCTTAAAAATGATACTAAGTATCAGTTCCAAGGAAGAGTAGTAAAGGGCAGGCAAACAGAGTTTTAGTGGCTTGTCCAGGATCACACAGCTAAGCAGGGTCTGAGATCAATTTGAACCCAGGTTCTCCCAACTCCAGGCCTGGCACTCTATCCATTGAACTACCTAATTGCCCTGGCACCCAGAGTTTTTGACTCTAAGGCCATAGATCTATTTACTATCTTCTAAGGTCTCTTCCAGTTCTAAAATGAGTGAATCTTCCACCCTTTTCTGGGCTCTTAGGTGTAAATAACAGAATTGAGAGAGGGTATTGATAGAAGGAAGAAAGAAAGAAATTAAAGGTTCCAAGGGCTCTGGGAACCAGGAAGGAGAAAGAATCAATCACTAAAGAACAGATTATCAGTGAATACAAACTTCTCTTTTTCAGTTTTACAGAATGTTAGACTTTGGTCAAGAAGCTAGGAAGTATCTGAAGTCACATCTGAACCCAGATCCTTCTGACTCAAAGTCTGGCACTCTATCTATTGTGTTACCTAGCTGCCCCTAAAAGGGATGACTTTATAACAATTAAGGCTGTCTAAAACCAAAGTAAGCTGCCTTAGGGTAGGTCATGAGCTCCCTGCCTCTGAAAGTCTTCATGCAAAAGCTGGGCAAACATAGATTAGGGAAGTTGTACAAGAGATTGCTGCTATTCAGGGACAGATTGGACTTCTGAGGTCCCTTCTGGTTCTAAGACTCTGATTCTTTGATCCTCGTAAAAGAAAAAGCTGAAGGAACATGAAGAGCAGTCACATGCTTCTGATGAATCCTATTCTCTGCAAAAGAAACTAAAGCCAAGAATCCTGACACAAAACTCATACCCACAAGTTGCCTCCCAAATTAGTGGGAGGCTGGTCACAACTATATCCACCACAGCTCCATGCAAAATAGAGTAAACAGGCATGTTTGGCAATCAAGAACACCTGCCTCCTACACTCGACCCCAAGTCCAAAAAATTAGTTATGCCCGAAAGCCTACCCTCAGACACACCCAGTCACCAGGAGATGTATATTGCACATGTCGCTAAGTCTTACATAGAAACACTCAGGGAAGCCTACCCGGGGCCAGAAGGCACAGGTGCATCTCAGAGAAAGTGGAACAGGTCCCCAGACTCTCCCATACTCCCATGAGTACATCTCATCCCATCTACCTAGAATGTCGGGGCTAGATGGAACTTTAAAACAAAGAATGCTAGCAAACGAACTATAGAATGTTAGACCTTAGAACACTGAATGTCAGTCAGAACACAGAGCACAAACTGTCGTAGCTGGAAAGGACTTTAGAACAAAGAAAACAAATCCACCAAAGGGACATCAGAGAATACAAGCTCTTTGAGAGCCAGAGCGGTGTCATTTCTGTCTTGGCATCTCTAGTGTCTAGCACAATATCTGGCATATAACCAGTGTCTAATAAATGACTGTTGTCCAACTGATTGACTAGAGTCCAACTGATTCACTTTACAGAGGAAGAAATTGTCCACCATCATGCAATGAGTTAATAGCAGTGTCAGGTCAGGAATGCAAGTTTGCTTATTCCCAGCTCAATATTCAATTTAATTCAATACAAAAAAGTGTTTATTACAATTAGTATATGCCAGTCATTGAGCTAGAGTCAGAAAAAGCATCCGCCCTCAAGGAGTCGATACTCTATCTACTGTGGGGAAACCAAATAAGTAAATCACAAAATATAAGATAAGAATAATGAGGGAATTCTTGGTGAGGAAAGACACTTCAGCTCAGGTCAGTAACTTTTCTGCAACTTAGAGCCGTAGAGAGCTGTCTAGGGCAATGAGGTGTTAAGTGACATTCCTCAAGGTCGAATAACCAGTTTGTATTAGAGACCTAGCCCTAGGGCCAGCTTCTAGCCAAGGCATCATGCTACCCCTGTGTGTAGACAAAATAAATACAGTCATTTTTTTTCTAGCAGGGTGGGATGAATGCTGGGATCACTAGGGTGCCATGGCAACCAAAAAACTAGTGGGTTCTTGGGCTGTACTAAAAGGCAAAATTAGGACCAATAGATGGAAATTATAAAGAAGATTTCAATTCAACATAAGGAATGTCTTTCTAATTATTTGTTTTTCAGTCATTTTCAATCATGTCTGAACTATCCATGACCCCATTTCAGGATTTTCCAGGCAAAGTTATTAGTGGTTTGCTATTTCCTTCTTTAGCTCATTTGACACATGAGGAATTGAGGCAAACAGGGTTAAGTGATTTGCCCAGGATCACCTAGCATTCAAGCTTGATTTGAACTCATGAAGATGAACCTTCAGGATTCCAAGCCCAGGGCTCTAGCCACTATACCACCTAACTGCCCTTCTAACAATTAGAGCTGTCCAAAAAAAATAGTGGGTTTCCTTGAGAGGTCATGAGCTCCCTATCTCTAAAAGTCTACAAGCAAAAACTGGGTGGCCACTTGTTAGGGAGAATGAGGAAAGAATAAGAGTAGCACCCGAGCTGAGACTCAATGGAAACTAAGAATTCCAAAAGGTGGAAGTAAAAAGGGAGAACATTCTAGGCATGCCCATGCAAAGGCACCAAGGTGGGAGGTGGAATGTTGTATACAGAAAACAAGGAAGCCAGTTTGGCTGGAATGAAATGTGAATAAGGGTGAATGATCTGAAATTAGCCTTGAAAGATAAGGTCAAGCCATCTTGTATCCAGGTCATCTTCTCTTTACTTCTCTATATTAGAAAGCCTTCTTCAACCCTTCTTAATTCCAGTTTCTTCCTTCAGTTAATTATTCTCTATTTATCCTGTTTTGTAGCTTTCCTGGTATAGATTTGTTTGCACATTGTCTCCCCCATTAGATTGTAAGTTCCTTGAGGGCAGGGACTATCTTTTGCCCACTTTGTATCCCTAAAACTTAGCACAGTTCCTGGCACATAGTAGGCACTTAATAAATGTTTGGGCAGCTAGGTAGCACAGTAGATAGAGAGCTGGGCCTGGGAACAGGAAAATCTGAGTTCAAATCTGGCCTTAGACACTGACTAGCTGTGAGACTCTAGGCAAGTCACTTCACCTCAGTTCATCATCTGTAAAATGAAATGGAGAAGGAAATGGCAAACCACTCTAGTATCTTTGCCAAGAAAACCCTAGAAGGGGCCACGAAGAGTTGGATACAACTGAAACAACTGAACAACAGTTACAAATAAATGATTTTTGACTGATTCTCTTGGTTTGCTTTTGGTATTTTTTGGTAACTCTTTCCTCTCAAGTTTTATTCCTTTTCCAATCACTCCCACCTCTTTATGAGTGCAGTAGGAAAAGCATGGGATTTGGAATCAGATCTGGGTCCCTAGTTTCATGATTGGGCAGATTCCTCAATCTCCTTATATTTCCATATTCACCTGTAAATTCATCCAAAAATACTGATACCTCATAGGTTTGTTGTAAGGAACATTTCTGGGCACCACTGTAAGCCAAATATAAGTGTGAATGGTTGTTATTTCTCTGATTTTTGCCCCACCACCACCACCACCACCACCAACAACAACAACAACTTTGTGCTAGTAAGTACTTCAAGAGTAAGAAATCCCATCCCACTCAAACCCAGATCACTCTCTGGCCTTGCACCCTTCCTACCTCCATTCCTTTTCTAGCCTTGACTACAACTCCAGCCTCTAGGTTCTCTGGGCCTTTGCTTATGCTGTTCCCTTTGCCCTGTCCCTTCCCTTTATTTGCCAAGTTGAATTCCTACCAATTCTAGAAAAACAAACTCAAATGTCATCTCCTCCTGCAGAAAGGCTTCTTAGAGCCCTGCCTACCTCTTGAGTAATAAGCTTTTCCCAACTCTAGTCTGATACTGATTTTTAGCATCTCTTCATTGTACCTATATCTTATACTACTGCAGTGGTCTGTACATGGGTCTTCTCCCACCATAAGCTCCATGAGGACAGAGATATTGTCATACCTAATGGCGCTCTGCATAGAGTAAGTGCGTAATATTTGTTGAATGAATAAGCAATTTTTCTGAGATAACTTCCATTCCTCAAAGGAAAAAGAAAATATGGACCTTATATATGATCAATAGCCCTTAATTTGTGAGGCAATTTGGATAAACAAAATGAAATTGAGTGGGTGGAAACTGGTATATATCAGGAAATAACAAATGATCCAAACAAGAACCAGCCTTTGGAAAATTCAGAATTATCCAAAGGAGGAAGGAAGGGAGGGAGGGAGAAAGAAAGAGAGGGAGGAAGGAAGAAAGGAAGGGAGGAAGGAAGGAAGGAAGGAAGGAAGGAAGGAAGGAAGGAAGGAAGGAAGGAAGGAAGGAAGGAAGGAAGGGAGGGAGGGAGGAAGGAAGGAAGGAAGGGAGGGAGGGAGGGAGGGAGGGAGGGAGGGAGGGAGGGAGGGAGGGAGGGAGGGAGGAAGGAAGGAAGGAAGGAAGGAAGGAAGGAAGGAAGGAAGGAAGGAAGGAAGGAAGGAAGGAAGGAAGGAAGGAAGGAAGGAAGGAAGGAAGGAAGGAAGGAAGGAAGGGAGGGAGGGAGGGAGGGAGGGAGGGAGGGAGGGAGGGAGGGAGGGAGGGAGGGAGGAAGGAAGGAAGGAAGGAAGGAAGGAAGGAAGGAAGGAAGGAAGGAAGGGAGGGAGGGAGGGAGGGAGGGAGGGAGGGAGGGAGGGAGGGAGGGAGGGAGGGAGGGAGGGAGGGAGGAAGGAAGGAAGGAAGGGAGGGAGGGAGGGAGGGAGGGAGGGAGGGAGGGAGGGAGGGAGGGAGGGAGGGAGGGAGGGAGGGAGGGAGGGAGGGAGGGAGGGAGGGAGGGAGGAAGGAAGGAAGGAAGGAAGGGAGGGAGGGAGGGAGGGAGGGAGGGAGGGAGGGAGGGAGGGAGGGAGGGAGGGAGGAAGGAAGGAAGGAAGGAAGGAAGGAAGGAAGGAAGGAAGGAAGGAAGGAAGGAAGGAAGGAAGGAAGGAAGGAAGGAAGGAAGGAAGGAAGGAAGGAAGGAAGGAAGGAAGGAAGGAAGGGAGGGAGGAAGGGAGGGAGGAAGGGAGGAAGGAAAGAAGGAAGGAAGGAAGGAAGGAAGGAAGGAAGGAAGGAAGGAAGGAAGGAAGGAAGGAAGGAAGGAAGGAAGGAAGGAAGGAAGGAAGGGAGGAAGGAAGGGAGGGAGGGAGGGAGGGAGGAAGGAAGGAAGGAAGGAAGGAAGGAAGGAAGGAAGGAAGGAAGGAAGGAAGGAAGGAAGGAAGGAAGGAAGGAAGGAAGGAAGGAAGGAAGGAAGGAAGGAAGGAAGGAAGGAAGGAAGGAAGGAAGGAAGGAAGGAAGGAAGGAAGGAAGGAAGGAAGGAAGGAAGGAAGGAAGGAAGGAAGGAAGGAATTCTCTGTTGAGATTCAGTTCAGATGCATCTCTTCCATGAAGCTTTCCTTGGTTCTCACCCAATTGTTAACATGCAGTTCTGCCTCAATTTTCCTTATATTATACTTATTTGTGTATAGGTATTATTCTCCAAGTAGAATAAAAGCTCTATGCAGGCTCCTGAGAAAGTGATATATTCTTAAAGCATAAGTTTGACCATGTCATTCCCCAACTCAAAAAGTTACCCAGGTCCCTTTTACCTCTAAGATAAAACCTTAATTCTTTTCTTTGATATTTAAAGCCCCTCAAAATAAGACTCCAATGCTTGCTTTGGCAGCACATATACAAAATAAGACCCTAGTCTGCTTTTCAAGGTTTATTGCATATTACTTCACTTCATGAATTCTCCATCTAGCCTACTCACTATTCTTCAAAAGATTTAGTCCATTTCACGCCTCCACATCTTTGCACAGGTTGTCTAACATACCTAGAATGTGCTCCCTCCTTTCACCCATCTCTTTTAACTCCGTGGCTTCTAGCAAAATTCAGCTCTTCTATTATCTTCCATTTGAGGCTTTTCCTGATTCTCTCAGCTGCTGGTTCTCTCCAAATTCCTTTGAATTTTCATTTTCTCTATTTTGTCATCTCGTTTTCCCTAACAGAGTACAAGCTCACTGAAAGAAGGGGATATCTCACTTTTGTACTTGTTGCATCCCCAGCATCTAAGCCAGTTTGTGGCCCATAGCAGGTGCTTCATGGATTGCTGCTGCTTTACTGATTGCACGCAGGAGATGCTCAATCAATGACTCACAGTAATGTTTCTTGAAGGGAAATGGCCCTCATGTCTCCACCTGTGCAATTGGGCTCCCATACACATATATGTATATCCCCTATGCACAAGCATTAGTGTTTCTGCAGAACTGTCCTGTAATGCTAGGTTGTGGGTGCCAAGAGGGAAAGCACCCAGGAGCCCTTCTTCCTCCCCATCCTTCTTCAGCTGTCATATTTCTGCCTTTCTAAACAATCCGCATGTGTTCGATTCCTTTCCTCTGCAGCTATTGCATTGCCAGGGCCCAGGTCTGGAAGAAGACTGGAGTTGCCTCAGGAGGACGGTCAACTAAATTCCAAACATTTATTAAGTTCTGAGCATTCATTAAGCACCTTCTTTGAGGCACCAGGCTCAGGGGATTCAGGGGCAGAAATAAAAGAGTCATATACCCAGAAACAGCATAACCTGAGAAGAAATACAAACATATATTAAAATAATGCAAAACAATTAGAGGAGAGGACCCTATGCTAACTGGAGGAATCAGGGAAGGCCTCATTAGGAGGTGGCGCTGAAGCTGAGTTGGGAAGGAGGCTCAAGGTTCTCAGGGGTGGGGATGAGAAGGAAGTGCATGCCAAACATGGAGAACATCCTGTACAAAGGTGTAAGAGGAAAGGCTTGGGGAAGAGCATGCCTAGTAGGGTTGGGAGGGGTAGCTGTTGGATAAAAATGGCCAGGCCTAGAACATGATCCACTGACTTTCTGGATGGTCAGAATGCCTCTTGGCCAGTAAACAATCACTCCTGGGCCATTCCCATGCACAGGCATGATGACTCAATACTCAGATCTGTGGCTGGAAGAGACAAGTCCTCCATCAACTAAATAATTCATTCTCCACCAAGCTTCTGTTATGAACCCATCAATGATCCATCACCCTGTGTCATCCTCCTTCTCAAATGTTCTATGATTTAAAAAAACCCTTTGTTAGGGTCCGAGTGGAAGTACCCAACTTATAATCATTACTGTGTATTGTTTCTAAGGCAGAAGAGTGATAAGGACTAGACAGTGGGGGTTAAGTGACTTGCCCAGGGTCACACATCTAGGAAGTGTATGAGGCCAGATTTGAAATCAGGACCTTCTGTCTCTAGGCCTGGCTCTCAATCCACTGAACCACCCAACTGCCCCTCTTCTTTCTGATTGATAAAGTGCCTTATACAAGGTATCCCAAAGTCTTGGTGAGAGTTAACAAAGCTTAGAACAGCACTAAGACTTTAGAACACTCTGTCCAAAAGTCATTTCACTTGCTCCTTAGAATTCCCCTGGATGGTGGTCAGGGCAGAATATATTGATATAGGAGACAAAAAGTTAGATTCAGAGCAAGGAAGACTTGAGTTTAAATCCTACCTCCAATACTTCCTGGCTTTGTGATATAATGGCAAGTCATATAACCTCTCTCTGAGGCTCAGTTTCTCCATCTGTAAAAACATAGATTTCAATTCCTGTAGCAATTGTCTCAGAGTGGTTATGAGGCTCAGATTCAAAGTGATCTGAAAACCCTAAAGCACAAATAATTATGACAATGAATTCCCACTTTGCAAATTAGGAAACTGAAATAACAATAATAAACTAAGACCAAAGATAGGACTTGAAGATGATCACAGCAGCCACTGAATTTTAAAACCCCTACCTTCTGCTTTAGAGTCTATCCTGAGTGGAACTGCTTTTCAACTCTGGCAGTGGGTAGGGAGATGACATGAATCATATAACTTTGGAAAATTTATGTGTCACTTTGTTACTGGAATTAAATAAAGACCTAACTGGCAAGGGAAAATAAATAATAAAGAAAGAAAAATAAAAAGAAAAAAAAGAATCTGTTGCCCAGGGTCACACAGCTACAAAGTGTCTGAGGCTAGATCTGAACCTACACCACTGAATTTCATTTAAGGGAATTGCCTATGGTTCTAGGATGAAGATCAAGAGATTTTAGAGGGACAGCTAGGTGACTCAGTTGATAGACAGTTAGACAGGAGGTCCTGGGTTCAAATATGACCTCAGACATATATATTCTTAGGGCAAGTCACTTAATCCCAATTGCCTAACCCTTACCATTGTTCTGCCTTGGAACCAACAGTTCTTGTGGATTCTAAAACAGAAGGTAAAAAGAGAGATTGTAGAAATGGAAGAGAGCTTTGAGATCATCTGATTCAACCTTTCATTTTACAGGTGAAGATACCAAGGCCCATAAAGTTTAAATAACTTGCCAGATGTCACACAGTTAATAAATAGCAAAGCCAGGATTTGAACTCATGTCTTCTGTCTTCAAATCTAGTGTTCGTTTCATAAGCAGAAGACACTCCTGATTTCCTTCCCACCCAGGCTCCTTGGCCAGCACCACAATACCCTCTCATCCTCCCACCCCTTTCCCACCCCTCTTCAGAGAGCACCAGACCAGGTGCTGGCAAAATTTAAAAGCGGAGTTAAAAATAGAGCCAGTAATGAGGCATCTCTATGAATAGCTCCAGCAAATGGCCCGATGAAGGGGCCAGATTCCTGCCAGGAAAGGCCCTGCCTCCACCCTCTCTGCCTCTGCCCACCTCACTCAGTCTTTCACACTCCAAAGCCCTCTGAGCATGGGGGATATTTATACCCAATTGTGAGCCATGACAGAAACACCAGCCCAGCTCACAGGGTGACACACATTCCTGCCACATGAGCCAGGCGGCCCAAAGCCCCAGGTTAGGAGGATCCAGGAGTTGGGAAAGAGTCATTGTATGGAGGAGGGATGCCAGAGGACCAGAGGAGGAGGCAGCACATTCTAGCACCTGAGTTCTGTGTCATGGGACGATCAGGGATGCTGCCCTCTATCCTACCTTGTGGGCTGCTGGAGGAACCTGAGACTCAGAGAACATTTAGCAGTGATTTGCTTCAAATTATACCAAAAAGAAGGGCAGCTAAGGAGTACAGTGGATAGAAGGCCAGGCCTGAACTCGGGAGGATCTGGGTTCAAATCTGTCCTCCAAAACTTCCTAGCTGTGTGATCCTGGGCAAATCACTTACCCCCTATTGCCTAGTCCTTGGCACTGTTCTGTCTTAGAACTAATGTCAAGGGGGAAGCTGGGTAGCACAGTGGATTAAGAGCCAGGCCCAGAGATGGGAGGTCCTGGGTTCAAATTTGGACTCAGACACTTCCCAGCTGTGTGACCCTGGGCAAGTCATTTAACCCCCATTGCCTAGCCCTTATCACTCTTCTGCCTTAGAACCAATACACAGTATTGATTCTAAGACAGAAGGCAAGGGTAAAGAAGGTTAAAAAATGATTATACTGTATAAAGATATAACAATATAGAATATAAATACATATGCTATATAAATATATATTTTATAATATATTCATATATACACTATATAAAGATAAAAATCAGATCTCAGAGGCAGCTCAATGGGAAAAGCACTATAATGGAATTAGAAGACTTGGGTTCAAATGCCAAACCTCCCATATGTTAGCTGGGTGATATTGGGTAAGTTATATGTCTGAGACTCAAAATTCTCATCAATAAAATGGGGGGGAGGTGAAAGGGGGTCCCTTTTCAGCTCTAAATCTATGATCATATAAGAACATGCTTATAAGAGGTTTTTACTGTCCTAGAATTTGCCCTCTTTGGGGGTGTCCTGAGATTAATATCATAGGACTGTTGGATTAAAGCCGGAAAGGACCTTGCAAATTATCCAACTCCTTTAATTTCACAAATAAGGAAACTTGAGACAGCTAGGTAGCACAGTGGATAGATCACCAGGTTTGGAGTTAGGAGATCCTGGGTTCAAATCTGCCTCAGACACCTCCTTGCTATGTGATCCTGGGCAAGTCACTTAACCCTGATTGTTTAGCCCTTGTTGCTCTTCCATTTTAGAATTGATACTAAGACAGAAGGTAAGAGGGTAAAATTAAAAAGCATTATCCCACTCCCCCACCCCATTAATACTAGCCCCCCTTCCCTCTGAGATGAGCTCCAGTTTATCTCTAGACAATGAGCACAAGTGTTTGCATATTGTCTTTCTCTTTGGACTGTAAGTTCCTGGAGGGAAGGGCCTTTTTTGCTTTTCTTTCTATCTATGGGCACTTGCTGACTTGTTGACTTGCTGACTTCTTTTCTCTCATCTACAAAATGAGGACATTGGACATCCTTGAATGTCCCTTCTAGCTCTCCAATCTGTCTCCAAAGGACAAAAGCAACTATATGCTTCTCCTAATTTTCATTCATCAAACACTCCCTGAGAGTGCCTGTATGCCCAGACTGCCTCGTCAGGGTTTGTCTCAGCAGCATCCGCTCCTGAGTTCTATGGCAGACAGCTGGGATGCAATGGGACAAGGGGATGAAGGAAAGGTCTGGGGGGACGGGACAACATTGGCAACAAACCCAGACAAAGTAAGAAGGGGAAGGAAGTGAGAGGAGTGTGTGGGAATGCAGAGAGCTAATGACTGGAGGCTGGAGACCAAAACTTAGTATGTGACCTTGAGCATGTCGTCTCCACTCTTGAAGCCCAAGTCTCCTCAACCATGATTCATAGGGTCAGCGATCTAGAACTCAAAGTTCTAAAAGGAACTGAGAGGTCATCTAGTCTGGCCTCTGCTGTAGAGATGAGGAAACTAAGGTCTAGATAGAGAAATTATTTTGCTCAAGGTCACCCAGGTAGCAAAGGGCAAACCTAGGATTAGGTCCTGAGACTTTCCATCACACTTTTCTTAAAATGAAGGGGGAAGATCAAGGCCATTTCTAGAATGCCTTCCCAGTTCCAAAGTTCTAGGATTCTTTTTCGGGGGGTGGGGGTGGCTCGGAGTGTTTTTTTTTTAATCCTTACTTTCCATTTTAGAATCAATACTAAGTATCAGTTATAAGGCAGAAGAGTAGCAAGGGCTAGGTAATTGGGGTTAGGTGACTTGCCTAGGGTCACAATGCCACCAAAATTCTAAGTCTCTTAAAGTTCTAACAAGCCTCATCTAGTGCTGGTCCTTCTGAATATGCTCTGTTTTCTAACAGAGAAACGGGATCCATTAGATTCCAGTCTGTCCTGGGTTTTGGATCCAATTCTTCATATCTAATGACAGGAAATATAGAGGATCTCGTGTCCAAAGGACTGAAGAAAAGAAGGATGGAAGGGAATAAACATTTATTAAGCACAGGGCAGGTAAGTGGTACAGTGAATAAAGTGCTAGGAAAATTCCTCTTCTTGAGTTCAAATCTGGCCTCAGAGGCTAGCTCCATGACCCATAGCAAGTCATTTAACCTTGTTTGCCTCAGTTTCCTAATCTGTAAAATGATCTAAAGAAGGAAATGGCAAATCACACCAGTATCTCCACCAAGGAAACCCTAAATGGGATCATACAAAATATGTGTTATGCACTATATTAAGCATTTTACAAATGTTCTCTTATTTGATCCTTATAATAATCCTGACAGGGTGGTACTATTGCTTTCCCCATTGCACAGTAAAGGAAAATGAGGTAGACAGAGAGGTTAAGTGACTTACCTAGGATCACAGAGTTAATACATGTCTGAGATTGAATTTGAACTTGGGTTTTTCTAGTTCTCGACCTAGTACTCCATCCATGATGCAGAGAATATGGAAACCATCCCAGAGAAGGTCTGAAACACAGCTTTGAATGATATCCTTTCTCTCCAACCAGCTAGCTGCCATCATATGAAAAGTATGCTCCTTGACTCAGTGTGGTGGGAAAGCCTTCCTGAGGGCAAGAGTACCTACACTAGAATTTAGAAACTAGACACTGATAACCTCTACTGGACCCAGGCAATGGCAACTTAGCAGGGGGTCCCTCTAGCTTCCTTGAAGACTTTTTTGTTATTGTGGAGTCATTTTTCACTTGTGTCTGACTCTTCTTGACCTCATTTGGGATTTTCTTGGCAAAGATAATGGAGATACTTTTCCTTTGTCTGCTGAGGAAACTGAGGAAAAGTGGGTTTAAATGACATGCCCATGGTCACACAGCTACTAAGTGTCAGAGGTCACATGTGAACTCAGGGAGATGAGTCTTCCTGACTCCAGACCTGATACTCTATTCACTGCACCACTTAGCTGTCCTCCTTGAAGACAGGGCTAGTCTTGTTGTGTCTTTGTATCCCCACTGCCTAGTATAATGCTTGCTTCCAGCATCTGTGATTTCCTCCATGTGAATACTCCCTCCAATCAACCAGTCAATCAAAAAACATATGCTTATGTGACCTGGTTACTGGAGATACAAATACAAAAGTGTGACCATCCCTGTCCTCAAAGAGCTTACATTCCACTGGAAGATACAGACATCACTGGCCCAACAATCAGAGCTTTGATCAGATCCACCATAGCTTGGATCTGTTGGCTGAGCCTTCACCAAGGTCCAGGGCTTGGTCCTCTGGCTGCCTGAAGCTTGGTTTTTGGAGCCCAGAAATGGCTCACTTGCTAACCCTCCAGCCCCAGATGACAGGAAGGGCTTAGGAGGCTCTTGGAGGATCCTAGGAACCAAACTCAGAAGTTCTCCTTCTTGGGAAAGATCCAACCATTGAGTTTCCAACATGACTTTCTTTCCTCTTAGCCCAAAGAGAGGCTGGGGTATTTCCCTCTGCAGCAGTGACAAAGCAGGGGTGACTTCAAAGCATTCTCCACCCATTGTGGGCCTGACCTCTCTCTCTGTCACTCTTCTAACCACTCTAGTCATGGGGTTGAGAAGAGAAGGCTGAGCCAAGGCAGCTGATCTCCCCATGACTTGCCCCAGTCCTTCCATCTTTATTCACATACATAGCCACAAGTCTCAGAGTCTAGGCTGCTTCTGGGGAAATCAGGCAAAGAGAACTCTGGAGCTGAATGGAAACCTAGGAAAGAATAAGTAAGAAAGAAAGCAATCTATAAAGCCTCCCCCAAATCCAAGGCTCCCCTAATATAGAACTATAGCTCCCATTTCTAGAAGGCTATAATGTCTCCCAAATACTTTCCTCCCAATGGCCTTGGGGGAGAAAATCATAGCTCATAGATCAAGAACTGCCACTGAGTCCAACTCCATCATCATCATCATTATTAAGGTTTGCAAAGCACTATATTTTGATTTTTTTATTTGCTCCTTGTTACAGTCAAGGAAATTGAGTTTCAGTGGAGTCAAGCAACTTGCCTACAATAGTAACATATCTATAGTGCTTTAGAGTTACAAAGCCTTTATTTGTATATTATTTCATCATCATAACAACCCTCTGAGGCTTCTTTTGACAGTCAGTGTGGTAGAGTGGCTAGAGAGGCAGTCTCTCTCAGGAAGACTCGAGCTCCAGTCCCATCTCTGACACAGATTGTCCATGTAACCCTGGGCAAGTCATTTCCCTGGCAACTCTCAGGCTATATAAGTTGTAGACTGGGTGCCAAGTTGCATTGAGAGAGGGAGTTTCCTCATTGGGAGTTCCCTGTACCAGTGGAATCACAAATCCAGTCCAAAAATAAAGTAACTAATTAAAAGCCTGTGAAACAGGCAGGGTGAGTATAATCACCCCCCATTTTACAGAGAGAAAACTGAGGCTCGGGGAGATGAAGTTGTCTACTTTAGGTCAGGCTTATTATTATTAAAACTGGGGCTCAAACCACAAGGTCCTTAGCTTTGCCCATAGTCAATGGGCACCCAGTGATATTAGTCTCCCTGTCCAGAAGGGAAGGAGAGGAATCAGTCCCAGGTCTCATCCCACTACTCTGGGAGGAAAGCAATTGCTGCTGATCCACAATGCTGAGGAGGCCAGGTCAGGGATAGTATTACACTGTCCCTAAAACAACTCTTCTGCTGCTCCAGTTTCTGGCCCCCAGGAAAGGACCATACAGTCCCATCCCAGAATCCTCTTCAATCTGTCTTCTCCCCTGACTATCTTTCCTAGTTCAGATGCCAAATCCTCCTGGAAGCCTTCCCTGAGGCCTCTCCTCCGAATCCCGGGTTGAAAGCATCTCTTCCATCCTTGAACATTTGTAGCGCTCCTTAGGAGTAATTAGACATTAGATCACATCCTTAGACACTGAGACAACATCACCTAGGCTCATTAGTTGTCCATGGGAAGCAGGCAGGGCCTCACCTGTCTTACTCCCCCTACCCCCAAAGACAGTAAACTCATTTTTAGAGGCAGGGGCTGTGTCTGACATTTCCTTGTGCTCCAACTCAGTCCAGCTTCATTTCTTGGAGACAGCAAGCCCCTAAGAAGTGTCTGTTGATAGACAGGCCACACTGTCCAATGGAAAGAACCTTAGATTTTAAGTCAGAAAACCTGGATTTGAATCCTGTTTCTGTTAGCTGTGTGAGCTTAGGCAACTCAATTACCCTTTCCCAGCCTAAATTTCCCATCTGCAAAATACAGAGGAGATTGGGGTTCTTAATCTCTTTTTGTGTGACAGTTCCCTTTGGCATACTGGTAAAGCCTATAGAATCCTTCTTAGGATAATGTTTGTTTTTTTCAGGGTTATACATTTATTATCACTCAAAACCTATTTCCATATTATTCATTTTTTAAGAGAGTCATCTTATAAAACTCAAACTTCAAATCCTTTACCCATATAATCATGTGATAAATCATATATTTTCTTCTGGATTTCTACTCCCACAGTTCTTCCTCTGGATTTGGATAGCATTCTTTCTCTTAAATCCCTCAGAATTGTCCTGGATCATTGTACTGTTGTTAGTAGTAAAGTCTATCACATTTGATTGTTCCACAATGTTTCAGTTACTGTGTATAATGTTCTCCTGGTTCTGATTATTTCACTTTGCATCAGTTCATGCAGGTCTTTCCAGTTCTTATAGAAATCGATCAGTTCATGTAGAATAATATTTTTAAATGAATAAAAAGAAAATATGTAGGATTAGAAAGGAAAACAATTATAATGAAATAGTTATTCCCTCCAAAAGGTTTTTAAAAATAATATAAGTTCACAGAGTTTAGGTTAAGAACCTCTGGTCTAAAAAAAAAAAAGAACTTCTAATCCAAATAATCTATAAGGTCTCTTACAGAAGCAAATCCTATGATCAAGACTGATACAGAGAAAAGACACTGCCACCTTCTCGACTTATGTGATCCTGGGCAAGTCCCTGAGCTTCCTTGGGCCTCAGCTTCCTTATCTGTAAAATGAAGGGAATGGCCCCCAGTGGCTTCTGAGGTCCCTTTTAAACCTAGATCAGAGAAAGAGTCTTTGATCTGTAAGGCACCTTCCTGTTATAGTTACATTAATTCTCTAACCCTCATATTTACTCTAGGCTAAGCACTACCCTTCCTTCCAATCTCCCAAGTGTATTCAAAAATCAGTGGTAAGCAGTATCCAAGCCAAGATTTGGTCACTGAGGGCTGGGGCTGGTGATAAGCCTGATGCCTCTCTCTTGACTTCCTCTCTCCACTAAAACCAGTGCTGGTTCATCTCTGGCACAGTACCCCAAGCCATAGTTCTCCACCCTTTGCCCAGGCTCTCCCTAGCCTTAATTCTCTTTACCAGGTCTCCCTTAACCCCCACTTTGCCATCTAGGGAAATCCCAGAGTCCATTTAGTTGGTCAAGGCTCCTATCTCTTTCACACCATCCCTCCCCTACTGACCAATGGCAGTACTATGTACCTTATGTCCCCTCCCTGGCCCACCAGACAGGGAAAGGGATACCCTGGATGGGGATGTCCAGAATGCTCAAGTCTATGAGGCTCTGGAGCCCAAGGTCAGCAGCCCCACTCAATGCCCAGACATCCCTCAAGGCCCTCCCTGGGGGCCCAGAGTTTCCTCATTTTTCTCAGGGTGCTATTTCTCACCCACCCTCTACTGGCTCCATCAAGACAGGAAGTTGCACAAGCTGTTTCAAGCTACAAATGTGACCACAGATTACTAACTGGGCAGCCTGAGCCACAAGCCTGGAAGACTTTGAATACTCATTGGCCCTGAATTCAAATCTTGCCAGCTCCAACGGGCCCCAGGGACCACTTGCAAGAGGTACCCTCAATCCCAATGCCAAGTCCTATCCAGAAGACAGCCTTAAATCCTCTTCATCCAATACTCTGGCCGAAGTAACCATTTGAACACCCTGCTCTGTACTTTTGTGGCTCTCAATGTTGGTACCTCCAGAGGCCCTGCCTGAGTGTCCCTTGACTCCCATTGCTCAGAAAATGAATGGAAACTGAGGCTCCAGGAATAGAGAGATAAGAGTTTAGCTTAAGTCAGTTCCTTGGCCAGAGTCTGATCAAACCATAGGACCAGTTTTCCCACTCACTGGTCCTTCTTCAGACAGAGCCACACTCCCCTCATCTCCCAGCACCAAATCCAGGTGACCAAGACTGAGAATCTGCCACCAAGAATTGGGCCTTGGGTATCATAAAATAATAATAAAAGTAAGATCTGGAATGTATATAGTGCTTAGGTTGCAAAGGTTTGCAAAGCACTTTACCTACATTACCTCATTTAATCATCACAACAATCCTAAGAGGTAGCAGTTGAGCCAGGGTCTCATTTTTAGTACAAATCATCAATTTTCTGGCCTCTCTGTGTGGAAACTCCCTTCACAGTCGCAGATCAGCAATTCCTCCAGAATTTCTAGTCTTAAAGAGTTGCCTGGCGTCACTGAGATATCAAATGACTTGCAAGACTCCAATCCCAGCTCTTTCTGAACTTGGAAGGCGGCCTCTTCTTTTGACTATCATGAGCCAACTCCCAAGAAGTAGTTACTGCTTTTATTATTCCCATTTTACAGATGAGGAAATCATTACCATCTTCAAGAAATCTTGAACAATCTTGACATTCATAACATCAGTAAGAACCAATAAACATTTAAAGGGGGGTACAAAAAGAGACAACAGTTCCTACCCTAGAGGAGCTTAACAATAGTCATTTTATAGGGCTTTAAGGTTTGCAAAGTGATTTGCAAAACAATTTCATTTGAACCCCACCTCAAGGGAGTGGCCTGGAGAGTGGAGCAGAGTTATTATTAATGCCATTTTTCAGATAGGGAAATAATTTCTGTCTTCAAGAAATCCTAAAAAAAATTATAATAATAATCAATCAATAAACATTTATTAAGTTCTTATTATATGCCAGGCACAGTGGATACAAAAAAAAAAATTGTCTCATTTGATCCTCACAACAAACCTAGAGAGGAGGGGGTTTAGGAATTTCTGTCCTGGCTTGACTAGACTTTTTTTCTTCTTACTCTTTTGTTACTGTTACCGGGGATGCTTCTCTTGAAAGACTATAGAAGGAGAAAGAGATGTGTCTAGAAACAAAGGTTATCTTTTGGTTTTTTTTTTTGTAAAGTGTAGATGACATTTTGTATCCATTATTCCCCTCCTCTCTAAGGAGGGAAGGAGTTCATTTTTGTATCCATGATTCCCTTCATCTCTAAGAAGGGAAGGAATTAGGGTTTGATAGATAGGACAGTGGGTAGATCACCAGGCCTGAAGTCTTGGTTGAAGGTCTTGGGTTCAAATCTAGCCTCAGACACTTCCTAGCTATGTGATTCTGGGTAAGTCATTTATCCTCAGTTGCAGAGCCCTTCCACTCTTGTGCCTTAAAAACGATATTTAAACTTTGTATCCTTTCTAAGACGGAAGAAAAGGAAAGAAGAAGAAAGGAGGGAGTTGTACTCTCTGCAAAATTTTAATGGAAATAATCTAGACACCATCATGGTGAAGATAAGATAAGGGAACTAGTTTTTGCAAATGTTCTCCAGCAGAGCACATCTGCCCTGTCATACAGCCTGGAAGGGAGGGATATTTCAAGATCCCATCACTTCTGGTTTCTGGTATCCATACAATGTCCATTGATCTAGAGAACAGCTGTTAACCTGAACAATGAGGGGTCTACCAGATTCAGGGGAAGAAAAAGGTAAGAGTCACTCAAGAGAGAAGAGCATGACTAGGTTGTCAGCTGAATTCCTGGGGGAAGAAATCATAGATTCGCAAATGTATGAAAGTAGAGATGAGGAAACTGAAGCCAAAAAAAATTTTTTTTTACTAACTCCCTAATGGTCACATAGCTAAGGGTCAGCTCCTGGATTTGAATCTAGGTTTTTCAATTCAAGCATTCTTTCCATGGAACATTGCTTCATATGAGATCATAAAATTAATCAGATAATGAATACAGGCCATCACAAAAGATGAAAAAGCATCATTTTAATCATTCAAAATCAAAAGGCTTTTGCAAGCAAAAAATCTATCCAGGAGGAGAAGAGAAATTGTCAGTTGGGGAGAAAAACTCGCATCAATTATCTCTGATAGAATTTGATAGCATATATATATATATATATATAAGAAGGTGCTATAGCCTATCAGCAAAGCAAAATCTCAGTAGCAGTCTTCTCTCACAAGGATCAAGTGAATTGCAAAGTGTTATATGTGTCAGCTATTATTAAAATTATTTTAATTAAACAATATAGAAAATGGGGGGGAGACCTCAGTAACACAAGGGGAAAGTGAACTGTGAAAACCCAGAGACATTTCTCTTCCAGATGGGACAGCTTTCCAAATTTGTATTGGTCTGGTCAGTCACAGCCAAACACACTGTACCTTGACCTCAACATCATGATGTCTTTGTTCTTTAGTTATTTTTCAGTGGTGTCCAACTCTCCATGGGATTTTCTTAGCAAAGATACTGGAATAGTTTACCATTTCCTTCTCCAGCTCCTTTTATAAATGAGGAAACTGAGGCAAACAGCATTAAGCATTAAGCCCATCTAGTCAGTGTCTCAGGCCAGATTTGAACTCAGGAAGATAAGTCTTCCTGACTCCATGTCTAGCACTTTATTCCCTTTGCCACCTACCTGTGATGTCATTGGTCCTCTTCAAAAAGGAAGGATAAAAATAACATATCGAGAGAAGTAACACAAATCTATAAGACTAAGAACTATTCTCCAATGGATATGATCAAAAGAGTCCTCAAAAAATTTGCAAACTCTTAACAACCAACTAATCCATGTACTGATAGACAGTTACACTGCTTTTGCTGAATTGAGGTTTTTGTTGTTGGTTTTTTTTCTTCTTTATTTTTTCTTCTTTGTTATAAGGACTGTGAGTAGCTCACCAAGGAGGGGAAGGGGGAACATATTCAGAAATAAAGGTGGCATAAAAGCAAAAGACAACAATAAAATTTTTAAATTTAAAAAGATTGGGGGTCGGGGTAGGGCACAGCTCGGCAGCTCAGTGGATTGAGAACCAGACCTAGAGATAGGAGGTCCTAGATTCAAATTTGACTTCAGACACATCTTATCTGTGTGACCCTGGGCAAGTCACTTAACCACCATTGCCTAGCCCTTGCTACTCTTCTTTCTTGAAACAAATACATAGAATTGATTCTAAGGTGGAAGGTAAGGGTTTAAAAAAAAAACAAAGAGTATCAGGTTTTGAAGAGTCATTTAGTCCAATGTATATTTGAAAAACAAAAGATGAAGAAGGATTGTGGGGAAAATGGAGGAATAAGACAATAAATTGCCTGACTTTCCCAAACTTCCCTCCAAATAACTTTAAACAACACTTCAAATTAAATTTTAGACTGGTAAAAACAATAAAAAGTCAGAGTAAAGCAGTTGTCTGGACTAAAATAACTTAGAAGGATGTTTGGAAAGAACTAAGCTACCAAGTTGGTGGTCTGAAGAGGAGTGAAGTACAGATACCACCAAGTCAACAAATAGCAAGTCAGAAGTGAGTTAAACTTCTGAGTTAAACTTGAGTTAAACTTGAAAAGGAATAAGGTAAAGAGAGAGAGAAAAGGATTAAGAATGGGGGGAGGGGGCAGCTGGGTGGCTCAGTGGACTGAGAGCCAAGCCTAGAGATGGAGGATCAGAGGTTCAAATATGGCCTCAGACACTTCCCAGCTGTGTGACCTTGGGCAAGTCACTTAACCCCCATTGCCTAGCCCTTACCACTCTTCTTCCTTGGAGCCAATACACTGTATTGACTCCAAGACAGAAGGTAAGGGTTTAAAAATAAAAAAGAATGGGGGGAAATAGTACAGAGGGAAATCTATAATTAATATTATAAATCTAAATGTGGATGGGATGAACTTATCCATAAGACAGAAAAGGATAGCAGAATGGATCAAAACCCAGAATCCAACAATACATTGTTTATAAGAAATACATCTTAAAATGAGAAAGACATGAATAGAGTAAAAATAAAAGGTTGGAGTAGAATTTGTATGGTTTAGCTGACGTAAAAAAAAAAAAGCATGGGTAGCAATCATAACCTCAGACAAGGTTAAAGATGAAATAGATTTAATTAAAAGAGATAAACAGGGAAACCACATTCTGTTAAAAGGTATCATAGGTAACAAAGTAATAGCAATACTAAAAATACATATACCAAATGCTATAGCATCCAAATTTATAAAGGAAAAGGTAAAGGAATTACAGGTGGAAATAGATAGCAAAACTGTAAGAGTGGGCATCTGGAGAGAACTGAACAGAAATGGAAAGGAATATACCTTTTTCTTGGTGGTACATGACACCTTTACAAAAACTGATCATGCATTAAGGCAGAAAAACTTTATAGTCAAATGCAGAAAAAGCAGAAATATTAAATGCTTCCTTTTTGGATAATAATACAATAAAATTATATTTAAATAAAGGTCTGTGGAAATACAGATTAAAATTAATTGAAAACTAAATAATCTAATCTTAAAAACAAAAGACAACAATAAACATTTTTAATTTAAAAAAGATGGAGGCAAAAAAAAATTCCAAGTTGGAAGAGTCATTTAGTTCAATGTGTATCTGAACCAGATTCCTCTTGACAATAGCCTTTCACTTCTGTGGCCTCAGAGCCACTTCCTGGCTCTGTCCTTACCATGCTTCCTCTATGCAGACCACTTTGATCTCCTTCCTTTTGGTAATTGAGGCACCTCCCCTGTGTCCTTGGGCTCTGATAGGTCAATTTTGACCTTATCTTAATGGGGTACATGGCCTCTCCTTCAGTTCAAAGCCTATTCCAAGATATTTCAACATATTCTACCCCCTTTTCAGCTCCATTTATAATTTGTCTTCCCCCATTAGGATGCATTTTTTTTTAGATATTTTATTTTTCCAATTATATACAATAACATTTTCTGGAATGATAAGATCAAAATTGTCTCCCCCCTCCTTCCTTCCCTCCTCCTGGAGATGGTAAGCAATTTGATCTAGGTTATACAAGTATTATCATGTAAAACATATTTCCATATTGGTCACTGTTGTAAGAGGATACTCATATAAAACCAAAGCCCCCAAATAAAGACACAAATAAACTAAAGTGAAAAAATAGTATGGTTTTGATCTGTATTCTGACTCCACCAGGTCTTCCTCTAGAGGTGAATAGCATTCTTTGTCATAAATCCTTCAGAATTGTCCTAGATCAGTGTATTGCTGAGAGTAGCTCAATCTTTCATCTTATAATCTTACTGTGTACAATGTTCTCTTGGTTCTGCTTATTTCATTCTGTATCAGTTCTTGTAGGTTTTTCCAGCACTTTCTGAAATCATACTGTTCATCATTTCTTATAGTACAATAGTATAGCATCACCATCATATACCACAATTTGTTCAGTCATTCCTCAATTGATGAGCATTCCCTCAATTTATATTCTTTGTCACCACAAAAAGAATTGCTATAAATATTTTTGTTAAAGTAGGTTCTTTCCCCTTTTTTTATGATCTTTTTGACAGAGACCCAGTAGTGGTGTTACAAGATCAAAGGGTATGTACAGTTTTATAGCCCTTTGATCATAGTTCCAAATTGTCTTCCAGAATGGTTGAATCAGTTCACAACTCCACCAACAATGCATTAGTGTCCCAATTTTGCCACAGGATGTAAGTATCTTGGAGGCAGGAACTATCCTTTTTTAGTTTGTGCAGAGCCTGGCAGATAGCAAGTACTTAATAAATGCTTTATCTACGTAGTTGTCTAAAGCCCTCAAGTCATTAAAAATTTGCTGTCTCCTAAAACAGCCCATCCCACTTTTTTATAGTTCTATTTGGAAACTTCCTTATGTTGAATTTAAATCTTCCTACTGGAAACTTCTAGTTCCATTCTCTGAGGCCAAGCTGACCAACTCTAATCCCTCTTCTATAGGGCAGCTCAGCAAATATGGAAAGAGTCAGTATGTCCTCCTTATGCTTTCTCTTCTCCAGGATAAGAATCTCTAGTTCTTTCAATCACATATGCTCATTGATCTAGAGCTGGAAGGGATCTCCAAAGTCATCTAATTGAACCCCCTCATTTTATAGACAAGAATATTGAGGCACAGGGAATTCAAATGATTTGCCCAACCTGAAAAAGTAAGGACTCCTGTCACAATTGACCCTATGGGCCAAAATAAATGAATTAAGATACTGCCTATAGAATTATTTTGGAGGCACAGAGGTCTCCCCCTCTTTGAGAAAAAAACCCCAAACAAATCTGATTTCAAAAGAAAACCTCATTACTTTTGGCTCAAAAAAATTTCCCTCAATTAAAAGCAGAAACTCCTGAGATGGGTCATAGAAGGAACCATTACCAATCACTTATCTCAGAATGAATGAATCTAGAAGATTCTTTCCTGATAACAGACTTAGATAGAAGAGAGGAATGCATTAGGTTTCTCTTATCTTCTATCAGTAAAGAGGGGTCAGGGTAAAAGAAGCAAAATGGGAAGGGTGGGGACCTAGAAGAGACCCACCTACTACCAGGAGGGCACTAGGACTAGAACTGAAAGGGGACCTTAGAGATCATCTGGCCCAGCCCTCTCATTTTACAGATGAGGAAATTGGGGCCCAGAGAGGGGAAGTCATTTGCTCAAGGTCACAAAGGTAGTAAGTAGCAGAGTCAGGTTTCCAAGCCAGCTTCTGGGACTCAGAACCAAAGTTCTTTTTCAATATGCCATTCTGCACACTTCCTGGGGAGAGTGGGCCTTCTTAAAGGCACAAAGAATGTGTCACAGTCGAGGCTGCCCATCTCCCCTCACCCCTCACTCTAGGACCAAGGTACATTGTCTGAGAAGGGCTTGACGGGGTGGAAGGGGTTCTGGGTTTCTTGCCCTCTGTTTCCCAATTACTAATCTAGGGAAGAACAGGACAGAGGCTGGCAAAGGGGCCCCAGATAAGGGGCATAATAAGGCTGGTTTATCACTCCATTTTATCAAGCCTTAGTCCAAGGAACAAAGTCAGATGTGGTTTGCTCCAACCCTGAGCTTTCCTCAGAGCCCCTCACTTCAAGAGTCTTCACCAAAGGGCCAAGAGGCATAAAGGGCCCTCTGAACTTGGCCATCTCACTTCCCTCTAGGCAGCAAGATGCCTCTCCCTCTGCCTCTTAGCCTAGACTGGAGCCTATGCAAACTGCTGAGTCTGAAGCCCAGAGTCACCTGACTCCTCAAGCTGGGCTTGACCTATGGTCGGAGCCCTGGGACCATGGGGAAAGAGGCAGGGGAGAGCTCCCTCCCATTGCTGAAAGCCCTTCCCTCCCCTCAAGACATAATGGCAATAATGATACCTTTCTATTCTTGTATCCCATTTTTCAAGGTACCCATTATTTCATTTCATCCTCACAACAACCCCCTAAAGAGAGGTGGGGCTGGTTTTATTATCCCTGTTTTAAATGAGGAAACTGAGGCCTAGAAACATAAGTGACTCATTCTCAAAGGCTACAAGGGGAGCTGGTGGCAGAGCCCAGTGCTGACCTGCAGGATGCAGGGCTAGGCTCGTGCCACCTCAAAACTGGAAAGGTCATCAGACCAAATACATCTATAGCTGAGACCTCAGAGGCCCTCCAATCCAAACCTCTTATTTTACAAATGGGGAGTCCCAAAGGAGGTTTAAGTAACATGCCTGAAAGTCACATAGGTTGGAAGAATCAGAAGCAGAATTTGAACGCATATCCTCTAACTTTAGAGTCAGTATACTTTTCTCTGAACTGCATTGGGGTGACTAGCAGGGTGGGAATCAGGGAGAAACTATACTTGAGGTCGCTCCTAGTTCTCCCAGGTTCTAGTGTCCCTTTCCTTCCCCATCAAAATTTTGTTTTACCTTAAAATTTTGTTATATATATAATTAACTAGGGAGACTATATTTCCTAATAGAATTCAAGCTTCCTTAGAGGTAAAAATGAATACTTTTGTCTTTAGAGCCAGAGTATCGAGAACATAGTAGGCATAAGAAAATAATTTTTTTTAAAACTTGCTTTCTGTCTTAGTATCACTTCTAAGACAGAAACGTGGAAAGGGCTAGGCAATTGGGGTTCAGTGACTTGCCCAGGGTCACAAAGCCAGGACGTGTCTGAGGCCAAATTTGACTCCTAACTCCAAGCCCGGTACTCTCTCAACTAGCTGTCCCAATGGTAGGCATTTAATAAATGCTCACTCATGAATACATGGTCTTCTGAGTCTCCTTGTATTTCCTCAATCCCCACCCCAACTAAGACTGCATTTTTAGGCAGGGGAACCTCAAACTTCCTATGGGATATCTTCCATTAGAGCAAAAATGCTCTCCTCTGATGGTTTATGCCAGGCCCTTCAGGAAGGAATCCTACCCCACTGATGACACTGTATCTCAGAAGGTCAATTCCTAGCTGAGAGAATTCTACCTCAGGCCCCAGATCTCTCACCAGCCAAGGGTAAACAGAGTTTTGTCCCTGGACATGCTGTAGGGAGATAGTGAGGGCAGCCTCTCCATCACCATCACAGACCTTGGCCAGCAACCCTGAATCTCCTCCCCTGAGGTCTTACAGAGCTGAAAGGGGAAACCAAAGCTGGAAGGACTCCCTCAGAGCAATGCTCCATCCTCACCACCACCAGAACAGTGAAAAGGACACTGGGTTTGGAGTCAATTGTGTAAAAAAATAATAATAGTAATAAAATACTAGATTGTGAGTCTGAGGACCTGGGTTCAGAACCAGGCCCTGATACATAATATCTGAATATCTTAATTTAACCCCTCTAAATCTTTGTTTCTTCACCTGTAAAATAAAGGAGTTGGCTTAGATGACTTCCAAGGTTCTTTCTGACTCTAAGGCTATGATCAGAGTCCAAATTCTGGCTCTGATACTTGTTATCTGACAGACTGTGGTCAAATACCTTTACTCTGTTTGAGGCTCACTTTCTTCCTTTATAAAATAAGAGAAAAGGCAGCTAAGTGACTTGGTAGCTTGAGAGCCAGGTCTAGAGAAGGAGATTCTTGGTTCAAATCTGGTCTCAGACACTTGCCAGCTGTGTTACCCTGGGCAAATCCCTTAACCCTCATTGCCTAGCCCTCACTGCCTTGGAACCAAAACTCAGTATTGGTTCTAAGATGGAAGGCAAAAGAGTTTTTAAAAAATAAAATAAATAAGGGAGCTAAGCTAGACGATCTCTAAGTTCTCTCAGCTCTAAATCTGAAGATTCTATGTATAGACATACATCCCTACCTGATCAAGAGGCTCTGAGTCAGTCTTTAAAACTGTACCCTAAAATTAGGCCCTGTACACCTCCTGCCCAGTGCCACACATGAGCTTACACATACACACGTACTCCCTCCTATCTACAATATCCTCAGGACTATTTCACTGTGGCTCTTGGCACCACCTGGTTGGAAGATTAGGTTAGCAATGTGCAGAGTCCCAGGGCATTCCATTCCCAGGAGGTGGTCCACAGCCTGGGGTTAGGGTTCCTGGGAGGTCAATGCATGTCAAAAGTATGACATGAGGAGCTGACGGTTTTGATGAAGGCATATGAGGCAGTGGTTGGCAGCAGTATTAGTTGCCCCCTAAGCAAGAATCCAAAGGGGTTATCCTTAGCTTGGAGAACAGTTTCAGGCCTTTGGTGACTCAATAGCCCATTTGGGACTGGTAGAGAGCATCTAGGACAGAGCTTTACACATAACAGGTGTTCAGTAAATGTCTGCCGTTGAGTGAGTGAATGAACGAAGGATTGAATGAATGGATAAGGGCAGAGGTAACTGCGGGCCATAGGCAGACAAGACAGTTCCAAGGGATTCTGGAACCATGAAGGATAACTGCAGAGATGAGGAGATCTGAGAGAAAGAGAACTGGTAGATATAGGGCTTAGATACTATACTTCTAGGAATCTCCAGCAGTCTCCTAAACAAGTCATGGGGCCAGGGTGAGATTCTGCCACAAAAAAACAAAGTGAATCTGAAGGAGAGGGGAACTATAGAAAAGAGGAAGACAGGGGCCAAAGGAGAGAGGAGGCAAAGGGAGTGGGGGCAGGAAGAAAGGGGCCATGGGGGAGGGGGAAAAGAAACAGAGAAAGGAAGAAAATGGAGACTTGGGGAAAATAGGGGGACATGGAGAGGGCGGTTGAGGGAGAAGAGGAAGAGAAGGACAAAGGAGAAGATTGAGGGAAAAGGGGAAAATGGAAGGAGAAGAGAGGAAGATTTAAAAAGAGAGATGTTTTAAGGAATGACTCTCTGGAACCCAAGGATTTAGGGGAAATTTAGAAGATGTAAAAACAAAAGTTTCCTAAAAATTGTTTGTTTGTTTTTTTAAAGAGGAAGATACAAAGAGAGTTAGAAGGGGGTTGCAGTGAAGAAGGGAAGAGAGCAGGACTGAGGCATATAGGGAAAAGGAAAAATGGGAGAGTGGCGGAAAGAGTAAGTTGATCTTGAGCAGGGTGGGTGTTCTCAGAGCTGTCCTTTAAGGATGTAGTAGGTCAGAGATGGGAGCTGGGCAGGACAGTAGATCATGATTGGCCAAGCCTAAGGATGCCTGAGTCATTGAACTTAATTTAGCACAGGCATCCCAGGCACATGGCCACAAAGACACCAATAAGCAGGCAGATGGATCAGAGGCCATGGTGGCTTCCAGAGTTCCCAAAGGGAGAGGGATTCCCAAGCCCATTTCTCTGTGCCCTTTGTTTCTCAGCCTCAATCCCCAACACAAAGGAAGAGAAGGTATTTGAGGATGGAGGAGAGAGGAAGACAGAAGAGTAATCTGCAGAACTCACAATGGATTGTAGAGTTCATGGAATGAAAGGGTCATAGATTTAGAGCTGAAAGGAATCTTAAGGGCCATCAAGCCCAATTCCTCTCCTTTGATAACTGAGACAATTGAGACCCACTGAGATAAATTACCTTGCCCAAGGTCACATAGGTAACAGGTACTTGAACCTAGGTCCTCTAACTACAAATCTAGTGGAGTTCTTTTTTTGTTCCAGTTCAGGTGTTTTTCAGTCATGTCCTCCATGGCCTCTGATCCACCTCTGCTTATTGATGTCTCTGTGGCCATGTACCTGGGATGCTTGTGCTAAATTGAGTTCAATGACTCTTTGTGACCCCATTTGGAGTTTTTGTGACAAAGATACCGGAGTAGTTTGTCATTCCTTCTCCATAGTATTTTACAGATTAGAAAACTGAGGCAAATCGGGTTAAATGACTTGGCTATGGTCATACAGCTAAAAAGTATCTAAGGCCAGACTTGAATTTAGGTCTTCTTGACTCCAAGCCAGGGGTTCTAGAGCTCTACCTAAACTCTAAAGCCTTTAAGCTAAGTGACAGACACATCTTGGGCCTAAAGTTGAGAACATGTGATGAAATCAAAGCTGCCTTTCAAGCCAATTCAGGCCTACAATTTGAGATAATCCCAAGCAGTGGGGAGATGGGGCCCTTCTGACCCCTGTTGAAGTTGAAAGAGGGTTACAAGAACTGGAAGGGATATCAGAATCCATCTTATCCAAAGATGAGGAAACTTAGTCTGACACAAAAGTGACTTTTCCAACCATGGTTAAACAAAGCTAGTCAATGCTAGAGTGGAATTTGAACCCAGGTTCTCTGGATCCAAAGCCCATGCTCTTTTCTCTAGAGGATTCCATTCAATTTTTCATATTCCTACAAAATTCCATATATTTTTCAGACATCCTAATCTAGTTGGCCCAACAAGACATCCAGCTCTTAGAGGCCAGGGAGCTCTGTTTTTTCTCATTTAATGACAACTCATCTTTCTTTTTATAAAACTGGTTCCAAACCACTTCTAATGAACTTGGCCTTCATCTCCTACTTGGAAAACCACAACCCAAACAAAGAGAAGGAATCCAAATATTATCTCCATTTTTTAAGTGGGGAAACTGAGGATGAATGAAGTCCCTTGTCCATAGTCAATCCCAATTGGGAAGCATTAGTGGAGAGATTAGAACTCAGGTCTCCTGACCTCGGCCCAGTCTAATTTTCTTCTCTAGAAGCCAGGCATAGACATTGGCTATGCAGGTGCTCTGTAATATTTATTTAATGCAATTGAACAGAACAAAGGCAATCTGGTGTTTTGGAAAGAACACTGGGCAGAAATTGGAGAGAGAGCTGGTTCTAGGGGGACCTTGTACAAGTTGCCCCACCTCTCTTGAGCTTCAGCTTTCTTGACAGGAAAATAGATGCCAAAAAGGAATGAATCTCTCTCCTCTGCCCTCCAAGGGAATCAGTCCCCAGAGCTATTACAGCCAGAGACCCCATCCTGGTAAGGGCCAGCTGAAGGTCATCAGAAAGCCCAGGAAGGGAAGAAGGGCAGCAGCCAGGCCCTGGGGCTGGTGTTCTGAAGTGGGCAGGATAATGTATCACCTCCCTGGCCACACTTCTCCCTACAGGGACCACCAGGAGCTGCAGCAGCTGTTGTTTCTGAACCCATAATAAACAAGTCAAAGGACAGGCTGTGACTTCACTCCTTCAGCAGGAGAAAACAAGCCTGTCATCACTCTTCCCCCTCCCCCAACTCCCTCCCTAGAACATCTCCACCAATACACACCTCATAGCAACACAGGGAAGAGAAAGGATGGGAAAGGGAAGGCAGGGATAAATGCAACCTGAGGACGGAGAGAAAGGACCTCAGAATCCATGTAGTTTATCTCCCACAACATTTTACAGATGAGGAAACTGAGGCCCAGAGAAATTTAGGTATCTGCCCCACAGGTGGCAAAGCCAGGATGAGAACCCAGGACTTTGGACTCTAAAATCAACATATCTTTATTCTATTTCTTGTGATTTTGCAGGTGGATTTTGAGTTCTTTAAGGGCAAGGGCTCTATCTCGTATGCCTTCTATTTAGCTCCTACGGTGCCGAGTACAGAGCAGGACACACAGTAGTAGGACTTGATTGAGGGATGCTGAAGTAGAGAAAGTACTTTTCAGATCTGGAGAAGCCCACATGACCCATTCACTTTTGGGGTTCCTTTCCTCCATATTTCCCAAGATAGCACAGTCCCCAATCAGAATCAGAAATCTTAGCAAGTGGAATCGGATTTCTAGAGCTGCAAGAGCCTTCAGAAGTCAGCGTCTAACTGCCTCATCTTACAGAATGGGAAGCTGAAGTCCAGTAAAGATAAAGAGACTTGTTGAAAGGTCACCCAAAGTTTTGGTTTTAAAAAATTATCCTATTTTTAAAAATGAATGATGTGGGGGGATAAAAGGTCACCCAAATAGTAGGCAAGAGAGAGAGGGTTTGAACTCAAGTCCTCTGATTCCAAAGCCAATATATTTTCTTCTTTTTTCCCCCTCAAAAACCCTTACCTTCTGAGGTCAAATCTGAACCCAGGTCCTACTGACTCTAGGCCTGGCGCTCTCTCTATATTGTGCTCCCTAGCTTCCCCTTCTTCTTTCCATGGTATCACAAGGCTCCCCTTTCTTCTTAACTACACTCAGGATCCCAGGATGGCCAAACATTCATAGGCATTTTTTCCTCAGGCACAGAATCCTTCCACTTAAGAGTTGGAATGGGTCTTGAGAACATATAGTCCAATCCTTCTCCCACTTTGCAGATGGAGAAACCGAGAGGTGGTATGAACTATCCAAAGTCAAACAGGGTGTAAGGAAGAGGCAGATTTTAAAATCTGATGTTTAGACTGACCTCTGGTGCTGCTATCACTGTATATTAGGACGCAGGTTCAAATCCCAGCTCTGCCTCATACTGCCCTGTGTAACCTCGGGGCAAATCATTCCTCCTTCCTGAGCCTCTGCTTCTCCTTTTGTAAAAGAAGGGGATGGACCAGATGACCTCTAAAGTCACTTCCAGCTCTAAATTGTTGGCTTTTATGGTCCTAAACATTGGAAAACTAAGGCTCTTGGACCTACCTTGATCATGGGGGCTGAAGCCTGATAAGGTCCTCATCTGAAATATCCCCAGACTTCTGTTCTCCCAAGGTGCTTTTGTATATAAAATGTCTCCTCTTCCTATCCTCACTGCTCTATCTTCTCCCCTCTCCTATGCCCATACTGTCCCAATCCAACAGTCATGAGTAGCCTAATATGGTGGGAGAGTTAGATTCATAGTCAGAGGATCTGAGTTCTAATCCTGATTCTGCCATTAACTCCCAGTGTGACCTTGTACAAATTACTTCCCATCTCAGATCTGCCTCCTCACTGATAAAACAAGGGAGCTGGATTAGACGGTTTCGAAGCTGTAAATCCTATGTTCCCTTCTCCTTATTCTGACCAGGCTTAAATTCCACCAAGGAAAATGATCAGAAACCTTTCCTACCTATTAAGTAAGCACTTAATAAATGTTCTATCTATCTTCTTAACTATTTGTCATCTGTCTTCTATTTCTATTTATTTATCTATCTTCTATCAACTTATCTTCTCTCTATCATATCTCTCTTCTAGCTAGAGATATATTCATCTCCTTATCTAACTATTTTTAACTTTAGCTGTGGTTAGAGATAGGACTTCAAAATTTTCTCCCAATCCCACAGTTAGACATGACCAACCACCACCAAGACAAGCCAATTTAGCTAAAACAGCAAAGCATCCTGGGGAGAGGCAGAATGTGGCATCCACAAGATGAACCAAACCAACACTACCACCTCAACTACTACCTCCCCTCAGATGCCAATGGGTACAGCCCAAGGGAGTGGCCCCAAGAACCTTGGACATGGCAATGTGCTCTGCACCACTGACCTTGTTTCCAATCTGTCCCCCAGAGCCACTGATGAGGGGAGCAATTGATAGAAATAGTCTATTTTTATTGCTACCACCTACACAAATTGTTGACTGATCCCCACCAATGAACACAAGAGCCCTGGGACTGATAGAATCCCTTAGAAGGCAGGTTCTACGTCCACCCCAGCCATTGTAATGGTCAGATATGAGAAGCAACTCCCATGGAGATGCAGCCTCCCCCCCATCCCCCCAACTGCTTCAGCAGCTGAAGTCTGAGAACAGAAACTTCTTACCTCCGAATTCCTTGCTACTGTCAGGTGATCTGATTTCAGCAGGGAACATAGCATTAAAGAAGAGCCATTACCATTGACTTCTCCACTGTACCTAAGGACCATGAGACCTTTTCATCTGACTCACAACCTCTATATGTGTTCACCCTTTAGAATGAGATCTCCAAGAGAGTAGGGCTATCTTACATTCCTTCTGTATATCCCCAGGGCTTAGCACAGGCAGGAAGTACCTACTAAATGTGTTTTCATTCATTTCTGTGGGTAAGATAAATCTTGAGCTTCTGCCCTATCACAGAGAGTCATGTTCTTCACCTACAGATCTATCTCAGCTCAGAGGATTGGTATACTTCATTGAACAGTGGCATGGGGAGGGACCTGGAATGGCCTACAGGAGGCAGAGGCTCTCATCAGAGAGCCTGAACACACCTTGCCCCAAAGGGACTTAAAAGAGAAGAGCTGCTCTACCAAGGTGGTAGGCAACAAGGAATGAGAAATACTGAATATTCTGTCAGATTTGCATGATGTGCTGGTGCTTTGGGGGAACTACTTTTATTCTCCTTGTAAAAATTATTTGATACATGGGATAAGGAGAGGAGGGGGAAAGTGTCTATTCAGAAACAAAAATGATGGGATATCAATACAAATCATAGCTGTTTGTATTCCCAGGTTAGCACAATTTCTAGGGAACTCTAATGGCTTAGAGAAAATAATGTACTGGTACTCCAGATTTTAAATTAAATTCTCTTATTAACTCTCCCCTTGCCTACTTTTAAATTTAACCATCAAAAATCATCTACACCTTTACTTAACCCTAAAGTAGGGAAAGTCCGCAAACTACTTACTAAAGGGACTTGTATCTCCAGAAGCAAGAGTCCAGAAGCAAGTGAAGATGGGAGAGTTAATCCCATCTTCACACACTGAACAACAACCAAGTGTTTAAGGCACTGAGAATAGTGGGGGAAGGGATTTGAATATGCCTTTCTATTGAGTAAGTGTGTGTGAGACAGACAGACAGAGACAGAGAGATAGGGGCAGAGACAGAGAGGCAGAGAGAGACAGAGAGAGCAAGAAAGAGACAGAGAGAGGAGAGGGAATGAGAGAAAAGGAGGAAGGATGTGGGGGAGGGAAGAAAAAAGAGAGAAGGAGGGAGGAAAGGAGAGAGAAAAGGAAAAAGGGAGAGGGGAGGAGGAAGAGAGAGAGTACAGATCTCAACTTTTTTTTTCTTGTTTGTGGATCTTTTTTCTCCCAACTAGACTGTAAATTCCTGTAGCTAGTAAATGTCTTTCAGATTGTCTTGTATCCCCCATCATACTCAGCACCATGCTGGGCACTCAGTAAAAACTGGCTGATTGACTAATAGATCTATTTTCCTGCTCAACTGCAGTGGCATAAGGCTGGAAGGGCCTCCAGAGCAGGGAAGGAAGGAGACAGTGACATGGAGTGGTAAAAGGAGCACTGGATTTGGCAGCAAAGGACCTGAATCTGAGCCTTCATTATAACATTGCCTATTATATTCTTGAGTCAGTGATTTCCCCATCCTGGGGCTCAGTTATCTTATTTGTAAAAGGAGGAGGGTTGGTCCCTTATGGGGATTATAAATTGTGACTTGCCTAGAATCACCCTACTAGCCAGTGTATGAGGCCAAAATTGAACTCCTGACTCTATGAGCCACTAGGTAGCATAATGGATAGAGTGCTGCCCCTGGAACCAGGAAGACCTAAGTTTAAATCTGTACTCAGACACTTGCTAGCTATGTGGCCCTGACCAATTGCCTCAGTTTCCTCATCTGTCAAATGAGCTGGAAAAGAAAATAGTAAACTACTCCAGTATCTTTGCCAAAAAAACCCAAATGGGGTCAACAAAGAATTGGATAGGACTGAAATGACTCAAAAACATCAATGGCTTCTTGACTCCAGGTCCAGCACTGGGTCACCTAGTTATTTGTACACACACAAACATACACACACACATCTGGTCTTAGGCACTATCTAGCTGTGTGACCCTGGGCAAAACCTTTGATGGTCTGACAAAAGGATTCACTGGATCCATTGGAGAAGGAAATGGCAAACTGCTCCAGGATCCATGCCAAGAAAGTTTGGGGGTTCACAAATAGTTAGATAGGACTCAACAACAACAAACAGCAGTTAAGTTTAGCAGTAAATAGATCAAGTAAAAATCTGACCTAATTATTTACTGTGTGACCCTGTGAAGGTCCCTTAACTCTGTTTGACTCAGTCTCTCTACTTCTCAAATGATCTGGAGAAGGAAATGGCAAACCATTCTAATATTTTTGCCAAGAACCCCCCCCCCCAATAGTCATGAGGTCAGACACAACTGAAAAACAATTAACTAAACATCACCCCATCATGTCAGTTGTTACACTGTCCCTCCTGCCTGCCTGAAGATAAAGCATGAATCAATGAATGAATGAAAAAGTATTTATTAAGTTTTACTTTGTGCAAGCATTCTTTCTGGCAGCTGGTGCCACCAGGTATCAAGCTAGCTTCAGCCAGAAGGCTCATGTTCTGATAGGAAAACAGCCACCAGGAGAGGGAGTGCCTTAGGCCTGGGGTAGTAAAAAGAGCTGGGAGTTGGGAGACCTGGGTTCCAGTCCAGGTTCTCCTACTAACTCTCTATGTGAGTTTATGGAAGGTATTTCCCCACTCTGGGCCTTTCTTTAGTTTCAACTCTAAAATGAAGGAGATGTACCAGACCACACATCTCTTTTTTATTTTTATAGATAGCCCCTACTTTCTATCCTAGTAATAATTTTAAGACAGAAGGGCAAGGAAATTGGGGTTAAGTGACTTGCCCGGGGTGACACCGCTAGGAAGTGTCTGAGGCCCTTTATCCACTGAGCTACTATCTCTAAAGTCGGAGTCTCCACCCCGAGTCCTAGCGATTCTGGGATCTTTGCCCCATAGGAGCAGCCTGAAAAGCTGCAAACAGGAGATCTATCACCCTGAGGATAGAGGCTAGGGGAATAGTAACCTCCAGGCTGACCTGGTCACAGAGACCAGCATGCACCTGGGCCCAGGTTGCTCTTTCCTTTTCTATCTCTCCCTTTTCTCCAAACACCTGTAGACCCAAGCTCCTGCTGCAGATGGAGAGGAACCTCAGAGACTGTCCTCTAAGCCCTCGATGAGGAAAGGGACCAGAAAGGAAGTCCAGAAATTGGAAGAGACAAGTATGAATTCAGACACCCTAGAGACAAAATGAGGGGCCGAGAGGGAGTGATATCTAGGTACATCCTAGATATACCGCTGAAGACAGAGGAAAGGGTGGCTCACTCAGAGACCCGAGAAGTAGTTAGGTGGCGCCGGAAAGTGTGACTTGTAAGGAGTAAGGAGAGGGAGTACGAAAAGCCAGGGAGTGAGAGGGTTGTTGCAGAGAGGTCCTGGAGTAGGGATCGGAACTAAGGCCAGGTCGGGGGGCTGACGTAGGGTCTGAAGCTCTTTAGGGCTTTGCCCCGCCCCCAAGAAAAGGTACTCAGCGGCCAGGGCGGGCCGGGAGACAGCAGCGGGAACCTGCTCGCACAGCCCTAAGCGGCCCCGGGGCGGCCGAGCGGAAAGCCATAGAAAGCCTGGGTCTGGGGAGGCGAGAGGGGTGGGGCAGAAGGGCCTCGGGTCGGACTGAGCTCCTGTCATCGGCCCGGGGGACAGTGGCAGGAGAGTGGGCGAATCTCGGCCCCTGGGGAAGCCTGGTATCCGGAATCTGAGGCCTTGGCAGCGAAGTAGGGGCGCACTGATTTAGGGGCGGAGCAGCCAAGACTCCGGGAAGCGGAGGCGCTGGGCCGGTAGGCGGGCGGGCGGGCTAGCTACTTGTTATTCCGGGCTTAGCAGAGAAAGAGAACCCTCCGAGGGAGAGGACGACGGGTGCATTCGTCAGACTTCCCATGCTGGCACCCTTTGGAGACAAGACTAAACGAGATGCATTGGGAAAGAGGGAGAAGACAAGAAAGCTACTCTCTGGGGAAAGGGAGCAACCAGTGAGGAAAACTTGTCCCAGCTTGGGGTGAGGGGAGATGGGGTGGAAAGGCGAAGGGATTGGGGTAGTCCCTTCCTTGCGAGCCCGGCCCCCCGGGTGGGCGGGACGCTACTTTGGGCCCGCCCCCTCTCCCCGGACCATCAGGCGGAGCCTGGCCCGGGCCGGACACAGCCCCCGCACACCTCCCCAGGCCCCCCTTCCCGCGCCCCGCCCGCCCCTTCAGCCCCAGCTGGGTCGCGGGTGGGGTGGAGGGGCGGTGTGGGGGAGGGAGAGGAAGAGAGCTGGGCCACCGTCTTTTCCCGTCTAGTCCCACTAACTCATCCCAAGTTCACTCCCACGCCTCCCGCCCCTTACACCCCGCAGCTCCCCGGGCCCCTCCCGCTTGGTTACATAAGGTCCCGGCGCGGCCGCCCCCCACCCCACCCCCGCCCTGTTCGAGCCCCGGGGGAGAGGCCAGAGCGCCCACCCTACCCCTGGTCTGCGGGACAGCGCCAGCCCCACTGGGACAGAGGGGACCTCGCCTGGTCCGGACCGGGTAGGGGGATTCCCTGTCTCCTCCTCGCTCTCGCCCGATCCAACTCGTTTCCCTCTCTGCCCCAGCTCCAGCCACCTGTCTCCGGTACCCTCGGAAGGCAGGAAACACTCCTGTCCAATGCGATAGCCAGGAATCGGAGTCCCGATTCCGCGGGCCCCCGATCCGGAGTCTGAGGTCCTAGCCCTACCCCCCTCCCCTTTCTCCTTCGGCCCCACTCACCTCGACCTGAAGGTCAATCGGTCCGAGTGGCTCCGACAACTTGTCCAAGTTCAGGTGCCCGGGTTGGGAGCTGGCGCGCGCCCCGCCCCGCCCCGCCGGGGCCTCCTCCGGGCTCGGCGCTGCTGCCCAGGCGGCTCGCCCCGTCCACTGGTTGCCCTGCCGCCGCCGCCGCTGCCGCCGCCGCTGCTACTGCTGCTACGGCTACAGCGGCGGCTCTTCCTCCTGCTCTACCGTTGGGAACCCCGAAGCCGCACCTCCTTCAGGTCTTCTGCAGTCTCCCGCTTTTCTCCCTTCCGCCGTCGCTGCCGCCGCTGCCGCTGCTGCTGTCACCCCGAACCCCGGCGCCCGGGCTCCGGCTGTCACCTTCTAGCCCACTTCCCGCCGCTCCCGGCAGAGGGCAGCACCCGCCCCCTCGGCCTCTTCTGATCCGCCCCGCCCCCTTTGCAGTCTGGGAATCGTAGTCCTCCTGAGCCTGTAGTCAGACTTTGAGGTCAGCCTCCGCAGGGCATATTGGGAGTTGTAGTCCATTCCCTTGTGGGATACTTGAGTTTGGATCCCAGAAGAACGATGTGCTATGTGCATTGTAACTTAAGAAATAAGTGATTTTTAAACATGGAAGGAATCTTAGATATCTCAGACCCAGAGGTCCAGAAAGGGACAGTGACTTGCCCAAAATTATTGTTAGGAAAGAGTGGAAGTGGGATTTGAACCCATGTCTTCCTATGCTACATACTTTTGCCTGCAGACTAATAATAACAGCCAGCACTTCACTTGTGTTATCTGATAGACTCACAACAGCACTTCAGTACTATTATTTCTTCCATTTTGTGGAGGGGAAACTGAGGCAGAGAGGACACATGACTCCCTGAAAGTCACACAGCCAGTAAGTTTTTAATAAGATTTGAACTTAAGTATTCTTGATTCTAGGACTACTGCTCTACTGACTGCTCCACCCAGGCCCTCGAACTATGTATCAGCCTCCAATGGAGAAGTATTTTCTCTAGCCTATCACACCAGCCCCAACCAGCCACATATCCTACTAAATCCTTGTCTAATTCAGAGGAACCAGGATTTTGCATCCAAATTTCTCTTCCTGTGCAACGTTTTAGGAATCAAAGGGGCTGATAGAGCTTTGCGGACTCCTGTCTCTATTACACTACCAGTGGCCACAAGTCATTTGTTCCCACTCTTGTTTTCCCTTTTTTTTTTAAACCCTTCCCTTCTATATAAAGGTTAGGTGATGGGAGTTAAGTGACTAAGGCACAGGGTCACACAACTAGGATGTGTCTGAGGCCAGATTTGAACCCAAGACATCCAGGTCTGGTGCTCTATCCACTGAGCTACCTAGCTTTGCCTTTAACTAGAGGTGAGATCTCACACAAGTCATGAACCTCTCTGGGTCTTAATTTTAAATGAGATTCGATGACCTCTACTACCTACATTTTAGAAACCTAAGAGATTAGTTCTGACTTGTACTACTTCCCTTTCTGGGTTGTTGTGTGAGGTTGTTGTGTAACTTCATAAATGTTACATGTATTGTCACCTGCTTTCTTCTCCCATCTACCAAAAAAAAGGAAAAAAACAACGTGGATAGCTCTTTATTGCCTCTAGAACAAAGTACAAAATCCTCAGCCTGTCTGTTAAAGCCTTCACAATCTGGCTCCCTCCTTCCCATGTCATTTGAGTTCCTATTAGACCTCTTCAAGAATTTGTGTTCTCTCTTAACAAACCCCCATCTCTCTGTATTTGAACTATCGGCTGGGAGGCACTCTTTCCTCATCTCCATCTCTGAGAATCCATTGTTGTTCATTGGTTTCAATCTTAATCTTTGTGACCCCATCTGGGGTTTCCTTGGCAAAGATACCAGAGTAGTTTACCATTTCCTCCTCCAGCTCATTTGACAGATGAGGAAATTGAAGCAAGCAAGGTTAAGTGATTTGCCCAGGGTCATGCAGCTAGTAAGTGTCTGAAGTCAAATTTGAACTCAGGAAGATAAGTTTTCCTGACTTCTAACTTGGATTTCTATCCATTACACCACCCAGCTGTCCCCTGAAAATTCCCAGCTTCCTTCAAAGCATCACCTACACCCTCTTTACTTCTCCTCCTAGACCCACTGGCTCTCTACTTTTTTTAAATACTTGAAATAACTTTTATATTTTACATATTTTTTATATTTAATTTTTTTTGTATTATATCCCACCCCCTATTAGAATGTAAGGTCCCTGAAGGCAGGTGCTATTTTGGTTTTTGTCTGGGTCCTGGCATGGATCCTTACACCTGGTTATTAAATAAAACAGAATGATAATTATTACTCATGAGGTCTCTGGGAGAGAGAACCTGTAGGTTGAGGGTCTTGGTCATGAAATACATGCTCCCCAGCCTCCAAGTTTATTGACTCCAAATCCATAATTTTTTCTTTTACACCATTTTTCTTTTAAAAAAAAAACTCTTGAAAATAAGGAGATGCCCTTTAGTTGGGGAATGGCTGAACAAATTGTGGTATATGTTGGTGATGGAATATTATTGTGCCCAAAGGAATAATGAACTGGAAGAATTCCATGTGAACTGGAATGACCTCCAGGAATTGATGCAGAGTGAAAGGAGCAGAACCAAAACATTATACAGAGAGATGGATACACTGTGGCACAATTGAATATAATATATTTCTCTACTAGCAGCAATGTAATGATCCAGAACAATTCTGAGAGACTTATGAGAAAAAATGCTATCAACATCCAGAAACACAGAAGAAAAACATTTCCTTGATCACATGGTTTGGTGGGGATATGATTGGGGATGTAGACTCTAAACAATCTCCCTAGTGTAAATATTATCAATAATATGGAAATGGATCTTGATCAATGACATAAGTAAAACCCAGTAGAATCGCGTTTCAGCTGGGGGTGGGATGGGGGTGAGGGGTGAAGGAAAGAACATGAATCATGTAACCATGGAAAAATATTCTAAATTAAATAAAATTTTTCAATTAAAAAAACCTTCATCTTTTGTTTTAGAATTGATACTAAGCATAGATTCTAAGGCAGAAGAGAGATAAGGGCTGGGCTTGTGTTGACAAACCTATGGCACACATGCCAGAGGGGGCACTCAAAGTTCTCTCTGTGGGCACCCGAGCCATGGCCCCAGCATAGAATTCAGTTTGCCAGAGTTTGTTACTAGAAAGCCAGGCTGTTTGGGCATACAGTCTCTAAAAGGTTTGCCATCCCTGGGGTAGGGAATTGGTATTAAGTGACTCATTGAGGATCACACAGGAAATATCACACATAGGAAATGTTTGAGGTCAGATTTGTACCCAGGCTTGGCACTATGTCCATTGTGCTTCCTAGCTGCCTCTCTACTATACCATCTTAAAGAGAGCTGGAAAGACTTGCCCAAGGCCAACCATCACATAAGCTGGAGCCTTGGTACTTTCCGTGTCTGACAAATTTTATTCATCTGTTTCTCACAATGACCCTGTGAAGTAGGTTGTATCAATATTGTGACCTTTTTTTTAATTTTTACAAAGGAATAAACTGAAACTGGAAGGACTTGAAGTGAATTACTCAAGTTTACGTAGCTAGTATGTGGCAAAATCAAAACTTGAACCTAGGTCTTCTGACTCCCCAATTTTCTCTGAGATTACCACCAGGTTTTTTATGTCCAGGATTCTCTGTTCTTTTCTGCAGCCTCTGGGGCAAAAAGTCTTTCTCTTCCAGTCCCAAATTAGTTCTAGCTGGGTCTCCAAATGAGGAGATACTTCCTATTCTGTCCTTAGTCATTTCACAATCCAAATTGGATTTGGGAGGGAGATGATGAAGAAAGGCAATGATACTCCTTTCTAAATGGTCATGGTCTTCCCCCCTCTTCCCTGAGATTCTGAGTAAGCCAGGAATCATGCATGTTCTGGCCTTCCCAAGAAGTGGGTTAAAAATCTGTGTGTGCCCGTGTGTCCTTATATCTGTGGCTAATAAGCTCAAGTAGTTAGGACAAGATGCTAATGTTGTTTTCTCGTTTTAATTGTGTCTGACTCTTCTTGACCTGAATTTGGGTTTTCTTGGCAGAAATACTGGAGGTGGTTTGCCATTTCCTTTTCCAGCTCATTTTACAGTTGAGGAAACTGAGGTAAATGGGGTGAAGTGACTTGTCCAGGTTCACATAGCTAGGAAGTATCTGAGGCTATATTTGAACTTTGATTCTTCCTCACTCCAGACTTGACACTCAATCTACTGCCCCTGGTGTTATAAAATAGAAAGTGCACTGGATTGGGAGGCTTGGTTCAAAACCCAGCTCCATTCTCTTTTGTGACTTTTGGTAAATCTCTTCTCTAGACTGGAAATTTTTTTTTTCATTCTCATAATAAAGTACCTAGACCAAAGAACTATCTTCCAGCTCTCAATTCTATGAATCCAATAACTCAATTTACTGAATTCTGTCCCCCAATGGCCAATTTCCATCTTGAAAAATCTGGCCCTAGGGTAGCTAAGTGGCACAGTAGATAAAGCACTAGATCTAGAGATGAGAAGTCATGGATTCAAATGTGAACTCAGATACTTGCTAGCTGTGTGGCCCTAGGCAAGTCTCTTAACTCCCATTGCCTAGTTCTTACTGCTCTTCTACCTTGGAACCAATACACAGTGCTGATTCTAAGAGAGAAGGTAAGGGTCACACAACTAGGAAGAGGCTGAGGACAGATTTGAACCTAGGACCTTGCATCTGTAGACCTGACTCTTTATTCACTAAGCCACTCAGCTGCCCCCACAGTATTAATTCTGAAACACAGGATAAAAGGGTTTTTGGGGGGGAGGGGGTGAAGAATTGACACTAAGTCAGAAGGTTAAGATTTAAAAACTTTTAAAGAAAAGAAAACCTCTGCCCTTGATTACATGAAGGAATAAGTGATTACCTCAGATCAAATCCATCAATGTTACCAAAATCCAGCCTTAGACACACATTAGCTGTGTAACCTTGACAAGTCACTTACTTCTCTGTGACTGCAGAATCCAGTTTCGTGTCATATGCATGCTACTCCCTTTTGTGTTATTCACATCTAATCAAACTGCACTTCTGTCTCACTTATCCATCCTGTCCTTTCTCAACTAGGTCTTGGCATACCCTCAGATAATATGATGTAACAGGGAAAGAATACCAGGATTTTGTGCCAGATGTGAGTGAGCATCCTGGCTCTGCTATTTACTAGCAGTGCGATCATTTGGTGAGTCATTTAATAATTTTAGGCCTCTGTTTTTTCATCTTCAAAATGAAGGGAATTGTACTAGCTTGTCTCTAAGGTCCCTTTCCATTCAAAATTCTGTAACTCTTTGCTTGTGTCCCACACCCCTGCCTGGAATGCACCCCATTTTCAATTTGTTGAAGACCTTTTCTTCTCTTACAGATGCTACTTATTTTGTGTAATTTTTCCTGAACCTCTTCCTCTGCCTTCCAAGTAAAAATAAACTCTTCCTCCTCTCATTTTTCATAGCCTGGAATGCTTTCCTTCCCCATCTTTATCTCTTTATCATTTTTTTTAAACCTTTACCTTCCACTTTAGAATCAATGCCATGTACTGGTTCTAAGGCAAAAGAATGGTAAGGGCTAGATAATTAGAATTAAGTGACTTGCCCAGGGTCACATATTGGGTATGTGGTATTGGGTAAAATGTATTTCTGTACCCATCTGTGTACGTATGTGTATTTTTCCTTCTATGAACTATTTTTCAGATGAGAGTGAAGTTTAAACATCTGCCACTCTCCCCTTTCCCACTGCCTTCTTATTGCTTAAACTCTTTTTGCTCATACTATTTGTCAGATAATTTTCCCCATTCTTCTTCCTTCTTCCCATCTTTCCCAGGGAATTCTCTTCCCCATCCATCCTGATCTCCTTTTCAAATCATCTGAATACAACAGAATCACACCCAGAACCTCTGTCAAATGATTCTGATCCCTGCTGATGATAAAGTTCTTTTAAATTTTTTTAAACCATTACTTCATGTTTTAAAATCAATACTAAGTGTCAGTTCCAAGGCAGAAGAGTGGTAAAGGCTAGGCAACTGGGGTTAATTGACTTGTCCAGGGTCACACAACTAGGAAGTGTCTAAAGATAGATTTGGGCCCAGGACCTCCCATCTCCAGGCCTGGAGCTCTATCCACCAAGCCACCTGTGATGATGAAGTTTTGAGGAGCTCCATGTATCAGTTCCCCATATAAGAATGTAAAGTTTAGCTTTGTTTAATCCCTTTATGGCTTTTCACTCATGTTTATAGGCTGCTTCTCTTGACTCTGGTGCTTGTATGTCAGATTTTCTACTCAGCTCTGGTCTTTTCATCAGGAATGCTCAGAAGTCTTCCATTTCATTAAAAATCCATTTTTTTTCCTTATGAAGAGTTACTCAGTAGGTTTTTCTTGATTGTAGTCCTGGATCCTTTACCTTCTGAAATATCATTCCTCCTTTTATTTTCTACTAGATTATAAACACTGAGGGCAAAGACCATTTCTTGTCTAAATTTTGGGGGTATTGGTTTCTGCACATGGTAGGTGTTTAGTAAAAGTCTGCTGTTGTTATCTTGCTCTTCTTTGTTTTATAGTTTGGTTCTTTTAGTGGACTGGGGGAAACTTCTTGCTATTAGATGATAACCTCCAAGAAAACAAAATTTGGGTCTCATCTATATTTCCCCCCCTAATTTTTACCTTTTGTCTTAGAATCAATACAATAGGAGAACAAATATAATATTAGTTCCAAGGCACAGGAACATTTAAGACTAGGCAATGGGAATTAAGTGATTTGCCCAGATGGCATAGTTAGGATGTGTCTGAGGTCAGATTTGAACCAGAACTTCTCTTCTCTAGATCAGAATTTGAACCCAGGACCTTTTACTCTAGAGCTAGTACACTGGGCTACCTAGCTACCCCCAGTCTCATCTATCTTTGAAGCACTTCGCATGACTTAATAAATTTGGGTTGGATCCAATCAAACTGATGCTCTTGGCAGACTATGTATTGGTTGCTGGGGCTCCCGCTTGGAAAAGAGCAAGCTGGACAAAAAGCATTTTGAGGATTCATTTATTATTAGACAAAGTCAGAGAGGGGCTACTGAGGAGGCAGTAGAGAGGAGGGCTCAGCCCAGGGAAGAGAAAGAGGGTGAGAACTTCTTGCTGGTGTCGTGGTGTTGGGACTGTAAAGGGGAAAGAAGTGGAGAAGGAGGATTTTTGGGCAGCCAGCCAGTCAGTCTAGGCAGCTGTAGCAAAGCCCACCCTATTGTTGCCCATGTCATAGACAGAATAGTATGACCTGAGGAAGACATCTCCAAGGATCCAGAGGGGCTGGCCATTCTGGGAGGCCAGGTAGGTGGGCTCGATCCCCACAGTGCAGTAGCCATTATTCTGTGGAAGAGAGCAGAGAGTCAGCCATGCTGAACCTGCAGAGGGGTAACAGCAGAGAGGTTGACTGGTGTGGCCCAAAGTTGTCCTCTTCAGAACTCTGACCCTTCCCTTGATACCCAGGAGCCCTGGAAGCCTGCTTCACTGTCTCACAGGGTGACTTCTCCTTTTCTTATTCCTTCTGCTATCTTAGGGCTAGCTTTTATTGTTTTCTGGGATAGGAGGTTTGAAGCATGGGAGATAGAGAAGAAAAATCATAAGAAGTAACAAAGTACAAGATAAGAGTTTCATATGTTTAGAGCTGAAAGGAACTATACGGATAATTTTTCTACCACCACTACTATTTTATACATGAAGAAACTGAGGCCCAGGGAAACAAACTGACTTGCTCAAGGCTATGGAGGCGGGAAGTGTCAAAGTCAAAATTTGAACTCCGGTCCCCTGACTCTAGGGGTAGTATTTTCTACTGTGCCTTGCTGACTCCTTGAAAAATGATAAGCCCTTCTCACTCCCTTTCTCCACTCCTTTTTCTCTCCTTCCCCAAATTAGTTGAGATCATGGGTAGACTACTTACATTGAGGATGTAGGCAGATGGTGACAGAGGGAATTGCACCCCATTGATGAGGAAGGAGATGGTGGGGAGGTTCTGAATGCTATTGCAGTCTACCACATACTAGAGAGAGAAATAGGAGAGATAAAAACATGATGTCATTCCATCTTCTCAGTCGCCATTGAGAAAACACCTCAGAGAGAGCCCTAGCTTGGGCTCAGACCCTCCCCCTTTTCTTCTCTCCCACCTTTCCCAGAGATGGCAAGCCCAGGGTATGGGTCCCACATCCATCCTGATCCTGGCCTTTTCCAGCCCTTTCCCCACCCTCAGAGTAGATGGATCATTGTTTACTGATCAGTTGAATGCTATCCACCTCCAGAGAAAGAACTGTTAGAGTCAGAATGCAGATCAAAGCATGTAATTTTTCACTTTAGTTTATTTATGGTTTTATTTTAGAATTTGGGTTTTATATGAATAGTCTCTTAAAGAGTGATGGCCAATGTGAAAGTACATTTTATATGATACTACATGTATAAATCAGATCAAATTACTTACCATCTCCAGGAAAGGGGGGAGAGAAGAAAAGAAGGGAAATGATTTGGATCTTATAATTTAGGAAAATACATGTTGAGAATTGTTATTGCACATAATTAATAAAATATATGAGTTTTAAAAAAGAGTAATGCCATGAAATTATAATGACCAAGCCTGATCCCATAGAAGAAATCTAAGAAGATGCCTCAATCTGATTCTAAAAATTAGAGGTAAGGGGGCAGCTGGGTGGCTCAGTAGATGGAGAGCCAGGCCTAGAGACAAGAACTCCTGGGTTCAAATCTGGCCTCAGACACTTCCCAGCTGTGTGACCCTGGGCAAGTCACTTACCCCCCATTGCCTAGTGTGAATCTTAAAACTGCTCAGACTCTACTTCAGAAGATTTGATTAAGCTATTCCCCTTTTTTAACAATGGAGGTACTTGATCAGGAATGTATTGAGAACTTTTAAAATTACTCCACCCTACTCAGACAATGCCTTAGGGGAAGATAAAGTTGAAAACTCCTGATTGAACAATGAAAATCCCTAACTTATACTTATAGTGAAGCTAAAACCTTAAGCTAGGTCTATTTTTAGATCTAATACAAAAAGGTGCTAAATACCTATAAAGGTTAAATTAATCACTAAAAGGTCAAGCAACTTACAAAAGGCAAGCTTAACAAAAAGAGGTGTGAAGTACTCAGTAGATTTTACCTAACCAGAGAAGGTGAGAACAAAATAAGATATGAACTAAGAATGGTCAGTCCTGGGAAAAAGTGTCTACTGTGATTGGTAGATGTGAAAATTTAGGGGAGGTGACTCAAGAGAAAATTTCTTTAAAAGGAAGGGGAGTTCAAAATTGAGTTAGTTGGAGTTCAGTTAGTTTTTTGGATTGGAAGTTAGTTGGAGTTGGAGTTCAGAGGTTTGGGGCCTGCTTGAAGATGATCTTGTGGTGAGTGATAAAGACTGACTTGCTCTCCCTTAGGCTCAGGCCTAGGCCATTTGGCCTAGTCCCTTTCTACTATTTTCTCTTTCTCTCTCTCTCTCTCTCTCACCTTCCCTTAATTCCTTCATTTGTATTAATTAAAATCTTCATAAAACCCAGCTGACTTGGGCATTTTCATATTTGGGAATTTTCCCATGGTGACCACAATTTTAGATTTTAAAATCAAGACACTAAAAATTATCTTTACAGTTTGACCAAAACCTTTACAGTTTTGTCAATTCACAGTCTTGGGAAACCACATTTTCATGGTTACACTAGCCCTTACCACTCTTCTGCCTTAGAACCAATATAGAATATTGATTCTAAAACAGAAGGTAAGGGTTTAAAATTTTTTTTTAATTAGAAATGAAGAGCTATAGATGGAACATTACATATGATGTCAGACTTTTCTATAACTATAACAAAAACTTTTCCCCCCTTCTTTTCTGTTCTTTGAATGATTTCTCTCTGGGAAGGGATATATTAAGAAATGTAAGTGATGTAAAAAAATAAATGCCAATAAAAATCTTTTTTTTTTTTTAAATAAGAGTAGAAAGAGCAGGTAATCAACTACCCAGGAGACTGAGTGGAAATTTGCAAAATTCTCTTCTGAGACTCGAGGGCTACAAAATTAACCCTTATTACTAAGCTCTGGGTGTTCTCTTTTAAATTGCCCAGATTCCTGGGAGGAGTAACATAATTATTAGCAATAGTAATAATAATAATATTTCCCATTCCTCTCCCTCCCTCCCTCCCTCCCTCCCTCCCTCTCTCTCTCTCTCTCTCTCTTTCTCTCTCTCTCTCTCTCTTTCTCTCTCTCTCTCTGTGTCTCTCCTCTCACCCACTCTCCTTCCTCTGTCTGTCTGTCTGTCTGTCTGTCTATGTCTTTCTTTGACTCCCCCCCTTACACATACATATATACACATATATATCTCTAGCTATTTGTTTCTCAGGATCGTCAAATTTAAGGCTAGGGGGAACTTAGAGGTCATCTAGTGACACTTCCTTATAGGACAGATGAGGAAACTGAGAATTGGAGAGATAAAGTGACTTGCTAGCACATATTAGAATTGATTTTCTGATTTCAGAAAGAGCTGAAAAGACCTATAAAGCGGAACCAGGCAAACACTATACACAGTGACAGCAATATTGTGGGATGACCAACTATGATAGACTTGGCTACTCTCGGTAATACAATGACCCAGGACAATTCTGAAGGACTTATGACAAAGAATGCTCTCCGCCTCCAGAGAAAGAACTGTGGGAGTCAGAATGCAGATGAAAGCAGATGACTGATCACTTGATTATTTGGATATATGTTTGGGATTTGGAGTTTGATAAGACTATTCACTTACAAAAAATGAATAATATGGAAACATGTTTATGTATAACCCAGACTGAATTGCTTACCAGCTCCGGGAGGAAAGAGTGAAGGGAGGGAGAGAGACAATTTGGATCAGATAACTTCAGAAAAATTATGTAGAAATTTGTTATGACATATATTTAAACTACATGTAATTTTCAAAATAAATGAAATTTCTTATTTCTAAAAAAGAAAAAAAAAACTGTTCGTAGAACCCAGACATCCAGACATCCTGTAACCAGCTCCCTGGGGCCTTCATCTCCCAGGTATAATGAGTGACAGAAGTGAAAGGAGGAGATACTCCAACCTGAGATAAGTAGCCAGCAAGATATATAGGTCTTTCCTTTGCCCCCATCACAGGAGACCTTACATTAGGCTTATCTGGATGCATGGCATACTCACCACCAGCAGAGCCTGAAACCTCATGGAGGACAAGAAACATGCTTTTTTAAATCTTCATTTCCCTCCCACCTAACACCATACTTGCTTACAGTAGGCACTTAATAAATATGAACTGAAATTAAACATACCTGTCCATACTGGTCCTGCTGTCCTCCTGTTGCCTGAAGGAAAGCACTCATGTACTGCTGGGGCACAGTGAGGAGGGAGGTGCCAGTGTCCACAATGGCCTGGCAACCCTGGGAGCACCAGCCAGTAGCTTGACCTCCAATGGAGAACCTAGAAGTAGCCAAGGAAGAGGAGCTTCAGCCCTAGGAGCTTAGGAACAAGGGCAAATGACTCCTCTTTCAAATCCCTTCCCAGTGTCCACCAAAAGACCCTTGATGAGGGCAGCTGGGTGGTTCAGTGGATTCAGAGCCAGACCTGAAGATGAGAGTGCTGAGTCCAAATCTGCCCTTAGGCACTTCCTAGCTGTGTGACCCTGGGCAAGTCACTTAACCCCCATTGCCTAGCCCTAACAGATCTTCTGCCTTAGAACCAATCAATACACAATCCTGATTCTAAGACAGAAGGTGAGGATAAAAAAAAACAAAAAAAAACCACCAAGATCATGGATCTATAGCTGTATAGGACCTTAGATGCCATTAAGTTGAACCCTCTCATCTTATACGAGCAAAAGATCAGCCCAGGCTAATACTGCCTCACTGTGTCCCACCAGAAGATCATGAATTTAGAACTACAGATAAGGAAACTGAGACACAGAAAGATTAAGAGACTCAAACAGCAGGTATATACCTAAAGCAAGATTGGAACTTGGGTCTTCCTAATTATAGGTCCAGTGTTCTAGCCCGCACCACTGAAGATTAACCTCTTAAAAATCAACTCCAATTGGGAAGTCCCAGGACTATGGTTCTATGCAGCTTCCCAGACTATAACCTGTCTACTCTGATGAAAGACCCTTATTATAACTTAAAAACCGAAAATAACCTCTAATCCCAGAGCACCCTTCAGAGGACCCTCCAGAGATCACCTTGGTCCCTCTCTGTTTCCTAGCAGACGGCCTCTTTCCAAGTCAGTCCAGACAGATATCTCCTTCAAAAGATTTCCACAGAACAGGGGGAGGGAATGATCCCCATCATCTGCCTCAGTCATGCTATCCTGGGCATAGGAGACATTCATTCTTCCTGCTGTCTGTCCTTAATCCTGTCTGCCTGTTCTTTTTCAGAGTCAAAACCGTTTCTGTAGCCTCTTAGAGGGCAGAGATAATTTTCTTCCCATTCCTGGGTTTGAGTCCCAACTCTGACACTACTGGGTAACTCTTGGGCAACTTACTTCATTAATCTATAAAAGGGGGATAATGTTAACGCTACTCTCAGAACCACCTTAAAGAGCTTTATCACTTTGAATTATTGTTATCACTACCCCCACTCACACACAATGGCCCATCAATAAACACTAGATTGCACAGTGGCTAGAGAGCCAGGCTTGGAGTTGGGAGGTCCTGGGTTCAAATGTGATCTCAGATACTTTCTAGCCATGTGACCCTGGGCAAGTCACATAATCCCATTGCCTAGTCCTTACTGCTCTTCTGCTTTAGAGCAGATACACAGTATCATAAGACAGAAGATAAGGGTTTGTTTTTTTTTTAAAGTGCACTTGCCTGGCCAGGCTGTACCTTCACTTGCCACTTCCCAGATGTGTGAAATATTAAGTAGAGAATATGAGGTTCAATCCTTAGGGAGCTCCCACTATCCTTAGGGAGCTCAGTCTCTTCTCATCCTCCACATGTTCACTCACCAGCTCCCCTCCCCCCACCATCATTCACACCCAACCCCTCCACAACTCACTCCTGGATGCCAATCTGCCAGTAGAGCTCCTGGGTGACAGGTGCCCAGTAGATCTGACCACTGTACAAGTTGTTGTCGACACCTCCAAAGATAACCTCGCCCCCACTCTGAGAGCTCTGCTGGCTGCTGCAAGAGAGAAAGGAATTACAGAGACATGGCAGAGGGGCAGAAGGGAGGGAAAACGCCTGAACCTCTGTCTCTTCAGAAGACTGACAACACCTATCAGTCAATCAGGCAGCTTTCATTTGGGGAGGGGGGCATGTAGATGGTATAGTGGAGAGAGTGCTAGGTTTAGAGTCAGGAAGACCTGAGTTCAAATTTGGCCTCAAACACTTACTAGCTGTGTGACCCTGAGCAAGTCATTTCATATCCCATTTATCTATGTTTCCTCATCTATAAAATGAGCTGAAGAAGGAATAGAAAAACTGCTCCATATTTTTGCCAAGAAAACCCCAAAGGGGGTCACAAAGAGTGAGACATACACAGAAAAATCAAGAACATGGTCCCTGCCTTCAAGGAGGTCAAAGTCTAATGAAGAAGACAGCAGGTAATACATAACCCAGTGGAATTGCTTGTCAGCTCCTGGAGGGGGTAAGGGAAAAGGGGAGGGAGAGAACAAGAATCATATAACCATGGGAAAAAGTTTAAAAATAAATTAAAGAAAAAAGACAACATGTAAGTAAATGATGGTATGAAGATATATCCAGAGCTGACAGGACGTAATCCCTGAAAATCTGGAAATAATAGAAAGTCAACAGATAATTCAAAATAGTGGTTAAGTATCATGTTTTAAAATATACACCTGGCAGGGTAGCAAGGTGACTCTGTGACTAGAACTCCAGGCCTGGAGATGGAATGTCCTGGGTTCAAATATGACCTTAGTCACTGAACCCCAAATGAATGCCCTTTGGTAGTAGTCTCTCGGTAACCGAGGATTACAATTGTCTTTGTGCATTTTTGTGCACAAAGACACTTCACTTGCATGAAGATTTAAGTGGAAAAGTAGATGCACAGAGATAGTCCCACTCTCTCGGCATTGGAAGCTTGGGTCCAGTGGCATGAAGCTGTTGCCCGGGGTGTGGCGGCTGCTGCATGCTAGCAGCTACTAGGAGCCACAAGTGAGAGCTGGGTATCAGGTGAGGGTCAGAGGCTGGAGAGCTGCCCTAGGAGGGCACGACATGCCCTCCATACCAAAGACATTACTCCTCCCTGAGCACCCCATACACCCCATTGTGACAAGGAAATCACTTTAAAAGACTGATATATATTAATTTAAGGTCGCCAAGGAATTCAGCTATGTAATTCCTAAATGAAAACTCAAGTCAGCAGTCAACCTTTTATGGAGTTTAATTCCAAACAGGAGGAAGAAAGGTATTAGAGATAGAGAGAGGGAGAGAGAGAGAGAAAAAAAGAAAGGGGAGAGAAGAGAATAGGGCTTAAATACCCCTTCTGTTTAGGCTGGGCCAAAAGGCCCAAGCCCTTAGATAGCTGAGGCAAAGAAAAGAGATCAGTCCCTATCACTCACGTGACCAAAATGGAGAAACAGTCTCAGGGGCCTCCCCCTCCAGCTTCCTTCAGAGCAAACTTCTCAAAGCACCACCTCTCAGAGCAAAAACCTCTCCAACCAACCACCCTCAGTTGTCAGACCCCTCTCTCTTTAAGGAAACCATCCAAGTTCCCTCCCCTCAGTTCTCACATCTACCAATCACTGTCCATGTCTTCCCTGTGCCAATGGTGGCTCTAGCTTAACCCAGGACCGCCCAGAGGTTTGTGGCCTTGCACATGTCTGTTGAAGGTCATATTCTCAAATAATTAAATCTTGATCCTTTGCTGCAGCCCTTCCTAAATCCTGTTAGGGCTGAGTGGGGTGGAAATTGTATTTTCCAAGACCTGGTTCTGTCATTCCAAGTATCTCTATTGTATCAATTCTAAAATCAATCATGACTCAAAGAACTTCCTGTTCTATGCTTAAGCATAGGTCAAAGCCCTTTCCATTGTTCAGCAAAAGGTTTCTGTCCTAAAGTAATCTTAAGAAGGGAGGAGGAGGAACCTCCCATGCCAATGGGGTTCACATTCCAATAGAGTTCCCACTATCAATAGGAAATTTTTCAAGTATGAAATTTCCCAATGGTGAAATTTCCAACATTTATAAGTCTAAGAAATTTTGAGGTTTACACCATACACCCTATGGATGGGCTTTCTCTCTGTGCAAGTCCTTATCACCATCTCTCTATCTAAGCTAATGGCTTTGCTCAGACATGGAAATGACCAAGAAAATCAAAACCAGAGTTAATGGGCATCAGGGAAGACCAAATCCTGAGATAAGCAACAGAGGACTGCTTCCATGAATCTTTCTTCCTTAAATCAGAAGTAATCTCCTTTCCTCCAATGTTGTTAAAGTCCTTTCTCCAGATATTCCCTTTACTCCCATCATACCTTCCCTTGTATTTTATGCCTCTGTGGATGTAGGAAGCCAACACCCAATTTTTCACCATGCCAGATGGTTTGTCCTTTTCCCTTTAATCCCAGCTCCTCTTTTCCTGCCCTCTGGTAGGGTTTCTTGAAGCAGCCCTAAAGTAATTTGCATTCTCTATTCCAGCAGTCCTGGAGGAAGATGCTAAAGAGTAAGACAAATACAGAATGGGAGAGATTGCTTTGGGTAGTCCCAAGACTCAGTGAGAAATGCTAACATAAGTAGGAGACATGCCAGCAGATATGAAAGGGAGGAGGCAAAAGGGACTGATTTACCAGGAGCCATAAAATGCAGACTTGGTCCAATAAGGTGCATAGTCTGCAGTGGACTACTGGTAAAGGTTTAACAACCAGCTCTTAGGGGAAATGTATGCACATGCACATTTTTCATTTTAATCTGCATCATTAACATTTTCTCTATCACTCTCCTATGTCTAGACAATCAATAAAACAAAATCAAGCCCTGGTGTGTAACTTGCTCATTTTGGACATGCAAATAATCATAATGCAAATTTTATAATCAGCTCTCTGGACAGGAAAGAAATTTCCTTTTTTCTCAGTGAGAGGGCAGGGGCTGTGGAATCCTGGGTTTGTTCAAAATAAAAACCAAAAAAGAGATCTAGGTGGTTCCGTGGATAGACCCTGGAGTTAGAAGGTCCTGAATTCAAATCTTCCCGCAGATACTTCCTATTTGGGTGATCCTGAACAAGTCATCCCCCCTCCCCCCCAGTTGCCTAGCCCTTACACTCTTCTCCCTTGAAACCCATACTTAGTATTTAAGAATTCTAAGACAGAAGGTAAGGGCAAATAATAACAATACCAACTATAATAAATAACACTAAATGTAATAATAAAATAAATAACAAACTATAATTAATAATATAAATATATCAATAAAATAAAATAAATAAATAATGATAAAACCAGAAACTGTCAACCCTAATCAGCAGCTGCAAAGCTGATCTTTTGGAAAGAAGGAAATTGGCGCCATCTGCTGGATGAGAGCTAAACTTCAAGGCGCGTTGAAGTAGACCTGAGAGGAACAGATAGATCTATTGCTGGTTCGCTGCAGATACCCGCAAGAGAAACTGTGAGGTCCCAGGAGGGTGATGGAGAAAAGCATCATGGTAGGGAGGATAGAGCGATGGTCCTGGAGTCAGGGAGCCTTGGGTTCAAATCCTATGGCTAATTCTTGCTAGCTAGGTAAACCAGAGCAAATCACCCCCAATTGGGAGACCTCAGTTTCCTCATCTGTAAAATAAAGGGGTAGGAGTGGGAATGGGCTCTCAGATCCCTTTTGGCTTGGAATCTGTGACTTTATACAATGAAACTGTGTTGTTTTTGAGGACCACAATAGTGATGGAGTAACTAAAGACTTGCTCTAAAAAGAACTATGTAATAAAAGGAAACTAGGTGGCACAGTGGATAAAATGCCAGTCAGGAAGATGTGAATTCAAATCTAACCTCTGATACTTACTAGCTGTGAGATTCTGTGCAAGTCACTTAACCCTGCTGGCCTCAATTTCTTCATTTGTAAAATGGGCTGGAGAAGGAAATGGTAAACTACTCCAATATCTTTGCTGAGAAAACCACAAATGGGAAGGGCAGCTAGGTGGCTTGATGGGTAGAGTAGGACAGGAAATCCTAGGTTCAAATCCAGCCTCAGACACATCCTAACTGTGACCCTGAGCAAGTTGCTTGACTCCAATCACCCACCCCAATTTTAAGACAGAAGGTAAGAGCTTAAAAAAAGGAAAAAATCAAATGGGGTCACAAAGAATCAGAAATGAATGAAATGATTGAACCACAATACTAAATAATGGTTCCAAAGCAGAAGAGCAGTAAGGACTAGGCCATGGGGATTAAGTGATTTTGCCCAGGGTCACACATCCAGGAAGTGTCTGAGGTCAGATTTGAAGCCAGGACCTTTCATCTCCAGGCCTGGTTCTCTATCCACCGAGTAGCTTCCCCTAGAACAGGGCTTTCTAACTGCTCTGTGCATTGCACAGACTGGTCAGCTTCAATCAGAACTGTCTCATTCCCAGAGGAAAGTTTCTGTCAGTTCCAAGATAGCTGGCCTGAATGTCATCCTGTCCATACCTGATACTTCTCTATGTCTTCTGAATAGTAATAAATATCTCTTTGGCAGAGTTAGCAAAAGAGAATCATCCATAGCCAGGCTAGGATGAATACACTATAAAATATTTTAATATATTTATATTTAGCAGCAGCAAATATTTGATGAACACAAGAATGAAATATTTTAGTAAACAATTTATTAAATTTGTCATGAAATAGAATGTGATATTTAAGGATAAAGCTACTAATTTTGAACAAAGGGCACAATTCAGTGTTTGGGGAAAGGGAAGAATGATGGGAATTCCACATTAAAATATATTAAGCACAATGAGTATTAATTATGTTGTTTATAACATTTTAGAAAAATACGGATTATTTAATATATTTTCATTATTTCACTGCCTGACTTCTTATTATATGATGTTTTATTACTATGTATAATATGTTCAGTGCTTAAATATATTATTTGGATATGTTGAATAATATCTGTTTTATTTTCATATTAGTCATGTTGCAAAGAAAGAAGAAAAATAAACTAACTCATATTGTTGCTTCAATTCAGTTATGTCCAACTCCTCATGACCCTGTGGACCCTACTGTCCATGGGATTTTCTTGATAAGGATACTGGAATGATTTGCTACTTTCCCCCCCAGTGGATACAGTGGATCCTTTTGTCAGGCAATCAGAGGTGAAGTGACTTACCCAAGGTAACAGAGCTCAGAAATATTTGAGGCCAGATTTGAGCTCAGGTCTTCCTGATGCCAGGTCCAGTCCTCTAACCACTAATCTACAGCTACCTCTTAATAATTCATATTCATATGTAATTTTATAAAATAATTGCATAATAGTATAATTTTAATATGTTAATTATTATAACAATGCATATGATAACTATATTGTGTTATGTTGTATTACATATGCAACATAATATTTGTTACATTTTATTATTTTATATGATATATATTTTATGTATTATTATAGCTTCTGTTTTCAGAATATTCAGTATTCTATGTGTTGATCTCTAAAATGGAAGAGAAATCGTTCTAAGAAATTCATGTTCGTATATTAACCAGCATGGCACTCATGGTCTTTAAAAATGAATATTAGTATCTGTTTATAATGCCTGTTAGTAAAATAATTTACAATTTGGTAAAAAAAAAAGGAGGGGGTAGAAATGATAGTGAGGCTGGGCAGTAGTTCTCATGATGATGAAAGTACATAATGGCTGGACATTGGAGACTCCGAGAAGGAACTCCAACTTCTAGGTAATGGTAGAAAAAGCAACAGAAAAGAAGTCAACAAACATAATTAGTGGAATTGAAGTCAAGAGGCACATGCTCTGACATTTACTATTTCTATAACCAGTTGACCTCTCTGAACCTCTTTCCTCATCTATAAAATGGGCATGATAATACTTTCAGCACCTACTTCAAAGGATTTCTTTAAGGTTTAAGATTTTTAGGGTCCTTTAAGGTTTATAAAAAAGGATAAGAGTGAGCAGCTTAATGGATTGAGAGCCAGTTCTAGAGACAGGAGATCCTGGGTTCAAATGTGACCTCAGACACTTCCTAGCTGGGCAAGTCACTTAATCCCCATTGCCTAGCCCTTACCAGTATTGATTCTAAAACAAAGTAAGGATTTAAAAAAAGAAAAGGTGAGAGGACTTTGGAAGCTTTAAAGAAATGTGAATGGAGGGAAGTACAGGGGAGTGGGAGGAAGAAATTTGGAAAAGAGATCTAGATGAAGCAGAGAAAGGGAAATCAGGACCATGTATCCTCTGGGTTCCTTACTTGCTGAGGTAGAAGCTGAAGATGGGGTTGGTAAGGACATTCTGTTGCAGCATGCCCTGGAGGGCTGTGGTGGCCCCCCCAACAGCCAGGGCAGGGTAAGCCATGCCCATAATGCCATCAAACTGAGCATAGATGAAATTGGTGCCTGGCTCATTCTCACTCAAGCCAAACTCCTGGTTGGGGACCTGGATTCCCTGGACCTGGAGGAAAGCACAGTGGAGAAGAGAGATGATGAGGGAAAGCATAATCATTCAGATAAGGTCTTTAGAGAGTTGTGATGGGCATCTTTGAGGGACCCAGGTCCCAGGGTCCCTAAAGTCCCCGACACACTCATGTGGCATCTGCCCCTTCCCACTCCTCACACTTACCCCCTGGCCATAATGTACTCCCTGATCTCTCTAGCTTCTGTTTCCTCATTTGTAAAGTGAGAGAGTTAGGTGGCATGATTCCTACATTCCTTCCAACTCTAAATCTTATGATCTTCCAAATCCCATTTAATCATCAAGGTCCCTTCCTTCTATGGCTGACTCTCCTAGCACTGGGATTCTGTCATTTATTCTGTATCCATACTATAGCCAAAGAATCTCAAAATTAGAAGATATCTCTGAAGCCCTACTCTAAGCCATACCCTAAAAGAAATCATCCCCAACCACAGAAATCCTTGAAAAATAATCATCCAGACTCTATTCAGAAGACATTCTGTGATGAGGAACTCACTACCTTCTGAGGAAAGCCTTGATCAACTCTTGGTCAAGCCTAAATCTCTCTCTATACCTTCTATTAATTATTTGTTCTGCCATCTGGGGCCAAGCAGATCCAATCTAATCCCTTTTCCACATGACCAGTATCTTCAGACACTAGAAAGCGACCATCATGTTCCACCCCTTGTCGACTTTTCTTTTTGAAGCCAAGTATCTTCATTCTTTCAGCCTCCTATAAAATTGTCCCAGGTCATAGAGTATGTCTGTGCCCTTTCAAAAAGGCCGGAAAGAGAAGAAGGGGAAGAAAAAGATAGATGGTTACTCACTGTCATGGTGTCATAACCAAAAAAGCCAGTGAGGCTACCACTGCCATACTGCAGGGAGAAGGTCTGTCCATTGGTGGAGTAGGTAGAAGATTGGCTGGGGTTGAATCGGGCATGGCCACCTACAGAAGGAACCCAGAGGACTCATATTAAAAATCTGTTAGAGCTGGAATAGCATTTATATGGTGCATTAAGATTTGCAAAGAACTTTATACATGTTGACTTATTTGATCATGATAATACTGTAGAAGGTAGATGCAATCGCCATTTTATAGATGAGGAACTGAGGCAAACAAAGGTTAAGTGACTTAACCAGGGTCACACAGTTTCTAAGTATCTTAGATATTAATTTAACAGCAGATTTTCTTGACTTCGGGTCCTTTAGAGATTCTAAGGGCTTTAAAGATCATCTCATCCAATTTCTTTGCCTTACAGGTATGGAAACTGATGCCCCTAGAGATTAAGTGACTTGACCAGGGCCACACAGTTATTTAGTAATAGAGTCAGGCCTTTAGCTTAATTCTCCTGACCCCAAGTTCAGTTCTCTTTCTATTACCCAAGAAGCATAGGCTCGAAGAGAGGGTCTGGGGCATAGAAAAGCTCCTAATAGCTTCCTTCCTCAGCTTTCTTGGCTTCTGCTCTCTTCCTCTATCCCAAATGACAGATTCAGGGCTAAGAATGGTAACTAAGATACCTGCCTTCCTAGCAGACAACTCAGGTTTAATAAGGGAAAAGAATGTTTAAACCCTTGTTATTAAGCACCATTGCATGTTTCTTAACTCCTCTGTACATTCTTCTGTATTAACAACTTAAGCTAAATAGCTATCCAAAACCCTATAAAATATACTGTGGGGCATCTGTAGGGGGTCTTATCACAAACTAGATGTGGTAAGATCTCCAATCTGCAATTAAAGTTTGGATCTTCAGCTCAGAATTATGGCCCAGAGAGTTCTTTGTTTTTAAACACTTCTTCACCTAAGAAAATACATAATACCCTTATAGCATCTCTCTTATGAATTCATCATGTATTATTCTATATTCTAATTTTCTAGGTTGGTATCTTTCCCCACCATTAGACTGAAAACTCCCTGACGGCAGGGACCAAGTCTTAGCTAAACTTTGCTTCTGGTTCCTAGTACAATGCCATGTGCTTAAGCATTCCTTCTTGTAATAGGCAAAGACCCCAGATTCATATCTTTCCAAGGCTGGCACAATATTCATCCACAAACAGAGACCTTAGTCCTCTCAGAGGCCTTAGGAAATGGGATGATTTAGGGCTGGTTCAGACTCACTTTCTTCAGCTTCCTCCACTTATTCCACGCCCTCTTTAATAGCCAAGCTGGATAACTTTTCTCTGGATTCCCAATATTTCCAGGAAAGTGACCCCAAACCCAGGGTTTTTCCAGGACTAGAGCAAGCATTTATAGGACCTGTAATACCCCAATGAGACTGTGGAGCAGGGACCATATCTTACCTCTCTCTTGTATCTTCTTCTCCCCACCTCCCCACCCATAAGCATACAATGAATGCTTCATAAAAATATGTCGAAGGGTGTTCGTTAGCATGAGATAAAATTGATTGATTCTTCTTGGCTCAGCTCCAGCTAAGCAATTTGATTTTAAGAAAGTCAGTTGCCCCCTCAGAGTCTCAAATTCCTCTGGTTGTCTTCCCCTGCTTCACACATAGAGGTCATGCCTTCTTCACCTCAGTACCTTGCCTCTCCCTTCCCCCTCTCCCACCAGCTGGGTACTCACTGCAGGCCTGGCTCTGGCAGTAGATGGAGGGCACCCACAGGTTGGAGGAGCCAGTGTCAAAGAGCACCAGGAAGTTCTGGGGTGGGGTCCCGATGCTGATCTCCCCATAGTAAGAAGACTGGAGAAGAGAGTAGGGCCCCATTATTCCTGTTCAGACCAATTAATGCTCCCACCCACAATGGGCTGGTTGTAAATTTGTGTTGCCCACCCTTAACTTAGCACATCCCCAAAAATATGATTGTTGGCACTGGATCTTTTCTATTTCCTAGCTTATCTCATTTCTTTAAACAAAGCCAAGTATCAGAAGATCCTGGTAGACCCATGTTGCTCGTTCATTTCTTTTTTTTTTATCTTTACCTTATATTTTAGAATCAATATTGTGTATATTTTCCAAGGCAGAAGAGAAAAACAACAACAACAAACCTAGGCAATGGGAGTTAAGTGACTTGCCCAGGGTTACACAGATGGGAAGTTTCTGAGATGAAATTTGAACCCAAGACCTCCAAAGTTTAGTCCTGGCTTTTAGTCCATTGAGTCAACTAGCTAACTCCTTGTCCTTCATTTCAAAGAAGACCAATGACATCATAAGGGTGATAGCTTAACTTGTTTGTGAATTGGATTTAAGTGAGGGAGACTTGTACCAAGTTGTCAGCCTCATTCTCTCTTTCAGAGTCATCAATGCCAAGTGGCAAGACAAAAGTCAGTAAGGCTGGTGATGGTCTGGGACGCAATGGATAATATTGGAGTCTTTGATGTCTGATCAAACTCTAAGTGCTCTACAGTGTATGCTTTTGGCCTTTGAAACAAATTGTTCATATCCACTCATTCCCCTGGAGGATGTCTTCACATGCTTGGGGTGCACATCTCCCAACTCACTGACAGATTTGAGGCCCTCAACCTGTCTGCCTACACAGTTTTACCAGGATGTGGCCACTGCACATGTTACAGCATCTTGGTGCCACAAGGCAGAGCTGGGTTACAGGTGGACACCAAAGGAGGATGAAGAACTCTGAAGGGGCTTGGCAATCTCTCCTACCAGAGGCACTAAAACTCCTTAAACTCCTGGCTCACCCATGTAACTTGAATAAAGGGGGCAATAGAAAGCCTTCTGTTGACTGCCCTCATACCTTGCTCCATCCAAAAGTATTAGGGGTATTCACATTAGCAGGCATACAATTCAACAAATATTTCATTTTGCACTACATGCAAGATACTGTATCATTAGATGATAGAAAAGATACAAAATGAAATGAGTTTTGTTTTTCCATTTTTCTCCTCATTGGGGTTGGGGAGCTAGAAGAGGGGGGGGATGCTTACTAATTGAAAACAATTCTGTTAAAAATTAAATAAGATATGGTCCCTCTCTTTACATAGCATATGATTTAACTGAGAGGGTGGTGACAAGGGAAGTACATTAGACAAGTAGCAAGAGACAGAGCTGGGATTTAAACTCTTCTCCTGACTCCATATCTAGTGATAATCTTTTTCTTCCTTCCTTTCTCTTTCTTTTTCTTTCTTTCTTTCTTTCTTTCTTTCTTTCTTTCTTTCTTTCTTTCTTTCTTTCTTTCTTTCTTTCTTTCTTTCTTTTTTTCCTTCCTTCCTTCTTCCTTCCTTCCTTTCTTTCTTTCTTTCTCTTTCTTTTCTTTCTTTCCTTCTTTCTTTCTCTCTCTCTCTATATCCTTCTCCTTTTTTCTCTTTCTTTTTCTCTCTTTCTCTGTTTCTCTTTCTTTTTCCTCCTTTCCCTCTCCTTCCTTCTTTCTCCTTTCTCTCCTTCTTTTTCTGTTTCTCTTTCTCTTTTGTTCTTTCCTTCTTCTCTCTGTCTTTCTCTCTTTCTTTTTTCTCTGTTTCTCTCTCTCAAACCCTTACTTTCTGTCTTAGAACAAAGTTCTAAAGCAGAAAAACTAAGAGTTAGGCAGTATGAATTAAATGACTTGCCCAGAGTCTTGCACACCACTAGGAAGTATCTGAGGTCACATTTGAACCCAGAACCTCCCATCTCTAGACCAGATTCTCAATCCACTGAGTCACCTACTTGCTCCTAAACAATAGTTTTCACCTTTACCATAATATTCTATGAGAAGTTTGGTGATAAGATTACTAGCACCTGAAAGTGGGGGTGGGGGGGGGAGGGAAGGTGGAATGGCTCTCAGGAAAATTTCACAAACAAGGAGAACCTGAATTGGATTTTTAAGAGAGAAATATGAATGAGCAAAGATGGAGGGTATGTAGAGAGTGAGCAGCAGAAGTAAGTGCTTTCTAGCAATGGAGGACAGTGTAAGCAAGAGCAGTAAAGACTAAGAGGTCAAGATAAGAATCTCTGCCTTGGAGATTAGTTCTTAAAGAGCCTTAAGTAGAAATGACTGGGGCAAGTATTATGCTGACTGGTTGAAGGATGAGCTAGGTCACTCTTGCAAAGTTATGTGGAGAAGGCAGCCTTTTGAAGGATGATCTAATCTTTCAGTAGGAAGGAGTAGTAGCAATCAGAAGAAAAGGGGCTATGCCAAGTTTGTGTAACAACCCAACAAGAACTTAAAATTAGGGAGAGAGAAGGATTGAGTATTGAGAATCAGTTGGGCAGTTAAGTGGCCCAGTGGATACAGCACACATTTTAGAGTCAGGAAGACCTGTATTCAAATCCAAATAGTTAATAGCTGTGTGAACCCAGGCAAGTCACTTCACCCTGTTTGCCTCAAGTTTCTTCATTATCAAATGAGCTGGAGAAGAAAATGGCAAACCATCCCAGGATCTTTGCCCCAAAAAACCCAAAATGAGGTCATGAAAAGTTGGACATGATGGAACCACAAGAACAATAACTGTGAGCAAGCACTGGGAGCCAGTACAGCTAGATTGCAAAGTATAGGCTGGATCATCATGGAAGTCAAGTGGCAAGATAAGATAATGGAGGGAGGAAATCACTGGGGAAATTCTGAAGGATCCTTGTTAGAAGGAAGACTTTTCTTGGTTGGAATAAGTTGTTGCCTAGTAGTATGGTTGGAAAGACTTAAGAGAAAGACATTTCCCCTAAACATCTCTACTACCCATATGCCACCATACCTAGAACAGTTCCACTGAAGATACTTCTTTAGGATTAATCATTGCCTAGGTTCCTCTTTTAATATGTACATACCCCTGGATAGGCTCTTATCAGTTTCCCAACAACTTAAGTGATAAAGTTTATCAATTTCCTTTTCCCTGAGCTAGGAAGGTTCTGTAGCAGAATAACAGGCCTTAAGGTTGACTGTCTTTTTTTTTTTAATTAAAATCCTTACCTTCTGTCTTGGAGTCAATAGTGTGTATTGGCTCCAAAGCAGAAGAGTGGTAAGGGCTAGGCAATGGGGATCAAGTGACTTGCCCCGAGTCACACAGCTAGGATGTATCTGAGGCTACATTTGAACCTAGGACCTTCTATCTCTAGGCCTTGATCTCAATCCACTGTGCCACCTCATTGCCCCTGAATTATTTTCTTTTTTTATTTTGGATTTTCTTGCCAAGAAAACTATATGGATAGCTATGGTCCATGGATCATGAAAAGGTGAACATGATTGAGCAACTAAATAACAACACGGAGAGAAGACTTTGCCCAGGAAAGCTGGGTCCCTACAGAGAAAGGAGTACTCACATCCATGTAAGCCATGGGTTCGAAGGCCACACTGAAATCCCTGGAGTCATATTTCTTTGCAGGGTCATAGTGGTAGGTCTTCAGGAACTCCTCTAGAACACCCTTCTCCTTCATGGTCTCCCGGATGGACTTACCCTTCTTCAAGGGAATTCTGCAGAAATTAGTAAATGAAGGGTAGGATGTCATCTTTCCCTCTCCCTCAATGCCTGAAATTTTCCTCTCCATATTAACCCATTCAGTTGGGCAAAAATTCAGTTGGGTATTTATAAAGCATTTAATGTGTGCCAAGCATAGGTAGCTAGGTGATACAATGGATAGAGCCCTGGGCTTGCAGTCAAGAAAGTTCATCTACTACATTATTACTAACTGTGTGACCCTGGGCAAGTCATTTTACCCTATTTGCCTTGGATTCTCCATCTGTCAAATGAACTGGAGCAGGAAATGACAAATCACTCCAGTATCTTTGCCAAGAAACATGAATCAGAAGTGAGCAAAATAATTGAACAACAATAAAAGTATGCTAGGCACTAAGGTTAGATATATAGGCAAAAAGACGATCTCTACTCAAAGGAGATTTCATTCTAAGGAGAGAAGATAACAAAAAAGGGAAACTGAAAAGGGGAGAAGAGGAAGGCACCCTGGCAGTGGTATGGTAACCATGTCTGGAGAATCAAAGGTAACTGGCCTGAGTTCATTGTTCAGTCATTTTTAGTCATGTCCAACTAACTCTTCAGGACCCCATTTGGAGTTTTCTTGGCAAAGATCCTAGATTGGCCATCTACTTCTCCAACTCATTTTACAGATGAAGAAACTGAAGCAAACAGGATTAAGTGACTTGCCCAGGGTTATATGGCTAGTAAAAGTCTGAGGCCAGATTTGAACTCAGGAAGATGAGTCTTCCTGACTCCAGACTTGGCACTCTATGTATTGTACCACCTAGCTTTCCCAGGCTGGTCTAGAACCCTTTCCCAAAACAAAGGTTTCAAGAAGCACTTACTAATAGACTAAGTCCTTCCTTTCCTGGGAAATTCTGTTCATGATTCATCTCTAATGCCAGCCTTTCTCCAAATGCCAAAGTGGACAAGCTCTGTATGGTATTAAATCCTTTCTCCCTCTGAATTCCTTCTGGACCTTGTCTCCTCTGTGTTTTCTACCACTGATGAACCTTTTACCTCTATTGCCCGGATGCCTCCTGACAAGGATCTTGTGATAATCTCCTTCCCACTAAAGCATTAGGGACTTGTGTTAGCCTTCTCAGGGGAATGTGTATTTTAGAAGAGACCTTTTAGGGGTATCCTGATTCTATCATTAACCAGAGGCATAATTTGGGTGTCACCTTCTCTGTCCTAGTAACAACTCTATGACAGAAGGACAAGGGCTAGGCAATGGGGGTAAAGTGACTTGCTCAGTCACACAACTAGGAAGTGTCTGAGACTGGGTTTGAACCTAAGTCTTCCCAACTCCAGGCCTGACACTCTATCCAGTGTGATACTTAGCTGCTCCTTAAGTCACTTTCTCCGCATTTCTGTCTTCTCTTTTGTAAGTGAAATAGATTGACTTGGAAATCAACCCCTTAGTATCAGGTGGATGAAAAATGAATTTTTTCAGAAGAAAGACCCTTACTTTTGCCAATGGGGTTGCTCCCTAAGACTTATGGTGCCAGAGTTACTTAAGAAGTAGTCATATACATGATCTATAGCTTTCCTTCTCCACATCCCCATCAGATTGGGAATTTCCTGAGGTCAAGGATGGTATCTCCCCCACTAGAATACATATAGGCTGCCTGAGAAATGGCACAGTGTCAGGAAGATTCATATTCATGAGTTCAAGGCTATCCTCAGACACTTATTAACCATGTGATCCTGCCCAAGTCACTTCACCCTGTTCGCCTCAGTTTCCTCATCTGTAAAATGAACTGGAAAAGAAAATTACAAACTACTTCAGAATCTTTGACAAGAAAACTCCAAATTCAGTGACAAAGAGGCAGACACGACTGAAAAACAACTGAACATATACAGAGCTGAACTCTCCCATCAGACTGGGAACTTCCTGAGGACAAGGACTATGTTTTTCCCATTGGATTTAGAGTTTACTTAGAACAGTGATGGCAAACCTTTTAGAGACCATATACCATGCCTTCCCAGACTTTGTGCCACGCCCTGCCCCACCCCAGATTGCATGCAGTGCCCCACCCCCTACCAGAGACAGTGACACCTCCCCATACCCTTTACCCCAGACAGGAGAGGGAGAAAGGGAGGGAGTGGCTTGAGCACTCCACTCATGGGAGGGAGTAAGTACAGAGGGAAAGGTAGGCATGGTGGGGAGGAGTAAGGAAGTACCTCCTCCGGTGTCCCTCTCTCTGCCTTTCTAGTACTGACAAGTGATGGTGCATATGCCCACAGAGAAGTCTCTGAGTGCCATGTTTGGCATGTGTGCCATAGGTTTGTCACCATGAACTTAGTACATGGACTGCGCCTCCCCCACCAGACTGAGAATTCCATAAGCATAAGAATTGTCTGATATTATGAAGGTAAAGACCATGTCTTCTCTTCCCTCCAAGAATTGGTTCAGTGCCTTGGAAACTGTACTAAATTTGGATTTAGGAGAGCTAGGTTCAGCTCTCAGCTCTAACATTTACTAGCTAGGACTAAAAAGAGGTCATAGCTTTTCACATTCTTCATCTCTTTCCTCCTCTGTAAAAGAGACATAAGAATTCTTGTATTTTACAGGGTTGTGAGGAAAGGGTTTTAAACTTAAGAGAATTCTGTATTATAGAAATGTGAGGTGCTATTACCCTTTGTTTCCCCTGTAGCCCATAATAGCCCAGCCTATTATGATACACTATCTTCCTACCAAGAGAACATATAGGTTTTCCCCCTTTCCAAGTGACCTTGGTCTCTTGACCCAGGACTGCTTCTCTGTCTCAATTAAGTTTCATGACCCACCTGAGAATCCCCTCTGAGAGGTGGAGGCAAACCAGGACCAACAAAAGCCACTTCATGGTGCTGGTTTATGATCCGTCACAGCAGAGAAGCTACTTTGGTTACTAGAGTCAAAATGGACTTTCCCCTTTTATATGCTAAGGCTCTAACCCTCTCTCTAACCCCATCACCCCAATTGTTTGTATGTGTGCCCTCCGAATCCCTATTTTGTACTTTCCATATCAACTATTTCTGTGTAATTTTCCCCTTTGCATGATTTCCAGAAAGGAATTTCTATTTTGTTGACTTTTTAATACAAGCAATGGGGTCAAAGGACATCAATGATAATAGAGAACAAAGAAGTCGAGAAACAAGACAGAGCCAAGGCTGGACTTTTTCTTCTAGGGAACTCAGGAGGCCAGACCATGGGCATCCTTGTGTGTTTGAAGAAGAAAAGCTTTGGGGGGAATTGGAGCAAGAACATGGCACAAAGTTTCTCTGGGTGAGACACGTCAGTAATTCACTATAGCTCCATGCTCCTTTGGGAAATGTGGCATATGATAACTGATGGGGTAAGGAACTCTTTAAATGTAATGGATTAATTTCATTCAATATTTCCCAGTTCATGTAAATTTTTTAACATTCATTTTTAAAAATTTTCCAGTTATAATTTCTCTCCCTTACTCTCATCCCTCCCTCCTACACTGAGTTGAGCAATATATCAATCATACATATGAAATCATACAAAACATGTTTCTATATTTGCTGTATTGCAAAAGAAAATGTACACACACACACAGATGTACACAACAGAAAAATTAAGAAAGTTTAAAAAGTATGCTTCAGACTGTACTCAGAATTCATTACTTCTCTTTCTGGAGATAGGAGGCATTAAAAAAAAAAACTTTTCCCCTTCCCCTTTATTTTATTTTTTAAACCCTTACCTTCCATCTTAGAATCAATACTGGGTATTGGTTCTAAGGCAGATGAGTGGTAAGGGCTAGGCAGTGGGTGTTAAGTGACTTGCCCAGGGTCATACAACCAGGAAGTGCCCGAGGTCACATTTGAACCCAGGACCTTCTTCTCTAGGCTTAACTCTCAATCTACTGATTAACTTAGCTGCTCCTCTCTTGCTTTGATTTCTTTGTCAGTTAGGTATTATAGTGGATTGAGCACTGGACCTGGAGTCAAGAAGACTGGAGTTCAAATGTGACCTCAAACACTTACTAGCTATATGACCTGGGGCAAGTCACTTAACCTCTGTTTCCTGCAGTTTCCTCAATTGAAAATGAGAATAATAATAACACCTACTTCCTAGGTTTGTTGTAAAGATCAAATAAAATATTTGTAAAGTGCATGATATAGTGCCTAGCACATAGTCAGTGCTATATAAATGCTAGCTATTATTATAATCATATGACTAATAATGGTATCACCAAGTCAAAAGGCATGCACATTTTAATAAGTTTTGGAGTATACAGCCAAATCTTGGTACTTGATAGTTTCAGAACTTCTTAAATTTGGCATTCCACACATTCTGAAGAGAAAACATCATCGAGGTATTTGACATTTGCTGGAACTCGATGCTCTTGCTAGAATTTGTTGGCAACTCAATCTAGGGAAGCATATGCCCACTCTAGCCAAAACAAAGGATCATACATCAGTCTTGGTGTAGCTCTTTCACAGTAGAGAACCTGACTCCATCTTGTATTCATTTTTTGTGGCTTTTGTGACATTTTTGAAACATTTTTTTTGTCTCAGACTTGACTCTCATCTACCTTTGTCTTATTGATAAAGCTGGGGGTGGGGGGGGGGGTAAGAGTCTCTTACAAGACCATGAACTCTCCCTGGAGGAATTTATGGCCAGAAGCTGTAACTCAAAAGGACCTTGAAGGCTTTGAGACAGAACCTGATATCTAGTCAGTTCTTAATAAATAGTTGTTTTATTCAATTAAATTCAAGAAGCACCAATTAAGCCATTACTAGAGGGAGTACTGGGGGAGGATATTGGGACTCTGGGCCAGGCCATGTCTCTAGAAGTCAATGGTGATGATGGACTTAGTTCCAGGGCATAAAGAAGGACTCAATACTGAGAAGTTGCAGGAACTTCACAGGGAGTGGCAACAACTAGTGAAGGGGAATAGGGAGAAGTTTCTTCAGGTGAGGAGGAGGCAAAGGAGGAGGTGCCCACTTTTAATCAAGGAAAGGTGTGCAAAATGAGTGGAAGTACAAAACTTTGTTGAAAAAGACCATCCTATCAAAGCTTTAACAAGCAGAGTTGTACATTTCTTAAATGACCAGACCATTTCCCACTTTTGAGGAATTCTGAAATACAGACAAAAGCAAATATCATCAGATAGGAAACTGACACTAGTGAAAGAAACTAACCAAAGCTTTCCAGAGATGGTCACCAAAATCCCTTCTTCTTCATCTAAAAGAACTGGCTCCCTATAGATCACTAGGCAAATACCTGGCTCACCTCTAGAACTGTGATTCTTCTTACAACATGGAACCATGTTTCCCAAATTGTGCTCTCTGTAGTTTCTGGAATTGATGGTTATAGAGTTGGGATTGGAACCTGGGTTTTGGATGCCCAGACAAGGGCTCAGAGCAAAAGAGACCCAGCACACCATTGACTTAAGAGAAAATTGTCACAGCCTCCATGGAAAATCTCTAATGTCTTGTTTACATCCATATCTGACAGTCCTGGCCCTGGCTTAGGTCCCAATGTCCTGGCAAATCTCTTTCTGATTTCCTGGGTCCAGGGGTGAGGGAGTTGGCATGAGGGTAGTTTTTCCATTTACCCTATAACCCCAGAATGGAGAACTCTCCTGTGCCACGCAATCAAACTTTGAGTCATCATTTGATTACCCTAGTTGATTGGTAGCAGGTAGCAGGTGTGGGTGTTGGGGTAGAGGACCCAAGAATAAGGGGTAGGGAAAGTATGTCTGGAAGACAAGAATAAAAGTACAGATGGACAAAGAAGGCAATAAAGAGAAATGGGAGACCAGTGGGTCAGAAGAACTAAATACTGAGGGAGAAGTATTTACTAAGCACCTACTGTGTGCCCGGTATTGTGCTAAGCTCTTTACAATATTATCTCATTTAGTCTTTACAACAACCCTGGGAGGTAGATGCTTTTTATTATCTTGTTTTGCACTTGGAAAAACTGAGGCAGACAGAGGCTATTACTTTTCCAAGGTCACAAAGTCTGAGGCTGGATTTGAACTCAGGTCTTCCTCACTCCAGGTTCAGAAGTTTCTGCACTATATTCTAGACCAGTGGTTCTCAACCTTTCTAATGCCGTGACCCCGCAATACAGTTCCTCATGTTGCGGTGACCCCAAACCAAAAAATTATTTTGGTGTCTACTTCAAAACTGTAATTTTGCTACAGTTATGATTCGGAATGTAAATACCTGATATACATTATGTATTCTCATTGCTACAAATTGAGAGGTTGAGAACCAATGTTCTAGACAAACTGAACTATCATCTATTTGTCTCTTTAATCCTGTCCAGTGCCATTTCATTGCCTTTGAGAACAACATCCATTATGCCTGAAATGGAATTTCCCTGTCTCCTCCTTCAAAACTTCATTTAACATAATTAAAGAAATGCAAATCAAAACACCTCTGAGGTACCACCTCACACCTAGCAGATTGGCCAATATGACATCTACCCTTATGCTGACACGTGTACACACACACACACACAAATTAAGGAACCTAAAAGACTTTCTTGGTCAGTAATCCTCAATTGTAGGCTGCGGCAATGTTGGAGGCAAAATTCTTCCCATCTACCAAAGCTTGGCTTCTAAAAATCTTACCTTCTTAAAGCCCACAGGTCCAGTCCTGTGATCTTGATGCTGTAGGAAGTGCCAGTCAGAAACTCACTCCACTGAGGTAGATCAGCATCCCCCTTACAACTTCAAAGTTTTAGAGAATTATTCCCTGGGCCACTGAGTGGAATCATGGGAATTCCTGAGGCAGTTGGCGGTACAAAGGCAAGAGAACTGAAATTGGAGTGGGGAAGACCGAGTTCAAATTTGACCTTAGACACTGATTAGCTATATAACCCTGGACAAGTCACTTAATCGCTATCAGTCTCATTTGTAAAATGGCATGAATAATACTGTATAAGGTTTTTGTGAGGATTAAATGAAATATTTGGAAAAAGAACTTAACACAGTTCCTATCACATAAGTGCAAATTCCTTATCCTTCCACCCAGACTCCTTCCACTTCAGAGTTCTTCCCATCTTCCATTTTACAGATGAGTAGACAAAGATCCAAAAAGGCTAAATGACTTGCCCAGAGTGATCACCTAATTTGTTGTGTCAGAAGCAGAACTTGAACCCAAGTTTTCCTGTCTCCAAGTCTGGCTCCTTTAATGCAGTATACCACATTCTCTCTAGTTAATGTAACTCAAGAAAATGTGGATCCTGAAGTATAAAAAACTCTTCTCTACAACACATCTGTGAGATGGGCAGAACAGATCTGGGATCATGGGATCATTGACTGAGAGCTCAGAGGGACCTCAAAGGCCATCATTTTGCCTATATTCCAAATGAAGAGACTCAGACTGAGAGGTTCAGTGATATCCCAACACCCCACAGTTTGCTAAGTTTCTGAGACAGGAATCAAACCCAAGTCTCATAACCCTGTGGCTAGTATTCTTTTCCTCAGACTGCATTGCTCCTAATGATCAATGAAGGCCAGTGAACACTTCAGACTCAGAACCCCCAATGAATGCTGATTATTGGCTTCTTCAACCATGATTTCTACTTCCAGGTGCAAAGGGGACCACTTCTCTCCCTGTGCCCTTTCCAAAAACACACTCTTCAGTGCCTCATTTCCTCATGTCCCCCAGATGGACATTTAGGACTCCCCAGTCAATTGCCTTCAAAAATGAGCCATGTCCTTTTTTGGACTGTGCCCACATATCTCCTTATCTCTAGCCCCAGTAGCTTCCTGTAAGCCTCCCCAAAGCTTAGGAGATCAGGGAAGGATGCTTTTGATGCATCTTGGCACTATTTTCTGTCCCAGTCATCTGGGATTGGAGAATCCATCTCTTTAGTGTGCTATGGAGCACCACATCTATGTTGGTCTCTCCAGAAGATCTCTAGAGTACTTTTGATAATTGCCTCATTTCATGAGGTCTTGTTTCCATCTCTGTCAAATTGAGGGGTTGGGCTAGAGGGCCTCTAGCATTCTTTTTTTTTTTTTTAACCCTTACCTTCTGTCTTGGAGTCAATACTGTGTATTGACTCCAAGGCAGAAGAGTGGTAAGGGCTAGGCAATGGGGGTCAAATGATTTGCCCAGGGTCACATAGCTGGTGTAAACCTTAAAATTTCACAGACTTATGAATGTTAAAAATTTTACTCCACATTGAGGAATCCTCCAATTCCCTACTTGAAATAATTCCCTACCAGATAGTGAGAATTCTACTTGAATGTGAAAACTCCTTGCTATGGGAGTATCCCTACTCCACCCCTACTTAAGACTGCTTTAGGGCAGAAAACTCCTTGCTAAACAATGAAAGTACTTGAAAACCATACTTATAAAGTGTGAGATTTAAAATGGTTGAGGTCTTAAACTGTAGTGGTTAAAATAGTGGAAGATATAAATTGTGATAGATATAAGAGAGGGTGAGTAAAATTTGACCGCAGAAATATGTTTCACTACAGTGTCTTGGGTTTAAAATCAAATATAAGGTGGTCACCAGAGAAATATTCCCAATTATTCAAATACCCAAGTCAATTGGGTTTTATAGAGATTTTAATTAACAATACAATGAGTAATCAAAGATAGAGAGAGAGAGTAAGGAAAAAGTATGAAGGGCCTCAAGCCAATATGGCCTAGACCTAAGTCCCAAAAGAGTAATCAGTCAGTTTTTTATAACTCACCATAAGATCTGTCTAAGTAAGGATTTCTAATGACACCAGGCCAGCAGCATCTCAGCTGCTTTCACCAGCTCCCTCCTCCATCTGAATGTTTCAGAATCAGTCTCCTCAGAATGAGTCTCTCCAATCTGAATGTTTCAGAATGACTTCCCAGCTCTTCCCTGAGCTCTTATTTTTAAGGGCAAAATCTCCTTTGTCACCTTCCCTAAGTCCTTACATCTACCAATCACTGTAGATGTTTCTAAAGGACCGCCCATTCTTAGTCCACACCTAAGAAGGTATGGATTTTTGAGTAATTCACACCAGGAAAGCTCTGAGTAAGTTTTCCAGTTCTTTGTTCCTTGTAAATTCACAAGTTGCTTGACCTTTATAGGTACTTAGCTTAAGAAAAGTATGGGTTTAAGTACTTTTCATTGTTCAGAAAAGAGTTTACAACTTTATCTTCCCCTAGGGCAGACCCAAGTAGGTAAAGTAGAATTCTCACATTCCTGCTTTAAGTAGAGTTCACTGCCCAAATGGGGAATGGTCTTAATCCAATCTTATAAAGTAGGGCCTGGGAAATTTTAAGGTTTACAATCCCCCCGATGATCATTGGGAGACTAGTCTCCCCATTGATCATTTAACATAATCATTTTGTAGTTCTAAATGCACTTCTAACTATAGATATACACAATATTCAATTTTCTAAGAGAAATTAGAATAGTGAGGGAGGAAATAGAAAAGAAAAGAAAGCAAAACCAATGTTTTGCTGGGTGCATTGACAGAAAGCCAAATCAGGGGCAGTCCCTTTTGGCATAAATGTGTACATTTACAATAAATGTTCAATCAAAGTTCAGTTCAATCAATCATATCCAAAGTTCATTCTTGATCTTCTTGATGAAGTGTAGGTTTTCCAGTATCTTTCTGCAACAGTTCATTCTCTGGATATAAAAGTTTCAAGCTTCTTTCTTGAAGATCTTTTCTCGAACAAAATCAAATCTTGAATTTTTATAAAGGTACAATCTTAAACAAAAAAAATCAAAATTCTTGGATTTTTATAAAAATACAATCTCAAACAAAAAATTAAAAATTCTTAGATTTTAAATTAAAATACAATCCCCCCTGAAGTAGGCTTTAAAAAACATCAAGTTTTAGCTCAGAATGCAATGTTCAGTTATGGGGGTGTATGAGTCAATTATCAAAAGAAGAGAAAAATAATCAAAAACATAAGAAAAAATTCAAAAAAGGCCTTGTATAAGTCCAGTTTAAAGTAATTTCTACCCCACAAGTATGTAGGACAGAATGCAGTAATATTTCACTTAGCCATTTGTAGCCAAGACTACAGGAAGTTGCCATAATATAAGAAGAGAAGAATTAGAATTCTATTTTGATGGGGAAATGTCATTCCCTCATCTGATTTTTTTTTTGTCATTCTCAGGGATATAGGGAGCCAGCATGATAGTCAAATTTTGTACTTGTATGAGTACTTTGTAAAGAGTGTAGATACAAAGAAGTCCTACAACTTAACGTATGTCAAGCGTTGCAACCTCGAGTCTCACATTAGTATTTCCTGTGTGCTCTTTTTTTGGCACTATTCAGATTAAGTCTGTGCTCTTTGTTTTTTATCCCTATTTCTGGAATCAGATTCAAACATTAATCACAGTCCTATAATATTTTATCAATAAATGGCAGGTTCCCATAGTTTAAAGCTTTTAGGTATATATTGATATTATAGCAAGAATATATTAACTTCTATTACTGCAGGAAAAAAATTAATATTAATTATGTGTATCTTCAGTACAAAAAATGAGAAAAATCAAATATTCTAATCAAAATAAAGAAAAGAAATAATAAAAATAAGGAAAAATCAGTAATTCAATGTGTTTTCAAAAAAAAAAAAACAGCATCCACTTGTCTAAGGATTATTATCTCCAATGCATGTGATAGGTTTCAGTCAATCAGTCTCAGCAGAAGATGCTTTCTTCACATGTGAGCAGTGAATCCAAGAGTCCTTCTCTCCAATCTTTATGGATGTTGGAGTAGTTAACAATATTTGGAATGGTCCTTCCCACGAAGTCTGAGTTGCTCCAGTATGCTTGAAATTCTTAATATAAACTTTATCTCCTGGATTCAGGTCATGCAAAGAAAAGTCTAGTGGTCTGGCTTGTACTGCAGCTCCGGATTCATGAAGTTCACGTAGTTTGTGCTGTAGCTCCTGTATATAGGAAGCAATAGTAATATCTCCCCCTAATAGTGAGGTATATGCCGGGGAGAAAGTCTTAGCCTGTATAGGCAGATGTCCAAAAAGCATCTCAAATGGTGAAATATGTAAGTCTCCTCTAGGCCTGCTTCTAAGATAAAATAGGGCCAGAGGGAGAATTTCAGGCCATTTTAAATGGGTCTCAGTGCATAATTTTCCAATCATAGTTTTAAGTTCTTTGTTCATTCTTTCCTGCTATTTAGAGTGGAGAAAAAAAAGCTGAAAAAGGTTAATTAACATCAACAAAATCAATACAATCTAAGAAGAATCATCTTCATTATATTGGGAAGTTTCTTGGGCACCCTCCTGAAGGGCACCTCTCTGAGGTTCATTAGCACCTCGAGCATGTTTTGGACGAGTGCCATTTCTCATATATTGTTGTTGAGTATTATCATTTTCTTCATTTGGAGCATTGTCATTATTTTCCCAGTTCCTATTTCTATAATTCTGGTTTCTAAAGTTCTTATTTCTATGTTCATTATAGTTATTTCCATAATCATCATTATAATTTCTAGAATTTCTAAAATTCTGGTTTCTATGACCATTATCATCATTTCTATACTTATTTCTAAAGCTATTATTAAACTGAGTATTCCTTCCAATCATCTTAAGAAAGGTTCTACATTCCATCATTTTGTGGCCCTTCTTCTCACAGAAGTGGCAAGTTATTGATTTATTTGTGAATTCCCTCAAAGGGGCTATAGTTTCTCCCTTATTTTTCAATTGTCTCTTTAACATTTCAATTTCTTTCTTTAAATCTTCCAGCATCTCAGCTGCTTTTACCAGCTCCCTCCTCCATCTGAATGTTTCAGAATCAGTCTCCTCAGAATGAGTCTCTCCAATCTGAATGTTTCAGAAATGACTTCCTAGCTCTTCCCTGAGCTCTTATTTTTAAGGGCAAAATCTTCTCTGTCACCTCCCCTAAGTCCTTACATCTACCAATCACTGTAGATGTTTCTAAAGAACCACCCATTCTTAGTCCACACCTAAGAAGGTGTGGATTTTTGAGTAATTCACACCAGGAAAGCTCTGAGTAAGTTTTCCAGTTCTTTGTTCCTTGTAAATTCACAAGTTGCTTGACCTTTATAGGTACTTAGCTTAAGAAAAGTATGGGTTTAAGTACTTTTCATTGTTCAGAAAAGAGTTTACAACTTTATCTTCCCCTAGGGCAGACCCAAGTAGGTAAAGTAGAATTCTCACATTCCTGCTTTAAGTAGAGTTCTGCCCAAATGGGGAATGGTCTTAATCCAATCTTATAAAGTTAGGGTCTGGGAAATTTTAAGGTTTACAAAAGGAAAGGAGTTCTTTGAGTCATGCCTGTTTTTGGAATTGATACAATGGGATGCTAAGTGCCTATAAAGGTGGGGCAACTTGTAAACTACTTAGACCTAAAAGGTGAAAACTTACTCAGAGGTTTTCTCTTAATGAAATTAGTTGACACAGCAGCATTTTTTTTCTGACTTACTAAAGAGATTAATCTACTCAGCTGTGAATTCAAAATGGGCTGTCCTTTGGAAAACATCTACAGTGATTGGTAGATGGAAGAACTTAGGGGAGGTGACATAGGAGATTTTGCCCTTAAAAATAAGAGTTCAGATTGAGGAGAAGTCATTCTGAAACATTCAGATTGAGGAGGACTCATTCTGAAACATTCAGATTGAGGAAGGACTGATTCTGAAACATTCAGATGGAGGAGGGAGCTGGTGAAAGCATTAAAGAGATGATGCTGGCCTGGTGTCACTAGAACCCTTGCTTAGGCAGACCTTGTAGTGAGTGTTAAAAGACTGACTGATCTTTCTCTCTTAAGACTCAGGTCTAGGCCATGTTGGCTTAAGGCCCTTCATACTTATTTCCTTTTTCTCTCTTTCTCTCTTTTCTTTAATTCTACATTTGTATTAATTAAAATCTCTATAAAACCCAGTTGACTTGGGTATTTGAATAATTGGGAATATTTCCCTGGTGCCCACCTTATATTTAATTTAAAAACCAAGACACTGTAGTGAAACATATTTTCTGCAGTCAAATTTACTCACCCTCTCTTATATCTATCACAATTTATATCTTCCACCATTTTAACTCACTACAGTTTATGGGCTTCACTACTTTAAATCTCACACTGGGAAGTGTCTGAGGCCAGATTTGAACCCAGGACCTCCCATCCCTAGGCCTGGCTCTCAATCCACTGAGCTACCCAGCTGCCCCCTCTAACATTCTTTATAGTTCTGACATGTTATACTCTTATGAAGCTCTAGTCTCCAATTTTGCCATTCCTTCTCATGACCTGAGATCTTGGTGAGGAAGGACAAATTTTTTTTTATTAAGCTCCTATTTATTATGTCAGGCACTGTTCTAAGCACTTTATAATTATTATTTCATTTATTTTCATAATGACCTGGGAAAGAGTGCTATTATTATTCATAATTTATAGATGGGAAAACTGAGGCAAAGTCAGAGATGCTCAAGGTTCCATAGCTCCTAAGTGTCTGAGGCTGTATTCAAACTCAGATCTTCCAAGCTCCAGGCTCAGCACTCGATCCTCTGAAACATCTAGTTGCCTCTTGGAAAGAATCTGCTAAGCAGTAATTCCAGAATCAGGGTAATTTCCAGTGTACCATGTGTCCCAGCCCAGTGGCTGACTGAAACATAAAGATAGCTCTGGGTTCTGGAAGCCTGCACACAAGAAAAGCAAGATCTGGAATGTTTTCCCAAGCTGGAGAGGATTTGAGTGCTCTTCTGCTCTCCATATACTGTTTGAGAACAACCCAGAGACTACACACCCATAGGTTCATAAGAGAGGACAAATTTGTTGGCCATGATGACTCATGAATCAGAAAAACATGATATCTTCCTTAGTCCTAGGTGATTCCCTTCTGCTGCCAAGGTGAAGGCAGGGAAGCATTAGGAAAAGAGGTAGAGAGCTAAAAATTACACAGATTTTAGACTGTCTAAAATATTACTTTGACTTTTGGCATTCTATAGTTGACATCTTTGATCCATGCTTAATGTTGACATTTTATTAGAGTAACTGTACTGCATTTATATTCACATTCTTGCTACCCCTGAATCCAGAAGAGAGAAAGAAATGGCAGCTATTGGAAGGATAGCTCACAGGCTCTCCTTGGAGAGGTGTTGAGAGAAGCTAGGGCAGCTAATTTCAAACAACAGCTAAGGCCAACAAGAAATATCCTTTTGTTGCATGCTTGGTTGTCTGATTCACCTTGCAGGGCTCATGATGAACATAGGCAAAGGGACCCAAGTGAAGATGGTTTTAGTTTATGTCCTAAAAGCTAGGCAACAAGGTGGGTGTGGTAGATAGAGTGTCAGATCTGGAGTTAAAAAGACCTAGGTTCAAATCCAGCCTCTGCCACTATAGCTATGTGATCCTGGGCAAGTCACTTGACTTCTGGGACATTTGCTCCCTTATCTTCTATCCTCCTTCTCACCAATAATCTCAGACCAATCATCTTGAAGGCAACAAGAGGAACATTATTCCAGACATGCACAGCTCCTCCTAGTCTTGTCTACTTTCCTTGGACTTTCCCCCTGGTCAAAAACTCTCAGACTGAGCAGAAAGGAAAGATGGCAGCTGGGAGATTCCCACTCAAGAATGGTCCAGAAGCATTGGATTGCTTATACAAAGAGTCAATTGCCTGTAATATGGAATGGTTGAGATACCTTTTGCCACTATAATCAAAGCAAAGTTCAGAGTAGGGGTGTGAAGGAGATTTTTCCCTCTGAGGCTCAGGACAAAGGGTTTGGTCAATAGAAAAACAAAAAGCAAACGCTTGAGTTTCATCAAGTGTTTTTATAAGGCCTGGGTATTTTCATTCCCTTTTCCCTAAGACTAGAACCATCTTCCAGACTATCAGCTGAATTGCTGCTGGACAGTTCCCACCAGTAGTGGTCTCTCATATCATTCTGGACTAAGCCTGGCAAAAAGGATAGCCAAAGGCACAGATTTTAAAATGGGATGGCTGTAAAGAAATGATGCTTCCCACGTTCTTTGAGGGAAACGATGTGAGGTTGTTTGACATTGATTGTGTGTGTAATAGTAAAGGTCAAATGAGCTGGATTTAAGTCTTCCACTGTGGAATCTCAGGAAAGTCACTTAACATCTCTGAACTTCAGTTCTTCCCATTGTAAAATGGGAATAGAACACTTTCTCATGTGGACACTTCACATTTCTGAGTCTCAAAATGGGGATAAAAGTACATTAATTTCTGATCTCACATGTTTGTTGTGAATCCAAAAGAAAACATGCAAAGAAAGTGTTGTGTAACTATAGAATGACGTATAAAGCTTTTTTCCTCCAGCTCTTACCTTCTGTCTTAAAGCTGATATTAAGTATTTATCCTAAGCTAGAAGAAGAGTAAAAACTAGGCAGTTAAGACAGAGTGACTCATTCAGGGTCATAGCACAGCAAGGAACTGTCTGAAGCCAAGACCTACAATCCTGATGTTCTAACCATTGAACCACCAAGCTGACACTTTGAAAGAAAAGCATCATGGTGGGAAAAGTGCTTAGGGTCAAGATATTGATTCCTCCCTCTAAGAATACTAGCTACATGCAAGCAATCCTAGAATTTGTCCCTGGCTCTGCCATTGCATGCTAAGGACCACTGGGTCTTTGTACTACAGCTGAAATCTTCTCTATGTATTATTTCCCCTAATTAAAATGAGAGTTCTTTGGGAGCAAGGACTGCCACCATTTTTAATTTACATCATCAGCACAGTGTTTGGTGCTCAATAAGCATTCAATAAATATTTTTCCATTCAATCCCATCCCATGATGAGGGATTATTTTTCCCTTTCTTCGTATTCCCAGAACTGCATACAGTACCTAGAATATAATAGGAGTTTAAGAAATACTTCTTCACTTGATCTGACATGGTTCTTGTCCTTACAAAGCTCCTTACCAAATGGAATAAACAGTCACAGCTCCTTTCCATGGTGACCTCCCATTTGGATAGACAGGAAGACAATATCTGCCCTTGAGAATCTCCCAGGGAAATAGGGAATATATGGTCCTCATATTTGAGATGGGAGGGTCTTGGATTGGTAGAAAACAGTAGACATATTCTAGGAAGGATTGGTAGAGGCAGAGAAGATTAAATTGTGGGAAGACCAAGAGTTATATGGGGAAGACAAAGAGTTAGTTAAAGACTATTGATTGGTTAGGCTTGGTTGATGAAGCAGAGAATACAATGGTAATAGAAAGAATTGAAGATGAACTTGCAATATGTGCCTGGGAGTAAGAAATACAGGAACAGTTTGAGGAGACCCAGTGCCTGGTACATACAGTAGGTGTTGAATAAAATCTTGTTAACTTATTGATTGATAGACTTCCCAGTACAAAAAAGTGAGCTTCCTTTAGAAGATAAATCATGATATGTAGATGGAGCTGTTCAGGATAAAGCAATCACAATTTGAAGCTTTTGGCACTAAAACCAAACTCTACAAAAGAATGGAACCAACACCAATCCACCTCTTGAAGCTTCCTATCCCCAAAATCCCAGGTCCTCAAACCCTACAAAGAGCTTTTGGAAGCAATACTGGTCCAATGAAGAGTAATTACCTTCTTTCTTATGCCCACCCCCTTTGGACTTCATATAAAATTTTGTTAAGCAATTTTCTAATGAATTTATGATGTGGTTACCAATGTTGGTGTTTCCATCTCTCTACAAGGCTGTAAAAACATGCAATGTCTGACTGTTGGAGGTAGCCCTTCCAAAATCTAGTTTGTGGTTTCCCATGCAGTAAGGGTGTGCTACATGTTGAATGAATGGACAAATGAAAGAAGGTTTAGAATTTTTATTTATAGACTCCCAGAACTGACATTGACAATCCAGAATCTATTCAGAAAGACAAATGGAAGGAGGAAGGGAAGAAGAGTTGAGAGCAACCCCAAGAGCCAGGCAAATGGATAAAAGCTAGAAGGAGAGCTTAGGCCAGGTTGGCAAAGCCCACTCTGTTGTTGCCAAGGTCATAGATAGAGTAGTAGTTCCTGAGGAAGACATCACCAAGGATCCAGAGGGGCTGGCCATTCTGGGAAGGCAGGTAAGTGGGCATAATTCCGACTTCGCAGTAGTTGCTGTTGCTCTGGAGGTAAGAAGAAAGAAGAGGACATGAATTCATCAATTCATGATGACCCACTTGCTCCAAGAAGCTGGTCTTGACAGTATAGATGTGGAATTCATTGAGCAAGAGTTAATTGCCTTAGGCTTCAGGTTCTTTCTCTAGTTGGGAAAGTTCTAACCTACCTCTAGGAAACTTTCATTGACCACTTCATCTCACAGGCCCCTGTCTGTACCTTGTTCTAATACAGCCACTAAGGACTTAGGAAGGAAAGTGAAGGAAATAACTGAATATTACTTGGTGAATACTGCTTGGTATTCATGTCCTTTCTCTTTGTGTGAGATTTTTTTTTGCCTAGATTGGAAAATACTAAAGAGCCCACTTCTCTGCATCCCCTACCACACACACATACAAATATATGACTACACTGTGCCTAGCACCATGATAAGTTCATTATATGTCTGTTATTGACAGTCTAGCACATCACAAGAACCACACAAAACTTCTTAGAAGAGTCTTGCACATAATAAAGGCACTGTCTTTTGACCTAACTGTTTTCCCACCTACCTAAAGACTTTTGCTCTGGGCCCCTATAGTTCTTCAAGAGAATTTGCAAAATGGGGTAGAAGAGTCAAGTCAAGAAACTGCCTTAAAGAAGGAGCAACCCAGAATATGAATACGGGAAAGGAATGACCCCTAAAAAAATCTCTCTCTGGTTTTGGCCTCAAGTCTATGGCCTGGACAATAGAACAGGCTGCCCCATGAGAGAAGAAACTCATCATCCCTGAGAGAATTCAAGGTGATGATTGACAATTACTCCACAGAAATAACGCAAAAGGGATTCCTGTTTTGTGTGGAAGGTGGACTAGATTATCAGTGGTGCCGCTTCCATTACTGGGATTCTATCAGGTGAAATCCTGGAAGAGCAACATAAAGGGTTTTCTCTATTTCCCCAAATCTCTGTCCCCATAACCCCTCAAAATGTCATCCTAAGGAACCTGGAGTGCAGGGAACAGGGTATTTCTGAGGGAATCCTCAGGTCCCTGCTCTAACTTACAACTCAATTATTCACCATCTTCCCAAAATGGAGAGTAGTTTCTCCCTCCTATACATTCCCTGCTCAAGAGACACCCCTGACTAAGGCAAGAATATACAGAATGGGAAATGAAGGGAACTCACCGGAAGGACATAGGCAGAGGGAGGTAGAGGGAAGTCCACACCATTGATGTTGAAGGTGATGGTGGGCATGCTCTGAGTATTGCTGCAACTGACCAAATACTAGAGGAAAAAGATAGATATTGGGTGGGGAAGAGGCACTTGAGATCTCCATCTTACCAAGATTCTCTAGAGCTTCCAGAGAATGTCCAGAAGAAAGACCTCCTGGCCCAGTTTCTACCTCCCATGTTCCACTCTCTCCCTATCAGACCTGCCCCAGTGCATTGATCAAACCCTACCCCAACCAAAGGACTCCTGATTCTGAATATGATCCTGATCATCTGAAACAGGGATCAGAGTAGTAGGGTTCTCTGGGGGAGCCAATAATGATGATGATAGTCGTACTGACATAGCATTTTAAGGTTTACACAGTGATTTCTTCCTAGTCACCCAGTGAATTAGTGAATCAAAGAGTTATTATAGCATTCCCATTTTGCAGATGAGGAAACTGAGGTTTAGGGAGGTTATGTGTGTTGTCTCAGGTTCACACAATTGGTAAAGTGGGAATTGAACCTAGGACTTCTGACTTCTGGCCTGAAAAGTTCAATGTTTTTCCCTGTAGTCATTCACTCTAGCTTCCAGCCCCCTCCATTCCCTGCTCCTAGGAAGTTAGGGAAGACCAGGCTCCCTTACAGATCCATTTTCATCCTGCTGGGCTCCAATGTACTGCATCAGCTCAGAGAAGATCTGCTGGGGGGCAGTGAGGAGGGAAGTGCCAGTGTCCACAATAGCCTGGCAACCTCCAGAGCACCAGCCAGTAGCCTGGCCCCCAATGGAGAACCTGTAAGAAGACAGTCCCTGATGTAATGCAGGTCGTGGTCATGTGCCTTCCCTCCTCTGGCCTGGGTTCAAGAATCTCTCCCCCACATTCATCTCAGTTTGTCCTTGGCTGAGAAAACACCACTCCACTCATTTCAGAGGAAACCCAGGGAAAGGAATTCCCAGCCTGGGACATCTTGGTGGGCCTCAAGTCGAAAGATCTCTATCTACTGCACTTCCCAACACACACACACACACACACACACACACACACACACACACACAGCATGAAGCAGAATTTAGGACAGTCTTCTTCCTAGATTAGAGACAGGGGTCCAGCATCTCCATTCCTCTCATTCAACTTCCCTATTTAAGGACTCATAATAAACTTTGTCCCTACAGAAATGATCAAAGCCTCTATGGGGTTAAATATCTTTTATATAAGGACTTGGGATATCAGTGCATATGAGCCATGACTTAGCTCCCTAGATTTTGGGCTTCTATCCTCTAAGTCCCCCTTTTTCCAGAGTGTAGGAATAATCTTGGAAAATATATCCATTCTGCCCAGACATACCCATTAATGGCAATCTGCCAGTAAGCTTCTTCGGTCACAGGAGCCCAGTAGATATCTCCAGTGTACATGCTGGTGTCCACTCCTCCAAAAACAACTTCACCACCATTGTTGGAATTCTCATTGCTGAAGGGTAATGGGAAAATATCAGCTTTAAGGGCAGCTAGATACCACAGTGCATAAAGTGCTAGTCCTGGAGTGTGGAGGATTTGGGATGAAATCTGGCATCAGACACTACCTAACTGTGTGACCCTAGGCAAGTCACTTAGCCCTGATTGTCTAGCCTTTGTCACTCTTCTTATTTAGAATTGATATAAAAACAGATGGTTAGAGAAGAAAGAAAGACAGAAAGAAAGACAGGAAGAAAGAAAGACAGGAAGAAAGAAAGACAGGAAGAAAGACAGGAAGAAAGAAAGGAAGAAAGACAGGAAGAAAGGAAGGAAGGAAGGAAGGAAGGAAGGAAGGAAGGAAGGAAGGAAGGAAGGAAGGAAGGAAGGAAGGAAGGAAGGAAGGAAGGAAGGAAGGAAGGAAGGAAGGAAGAAACAAACAAAGAAATAAGAAAACAAACAAACAAACAAAGAAAAAGGAGAGAGTGAAAGAAACTTTTCTCTGTGTGGCACAGGCCCCTTTGGAGATCTGGTGAAGCCTATGACCTTTTCACAGAATCCTATTTTATATGCATGTAATTAAATGTGATAAGATTGCAAAAGAATTTGATTATCATGAAAATGAAGCTTATATATGTGTATATATGTATATACACATTTCTAATCATAAAGCCCAGATTAAGAGGTTCTGACAAAGGGAGTTTTACCCCCCTGGAACCAGGAAAAGGGATAAGGTCAGAATGTGGCTGAGGGGAGCAGAAGAGGTCAACCAAGTCACCTACCCACTAAGGTAGAAGGCAAAGACAGGGGAATTGAGCAGGTTCTCTTGCAGGAAGCCCTGCATGACAGTGGTGGCCCCACCAGAGCTGATGGCAGGATAGGCCAGACCCAGGATCCCATCAAACTGGGCATACACAAAGTTGGTGCCAGGTTCAGTCTCACTCAGGCCAAATTCCTGGTTGGTGATGGAGATGCCTTGGATCTGAGGGGGTCAGAAGAAGTCCATCAGGAAGGGCCACCTCACAAGAAGGTGATGGGCAAAAACAATCCTCCCCAAGGACTACAGATAAGCTCAGTCTCCCCACTTTAGTGAGGCAAGTGAGGAGAGGGTCAGGATGCCCCCAAACTCCATCCTGAAATAGCTATGGTGGTGGGAGGGGGTTAGGGAGGGAAGAGAACCTGGGGGGACTTGAGGCCTTCTCTGCAAGAGACCAGCATGGCTCTGAACCCCCTCCTCACATGCCTCATGCTCCCTGAGGCTCCTGAAGTCAGACTAAGCTCACTGCAGAAGGAGGAACAAGCAGGGAGGCAGAGCCTCCCCTCATTCATGGCTGCTCTCTCAGCAAACTAGAAGGGCCCCTTAGCTCTCAGCTTGTGGCTTCTAGCAGCTGGACTCCCACCTGTCCCTGCTCCCAGGTTCCAAGCTCCATGCCTGGAGCAGCCATAAGGGGACCCCCCCACCACCACTGGGTATCCACTCATATGCTCCCCTTTATCCCTTCACCCCCATAACCACTCACTGTCACAGTGTCATAACCAAAGACTCCAGTGAGGCTGCCTGTTCCATACTGCAGGGAGAAGGTCTGTCCATTGCTGGAGTAGGTGGAAGACTTGCTGGGGTTGAACTGGGGGTGATTGGCTGCTCAGACAAAAAGAGGGGGTCAGTGGAGGCCAATGAATCCTTTTCCCATTTTCCCACTCCTCTGCATTATAGTGCAATGGAAAGAGTGTCCTTGGTATGCAAAGATGTGGGTACAAGTCTCATCTCTGCTATTCATTAGCCATAAGACTCTAGGAAAGCTCCTAAGCCTCAGTTTCCTCATCTATAAAATGAGGATAATAATCCCTGTGCTCCCTTTCTTGAGTAGTGGCTAAAAGAGAAACCTCTTAGCAGTTAAAGTATGAAATGATGGAGAGCCAAGCAAAGACATGGAAAGTCCAAGGTTCAGAAGTGCCCTCAGACACTTCTACCTCTGTATGACCCTGGACAAGTCACTTAACTCCCAGTGGCTAGCCCTCACCACTCTTCTGCCCTGGAATCAAGACTCAGTATTGATTCTAAGACACAAGGGAGAGGTTTAAAAAAGTGAGAGTCACTTGCTGGTGGTGGCACAATCTGAATGAACCAGAAGCCCAAATTCTTCCCCAGAAGCCTTGGGAACTGGGCTGATCTAAGGACTGATCCAGAATCCCCTCTCCTTGTGGGGATGGGCAGCAGCTTCCTCCTCTTTGCCCCCTCTGTCCATTCTCAGCCACCATTATGCCTGCCCACACTTTCTCTTCCCCCTGAACTGGCTTTTCTGCAGCTTCCTGCTTCTCCCACAGTCACCCAAGTCCATGGCCACTGACCAGAGCCAGAGTGGCCTCTGCCTGTTCTGTCTACCTGACAAATAGGAACTCGTGTAGAGTCTGGCTGTCTGTGGGAGCACCAAGAGAAGCATTTAGCCAGTTCAGCCTTTCCTGTCCACAAGGGGAGAAGGAAGAGGCAGGACCAGGTCTTATCCTTCTCCTGCATCCTGCTGTGCGCCCACCAAGGTCCACAGTGCAGGCATCTAAAAAACATAGAGTGCAGACTGCAATAGAGTGAGAGCAAAGTGACTCTCAGCTCTGCTTTGGCGAGGCTGTGTGACCCTGAGGAAGCTGCTAGTCCTTTCTGACTCTCCCGGGGACCCCGCAGTCCCTCCTTGTCTCCCATCTCCTGCCCTTGGGTGTTGTCCTCCTCCCTCCCCCCTCTCCCACCAGCTGGGTACTCACTGCAGGCCTGGCTCTGGCAGTAGATGGAGGCCACCCACAGGTTGGAGGAGCCAGTGTCAAAGAGCACCAGGAAGTTCTGGGGTGGGGTCCCGATGCTGATCTCCCCATAGTAGGACATCTAGGGAGGAAGGTTGGGTCAGCATCCGCACAGACCTGCCCTGTGGCTGCCATCCTAATTGCTCCATGAGTGCTGGTGAGCCTGAGCTCTCAAACCATGCCCTCCCCAGGTCAGGGCTAGCAGCCTCTGGCAGGGCTGGCTGGGGCACCATTGCACTCTCTCCTTTGAGTGGCCTTCTCCATGAGCTCCAGCCACGGAAGGGTCTTCAGAGACCCGAGTCCAAGCAGCATCTGAAAAGGCCCTCCACAAAGTATCGACCACTGATCTTTGCTCTGCCAATGAGGCAGAAACGGGAGGCCCCTTTAGCTAGCTGGAATAGCAAGTTCTTGTTTTCCCCCAAGGCTAAGACTTCATATCCATCTCCATTCAGCTTCATCATGCTGGATTCAGCGCAGAGCTCTAGCCTGCCAAGCCCTCTTGGACCCCCCATACAGCCGTCTGACCTACTTCTTCATCGCTCCCACCTATCTTTGTGCCACCTGCTGATGCAGGGACATTGCAGGGCCCATCCCGGGGCTCAGCACAGTAACCCCACTCCAATGGAAGGGGTCTCCAGGCAAGGACTTTGTCCTTCCCCATCCAAATGGGAGTTTCCTGGGCCTGGGCAGCATTTCTCCTTCTTTCTCTAATCCAGGCCCTGCCCCCACGAGATGCCCATCCGAGCTGACTGTCACAAACTGAGCTGCGGATCCCAAGGGCCCAGGAGGGCAGGGGCTCAGCCTGGAGCCTGAGGGCAGGGAGAAGGTGCTCACTCACATCCATGTAGTTGGCCAGGGGCTCATAGCCAGCAGCAAACTGGTTGAAGTACTTGGTGGCAGGGTCCATTTTGTGGCTCTTCTGGAAGTCTTGCCACACGCCTTTCTCCTTCATCACCTGCTTCATGGACTTGAACCTCTTCAGAGGGACCCTGGCAGGGGGTAGCAGGAGCTGCTGTCAGTGGAATTGTCCCAGGACTCAACTGCTCCCTGACTCGACCAACCCCACCCACAATCCAACCACAAAGCCCCCACCAACCAAAGTCAACCAGGGTTATGCTGACTTCAAAATCAGGGCTCTTTCCCGGGAGGATGGAGGGATGGGAGGGAGAGAGACAATCTGAATCCTATAATTTTGGAAAACTTAGGTGGAAATTTGCTATTACATGTCATTGAAAATTAAGATATCTTTACCAAATTCAGGCCTCTTCCCCATACATTGTGCTTCCTTCTCCCTTCTCCTTTGTCCTCTTCCCTGACATCAGTTTTCCCCAAACACCAGCACCCTCAGCCCCAGGACTTACTTGATGATATGTGCCTCTGCAAGTTGGAGGCAGACAAGGGCAATAATTAGCCACTTCATCATGGCTGATTTCTTCTTCAAGCCACTAACTCCTAACAGTCACAAGCTCCTGAGATCCACTCCCAGCTAAAGAAAAGGGACTGGGGACTCTCATATATATACATCCAGAATGGGGTGTCCCTCCCTCCTCCTCACTTCTCACTGCCCCACTCAGTAAACAGAATAATCATTTGGCAGAAGTGGCAGGTCAGGAGCCTGTGGGGTCTTAGCTTCTTATCCAGAACTTGGCTGCTTAATCTGCTTTTAAGTGCCCAGAGCCTCTTGGTCCCAAACAAATAGACCAAATGGTAACATGATAACCAAGAACAAATGAGATGTAGAACACCCCTCCCTCCTCCTCATGTCCAAGCTCCCAGCTGGGGAGGGGAGAAGAGATGGAGGGAAGGGATCATGTTGTTGCTTTCTAGTTTATAGGGAAGAACTGTATAGAGAAAAGGGTTGGAAGGACTTTGCTAGAGAAAGGAAGATTGAGGGAGTCCTTTGGAAGAGAGAAAGAGTCTCTGAGGTCATTGGCTCACTCTCTCTGTAAGGAAAAATCATTCTGGGATGGGAGAGAGACCTACTTGCATATAGGTTGAGGGATTGGTGGTATTGCCCTCAGGATTCAAGTTAGGAGTGGTGGGTCTCTGCTTCTCCCCTATACTAGATACCAAGGTCAATTGGGGTATCAGTCCAGTGGCCCAGTGGATTAAGAGCCAGGATTGAAGACAAAAGGTCCTTGGATCAATTCTGGCCTCAGACACTTCCTAGCTGTGTGACCCTAGCAAGTCACTTTAAACCTTATTGCCTAGACCTTATTGCTCTTTTGTCTTGGAACCAATATACAGTATTGATTCTAACAGGGAAGATATGGGTTAACAAAAAAATAAATGTCAATTGCCTAGAGGCCAGGAGACATCCTGGGGAAGACTGATTTTACTGTAGAATCATTAAATTGGGCAGAGAGTATTACTGAAAACTCCATTAGAGGTAGTAGACTATGAGGGAAAGAATCTTAGAATCCATTTAGTCAAATAAACTTTTAATTGGAAAGATTAATTTCATTTCTTTTTATAAAAGGATGCATTTTTTCCATCTTCTTCCTTTGAAAGAGGAGGAAATGAAGGACCAGAGGCGTTAAATTTCTTCTACCTTCCACCCTCTTCTCTTTCCCCTCTGTACATTCATTCTTCATGAATTCTTCTACAGTTGTATCCACTGTCATTTAATTAAACTCAACAGATAATTCTTATGTGCACTCAGAGTTCATCAGTTCTCTATGTGGAGGTGGATAGCATTTTCCATCATGGGTCCTTTTGTATTGTCTTGGATTATTTTATTGATCAGGGCCGCTAAGTCATTCAGAGTGGATCATCTTAAAATATCACTGTTACTGTGTACAGTGTTCTCCTAGTTCTTCTTAATTCTCTTTGTATCAGTTCATGTGAGTCTTCCCAGATTTTTCTGAGACCACCCTGCCCTTCATTTCTTATAGCACAATAGCATTCTATCAAAATCATATACTACAATTTGTTCAGCCATTCTCCAGTCAATTGGGAGTTAAGGGAGTGGACAGGTGGAGAGGAGGCACTAGGCAAATCTTGATGAGTAGAGGCCAGATTTGCTTCACATACTCTCTACCAGAGATTAGGCTGGAAACATATTGTCAGAACTCTATTAATATTGGACTGGACCTGCCATGGAGTGGTGCTAGGAATCTTCTGTGGCACAGGTTGATGCTTCTCGGAATAAAGAAAGGCCACTATGACCAGATTCTTTACTAAGAAATGGACCAGCGATACTGGATCAGTCATGTAGGTTCAGGGGTCGATGATCCAAAACAGAAACTGAGGTGCACTAGAGCCAGTCCAAACCACTCAGGGAGAACAATTATTAAATTTTTAATGTGAGCATTTATACTTCAAAAATCCACTTCAGGCCAGAAATGTTATTTTGTTTGATTATCTAGCTTTTAGAAAGTGATGAAGAAATGTGGATAATACAGGTTAAGCTTAAAAGTGTGTTCTGTATTCTTGGAGCTCTACTTGTTAAACATTTACACACACACCTCTGGGTAAGTAGCACTAAGCAGGGGGACCATAGACTGGAAAATTGTGTTCTGAATCACAAGCAAGAATCAGTGTTCCAAAATTAAAATGTTTAGAGAAAGGTGAAAATCAGTGATCTAACATGACTGAACCCATGAGAAACCACAGAGGGCACTGGAAGATTATATTCCAAAAAAAAAAAAGAAGGTCGAAATGAAATTCCAAATGGCATACCCTGCAAACCCAATTATTCTCCCCAATGAAAAAAGATAAATATTTAATAAAAGTCAAGCATTTGAAATATTTTTAGGGAGCAGGCATTCTAATTACACATGTGTTATATATTTAATTTATATTATATTTTACATAAATATATCCCATGAATATATCATATATAATCGTATAAAATTATGTAATGTTTTATTTGTAAAGATCACAAACAAGACAAATAAAAAAGCATAACTAAGTTTATTATCTCATCTCCAGAGATTATTAAAAAAAATTTTTAACTAGTAAGAGGAGGATATATATGGTTACACAAGGGATCACTAAGAGGAAGACAATGAAATTGATTATATGATTATAAACCTATTATGTGTAAGATTAAAATTAATATCCAATACTCTAAGTATTATATTTTATAAGATTCATTAATAAAAGGCCTTGAAGTAGAGGAAAGTGATAGCCTTAGTAAAGAGAAGCTTCCAGGATTGCGCTTGCAAGAGAAGAGAGAGTGGAGTTATAGAAACTTATCTTCAAAATGTAAGGACACAATGTGAGGATGAAAGGAAAGGGATTCTGGGGGATGAAGTCTAGGGGTACAAGATTCTAATTATACATATGTTATATATTTGATTTATATTATATATTACATAAATATATCCCATGAATATATTACATAATTATTATATAAAATTATATAATTTGAATATATAACATTATGTAAAATATATATTCAACTGCTATAATAAGATATGCTATTAATATATTATACATAATTTCCCAAAAGAAATTAATTTTTTTCCTACTGAAAAGTTATAGTACACAACTCTGGCCTATTTTCAATTCCTATTATGAAACTTTCTATCTCCATAGTCCTACATGCCTTTATCTCAGCCATATTTCATGCCTAAAATGATTTTTTCCCTTCATTTCCCTCTCTTAGAGTCCCTACCTGAGGCCTTTTCTGACTTTCACCAAGTGTTTGTACCTCCCTGTCCCCTTGACCCATGTTGGCAAACCTATTTCAGGCATGCCAGAAAGGGCTGCTCCCCTTCCCCTCTCCACTAAACCTGAAAACATTCCTCACATGACTCACCCTTCTACCCAGCAGTCCAATGGGAGTGTTTCCTCCCTCCCCTGTCTGTGCTGAGGGTTGCCATTTGGGCACTCTGTCTCTAAAAGGTTTTCCATCACTGCCATAGACTAATGAAATCCCTTTGTATTTCTTTTGACAATATTTTGCTTTTACTCTTAATTTGAGCACATATGGTTTTCTTCCTGAAGAATGCAAAAACCTTGAGGTTAGGGACTGTTTTCATTTTTGCCTCTATTTCCCCCCCCCCAGTACTTGGTTCAGTATGCAGGAATGTTGATGATGAAGGCTTGTTGAATAAATGAATTGCATTTTTCATATTTCCCAAGAAACATGAAAACTAACACTTGTTCCCATTTCACTATAGTGCCTCCTTTGCCCATCTCTACTTTTATTCCTGTTCCTCTTGCACCCTTCCTCTGCCCCTGGTTCTTGGATACTCCTCCCCCCCAACACACCTGATACCTGTTCCATATCAACCAGAGTGATCTAGTGATGGCTCGAAGTTTGATTACAAAGTACCATTAGAGTTCTATTTTCTGGGGTGATGGGGTGAATGGAAAAACTACCTCCATGCCAACACCCTCACCCCTCACCCCCTGGATTCAGGTAATCAGAAAGAGATTTGCCAGGACATTGGGATCCAAGCCAGAGTTAAGACTGCAAAATTTGGACATAAACGAGACATTGGGGATTTTCCATGTGGGCCATAGCAATTTACTGCCAAGCCAATGATGTGGTGGCTCTCTTTTGGTATGTGTCTTGGCCTGGGAACCAGAAGACCCAGGTTCTAATCCACTTTTCTAGCCACCAATACCAAAAACCAAGTAGAATATACTTTAGAATGATCTCATTTGAGCCTCTCAAAAAATCTTGCAAGGTAGATACAATTACTGTAACCATTTTACCGATGAGGAAATTGATGTGAACCAAGTTCAAGGGATTTGCTCAAAGTCACAAAGTGAGGAAGTATCTGAGGCCAGATTTGAATGCAGGTTTTCATGACTCCAGGCTCAGTACCCTATTCACTATTATGTGTAGCTGTCAAAGAAATCAAAGCAAGAAGGAAAGGAATGGAATATATTTATAACAACTCATTTTGTAGGCAAAGAACTGAAGAAAAGTAGATGCCCATCAATTGGGAATGGCAAAACCAGTTATGGTATCTATGTAGTAAAATGGCATTGGGTGGCTTAGACAAACCTGTGAAGACTTATGGGAATAGATACAAAATGAAGTCAACAGAACAATTTACTCAAAGACAGCAACATTATAAAGAATGCAACTTGGAAAAAACTTAAGAACTCTGATCAGTACAGTGGTTAAGCAGAGCAGTGTTGTTACTATCCTATAAAATTTATTTTTATTGTTTTTATTATTTTTTAATGTTTTCTTAGCAAAAATAATGTAGTGGTTTGCCATTTCCTTCTCATTTGACAGAGGAGGAAAGAGAATCAGAACCACCCCCGGTGAATATGGATTATCAACTTCTCCAACCATGATTTCTACTTTCAAGGACAAAGGGAATCACTCCTCTCCCCCTGTGCCCTCTCAAAAATACACCTCTCTCAATGCCTCATCTCCTCATCCTTCAATTGGACAAACTAGAACCCCCCAAAGCATTTATCTTCAAAAATGGGCCCTATCCCTTTTGAACTGTGGCCACAAGTCTGCTTATCTCCAGCACCAGTAACTTCCCTTAAGCTACCTCAAAGCTCAGGCAATCAGGGAAGGAACCTGATGCTCTTGGCACTATTTTCTGTCCCATTCATCTGGGATCAGAGAATCCATCCCTTCAGAGTGTGCTGTGGAGTGCCACATCCAGGTCTCTCCAGACGATCTCTGGAGTACTTTTGAGAATTACCTCATCTCACTGGGTCTTATGTCCTCTGTCAAATACAAGGATTGGACTAGAGGCCCTCTGACTCCCCCTTTAGCTCTGACATGTTATACTCTCATGAAGTTCTAGTCTCTGATTTTGCCATCCTTTTTCATGACCTGAAATATTGGGGAGGAAGGGCAAATTTAAGAGGGACATTTACTCCGTTAACTTTAATCCTCCTCACCAACAGTCTCAGGCCAGTCATCTTGAAGACAACATGAGGAACATTATTCCAGGCATGCACAACACCTCCTAGTCTTGTTTACTTTCCTTGGACTTTTCCCACTGCTCAAAAACTCTCAGACTGAGGAGAAAGGAAAGATGGCAGCTGAGCGATTCCCACTCAAGAATGGTCCAGAAGCATTGGATTGCTTATACAAAGAGTCAATTGCCTGTAATAATGGAATAGTTGCAATACCTTTTGCCACTATAATCAAAGCAAAGTTCAGAGTAGGGGTGTGAAGGAGATTTTTCCCTCTGAGGCTCAGGACAAAGGGTTTGGTCAACAGAAAAACGAAAAGGGTTTAAATTCCATCAAGTGTTTTTATAAGGCCTAGGTATTTTCATTCCCTTTTCCCTAAGATTAGAACCATCTTCCAGACTATCAGCTGAATTGCTGCTGGACAGTTCCCACCAGTAGTGGTCTCTCATATCATTCTGGACTAAGCCTGGCAAAAAGGATGGCCAAAGGCACAGATTTTAAAATGGGATGGCTGTAAAGAAATGATGCTTCCCAGGTTCTTTGAGGGAAACTATGTGAGGTTGTTTGACATTGATTGTGTGTGTAATAGTAAAGGTCAAATGAGCTGGATTTAAGTCTTCCACTGTGGAATCTCAGGAAAGTCACTTAACATCTCTGAACTGCAGTTCTTTCCATTGTAAAATGGGAATAGAACACTTTCTCATGTGGACACTTCACATTTCTGAGTCTCAAAATGGGGATAAAATTACATTAATTTCTGATCTCACATGTTTGTTGTGAATCCAAAAGAAAACATGCAAAGAAAGTGTTGTGTAACGATAGAATGACATATAAAGCTTTTTTCCTCCAGCTCTTACCTTCTGTCTTAAAGCTGATATTAAGTATTTATCCTAAGCTAGAAGAAGAGTAAAAACTAGGCAGTTAAGACAAAGTGACTGATTCAGGGTCATAGCACAGCAAGGAAGTGTCTGAAGCCAAGACCTACAATCCTGATGTTCTAACCATTGAACCACCAAGCTGACACTTTGAAAGAAAAGCATCATGGTGGGAAAAGTGCTTAAGGTCAAGATATTGATTCCTCCCTCTAAGAATACTAGCTACATGCAAGCAATCCTAGAATTTGTCCCTGGCTCTGCCATTGCATGCTAAGGACCACTGGGTCTTTGTACTACAGCTGAAATCTCTATGTATTATTTCCCCTAACTAAAATGAGAGTTCTTTGGGAGCAAGGACTGCCACCATTTTTAATTTACATCATCAGCACAGTGTTTGGTGCTCAGTGAGCATTCAATAAATATTTTTCCATTCAATCCCATCCCATGATGAGGGATTATTTTTGCCTTTCTTGGGGTTCCCAGAACTGAGTATACAGTATCTAAAATATATTAGGAGTTTAAGAAATGCTTCTTGATTTGATTTGACTTTTCTTTTTAAAAATACATTTTACTGATGCCATTTATCTTCATATCATGGTCTTTTCTTGTGGAAATAAATTTTCCTCTCCTTCCAGATGCAACACACTCTTGTGACAAAGAAAAATAATGAAGCAAAAGTACCTGATCCATGGACAACTTTTGACAGTGTAGGTCACATTCTGCTTCTCTGACAAGAGAAGGAAGTTATATGTACCTATTTAGACATTAAATTTCCTGGAATGCAGTAGATATTTAATAAAGACTTGTTAACTTGACTCTACTTGATTTCTCTGGGATTTTCTTTTTTTTTCTCTCTCTAATTGTGGCTTCATTTTAGTGATGTTTTCATTTGTGTAGTTGCAGACATTTTGTAGATTGTTCTTTTGCTTCTGCTTATTTTGCTGTATGAAGTAACACAAATCTTGGAATTTTTTTCTCTCTTTCAATATTTGTTACTGAGCAATAATATTCCACCACAGTCATACACCTTAACTTTTTTTAGACCTTCTCTAACTTGATAAGCATTCAACTTTGTTTCCACTTCCTTCCTATTGTGATTCCTATTGTAATGAATATTTTTGTACTTATGTGAGACCTTTATTTCTATCTTTGACTTCACTGGGGCAAATGCCCAGTGGTGGGATAGTTAGGTTAAAAAGTATGGAAGTTTTGTGATTTTTCTTGCATAATTCCATATAAAAATCTAGAATGGCTATACTAATTCACAATGAATTCTGTGTCTTCCCACAGTCCCTCCAATGTTGGTTATTCCTATTTTCACCATCTTTGCCATTATTTAGAGTTTGAGGTAAAATCTCAAGCTTGTTTTAATTGGCATTTCTAACAACTATTGTGATTGATTTGGAGTACCTGGTGTGAACTTTAAAATTACTCCACCTTACTTAGACCATACTTTAGGAGATTTGATTTAGCTACCTCCTGATTGTAACAATGGAGATACTTGGTCTAACAGAATCAGGAATGTCTTGTGAACTCTACATTGCTCCACCTTACTTAGTCTAACAAGGTCACGAATGTCTGCACCCATACTTAAGAATTAAGTATCTAGGAGGATGGCCTTTGATAGACATGTGCAGAAACAGCTGACAGACCCCTGGGCTGTCCTAAGTCAAGCTAAGCTACCATTAGTACAGATAAGATGCAGTAAAGTGATGTAAAACTGTCTATATAGGGAACATCATTTCCTCTCTTCACTCTCTTTCCCTGGAGAGGTGGATCTGGCTGGTGACTTCCTGTGAGTAGGCCTGGGAGCTAGTTCGATCCTGGAACTGAAGCCTGGAGGAGCTCCCTTAGACAGCTTCTCCTTGAGATGGTCACATGGTGCATGATAAGACTGACTTCCTTTTCCCTTGGCACTCAGGGGAGGCCCCTTTGGCCAAGGCCTTTAACTCCTGCCTGGCTCAGCCTGAGCCTGAGCAGTCTAAATTAACTCTTTCCTCTCTCTCTCTCTCTCTCTTTCTCTCTCTTTCTTAATTTCTTTCCTCTATATTAATTAAAATCACCATAATTTCCAGCTGACTTGGATATTTTATTATTTGGGATATCCCATGGTAACCAATAATTAAATATAGTTTAAGTCACAACTATAAAATTATCCTTACACTGGTAAACAAAAATTCATTGCTGAATTTGGTCTACAAAACAAACATTTTATCTTCTGAAGGTAGATAAATTAAATTAAGGATTGTCATATAAAAGAGGGGTTAGCTATGTTTTGCTTGCCCTGGGAGGATTTCCTGGTATTCCTAGCAGAATCAGAAGCCTATAAGTTGTGAGGTAGTAACATATAGTTTTAAGGCAGAGCTCCTAAGTTGAGATCTATCCAAAAGGAAAAAAATGGAATGTGTTTGCTAGGGCATCAGAAGGTACTAGGAGTTCTCAAGGAGACACTTAATAGCCACTTTAGGAGATTATATAGAAGATAACACATTTGGGCAGGGGTTAGACCAGATAGCTTCTGAGGTCTCTTCCAATTATGTCTATGATTCTATGAACGAATTAAGGATATATCTATGTAAATCTGGTAGAGACTGTGCCAAAGAAAGTAAAGAAAGGGGAAGTGGTTCGAAAGAACTATATAGGCATTATCTTAGTTACAGAACAAACCATTAAAAGAGCAAGTTTAAGTCCTAATAGAATGGAATTTAGTGTCTCTTTTTTTTCTTGGAACTAGGTGACTGTATCTTTAATATAACAGTTACAGGTATATAGAGTGGTTATTGCAAATAGTTTTGGCCACCCTGGAAGATGAGAGGGTCTGAGATAAAGTATTTCTTCATTGCTGGAGATCTGAGTCCAATCACTCAGAGCATTTCCATCCCACTCCAGTTCGACCTCCCCCAAATTCTACTAGAAATTTCCTCTTTCTACCTACTTAGACCCCACTTTGTTCCTGGTCCAGGCTGAACTTCCCCCAAGTTCCTTTAGCCTGATTTCAAAGTTCTTATTTCAATTCAGGAAGAGCACTGACTCGGGCCAAGTACATCCCATCTCTGGGCATCAGGTTTCTCCTGATTATCCAGCCAACCCCAGGATTCTCTTAACTAAATTCTTCCTCTTTTATGCTTTCTTCTTTTCTTTTCTTGATGGATTTCATACTCCTTAATTCATCTGAGCCTGCAGTGGGACCCCTAAGTCCTTGGTTTGGCCCATTCAATCCTATGGTGAAACATCTAGTTCTAGGGTAAAGTATTTCATGCGGCTCTAAGACTTGAAAGCCACCAGCATTTCCTAGAGGAGTTTGAATTAGCAGCTTCCAGAGGTTTCAGCCCATAGACTGTGATACCACTGTGGAAGAACTAGAAGTTTCAGAAAACCAGATCTAGAACTGAGGGTAGCAGCAAGGAAAAATTAAAGTCTAAGAGAGAGCACACTTTACCCTGGAGACAGAGTCCATCTTTAAAATAAAAGCAAAAATTTTCAAAAAGGTGGGAAAATGAGCAAACAGCAAAAGAAACATATAACCATAGACAATTTTCATGGAGACAAAGAAAAGCAAGTGACAAATTCAGTAGGGGACAGTAATATCAAAGCAGCCACATGCAAAACTTCATAGAACTGTGGGAATTGGTATCAGGTGCCTGAAGAGGTCAAAAAATAATTTGAAAGTCAAATAAGAGAGGCATGAAAAAAAATGGAGAAAAAATGAAAGTAATGTAAAAAAGAAAACAATAGATAAAAAAGGTCAAAAGGTTATTGGTCAAATGGAAAAAGAGGCATAAAAATCCAATGAAGAAAAGAGTTCCATGGAAAATAAAATTGATCAAATGGAAAAGGAGGTTCAAAAGGTCATGGAAGAAAACCACTCTTTAAAGATTAGAATTAGGCAAATAGAAGTTAATGACTTCATGAAAATATACCTCCTGCAATAAGTCCTCAAATGACAAGTCTCAAGAATATTATTCCCAAGTTCAAGAGCTCTCAGACAAAGAGGAAAATATTGTAAGCAACCAGAAAGAAACAATTCCTATATCATGGTGCCACAGTCAGGATTACACAGGATTTGACAGCTTCTCCATTAAATGATTGAAATACTTGAGTGGGCAGCTGGGTGGCTTAGTGGATTGAGAGACAGGCCCCGAGATGGGAGGTCATGGGTTCAAATATGGCCTCAGACACTTCTCAGCTGTGTGACCCTGGGAAAGTCACTTAACCCCCATTGCCTAGCCCTTATCACTCTTCTGTCTTGGAATCAATACTCAGTATTGATTCTAAGATGGAAGGTAAAAGTTTTTCTTTAAAAGATTGGAATACCTGGAATATAATATTCTGGAAATCAATGGAACTGGATTTACAACCAAGAACCAACTTCTCATCAAAACTATCTTCTTTCAGGAGAAAAAAATGGTCATTTAATAAAATAGAAGATTTCCAAATATTCTAGATGAAAAGACCAGATCTAAACAGAAAATCTGATATCTAAATACAAGATTGAAGAGAAGTATAAGAAGAAAAAAGAAAATTTAAGTGATTTAATAAGGTCAAATTTTCTATATTCCTACATGAAAATATGATATTAACTCAACATTGTTATTATTATCATGCTAGTTAGAAGAAGTATACACAGGCAGAGAGTGTGAGAGTAAGCTGTTTAGGATGAAAAACAAAAAAAAAATCAAGAGGTTAAAAAGAGAATAGCACTGAGAGAAAAGAGAAGAGAGGGGTAAAATGGACTGTATTATGTCATCTAAAGAGGCACAAAAAAACCCCCAACTATTGCAGCAGAGGGTAGGATGAAGGTAGTGATGGGCAATGGCTAAACCTTACTCTGATCAGAATTGACTCAAAAATGGAATAACAACCAGGATCATTAGAGTATAGAATACTATCTTACCCTATAGAGAAGTAGAAGGGAAATAAGAAGGTGGTTGTGGGTGTGAGTTTTATATTTACTTCACCCTGCTTAGTCTTTAGAATTTTAGCAACCAGGAATGTATCCACCCCCACTTAAGGATTTCATGTGGGGAAGGAAGGTCTATGACCCGCATGTCCTAGCAAGTGACAAATCAGAAACAACTGACTGATCCTCTGGGCTGTCCAAAGCCAAGTTTAAGCCACCATTAGTACATGTAAGACACAGGAAGTGATATAAAGAACTGCCTTTATATTTCGAGTTACTTCCTGTGAGAAGACTTGGCAGTGGAACTTGATTTGGAGGAGCTCGAGTATGAGACCTTGGACTGCTTCCCTGAGACAATCGTGTGGTGAGTGTTAAGGCTGACTTTCCTTTCCTTGGCTTTCTGGAGGCAATAGCCTCTGGAAAAGTCCCTTGGCTGAGGCCTCTGAACTCCCACTGGATTCAGACCAGGCTGGGGAAGCTATCCTCCCCCTTTCCCTCTCTTTCTCTCTCATTCTTAATTTCTTCTATTGTAAATAAACCACCATAAAATTCCATTCTGACTTGAGTATTTCATTGGGATTTAGAATTCAAAACCTTGGTGACCAACTAAAATAATATATTCAGTCTCAACCATAAAATTTATGCTTAACATGGGGAGGAGAGAAATATAAGGGAAGGGGAATTCAGGAGGAGTGGTGACTAAAAGCAAAACATTTGTGTGGAGGGACATGGTGAAGGAGAAAGTGCAGAATTAAAAGGAGGGAAACAAGATAAAGGGGAATATGTAGATAGTAATCACAACTGCAAATGTAAATGAATGAACTCACCCATTAAAATGGAAATGGATAACAGAGTGTATTAAAAACCAGAATCCTAAGATGTGTTATTTACAAGAAACACATTTGACACAGATAGAAACAGACAGAGTAAAAGTAGGAGAATGGAGCAGAATCTATTGAACTTTAAATGAGATGTTTTTAAAAAGCAGGAGTAGCAATCATCATCTCAGATAAAGCTAAAGCAAAAACAGATCCAAATAAAAGAGATGAGAAAAGTTATTACATCTTGATAAAATAGACAATGAAGTAATATCAATACTTAACATATATGCAACAAATGATATAGTCTCCACATTTTTAAAGAATTTAAATGAGCTTAAAGAGGAAATAGTCAGTACAAGTGTACTAGTAGGGGACTTCAACCTTCCCCTCTCAGAACTAGATGAGTCTAAACAAAAAATAAACAAAAAAGAAGTAAACAAAGTGAATGAAATTTTAGAAAAGTTAAGTTGAATATATCTATGGGGAAAACTGAATGGAGACAAAAAGGAATACACCTTCTTTTCATAAGCACGTGGTACATACCCCAAAACTGGCCATATACTAGAACATAAAAACTTCACAACCAAATGCAGAAAGGCAGAAATAATAAATGCATCCTGTTCAAATCATAATGAAATAAAATTATAATTAATAAGGGTTTGGGGAAAGATGAATCAAAAATTAAATGGAAAGTAAACAATCTCATTCTTCAAAAGGGATGGCTGAAAAAACAAATGATAGAAATAACCACTGGCTTCATTAAAGAGAATGACAATGAGGAGACAACATATCAATTAATGGAATATTGCCATAGCAATACTTAAGAAAAATTTATAGTCCCTGAATGCTTATATCAATAAAAAAGAGGAAAATCAGATTAATAAATTGGGTATGCAACTAAAAAAAACTAGGAAAACAACAAATTCAAAATCTCCAGATACAGATTAAATTCAACATCCTAAAAATCAAAGAAGAAATTAATAAAATTAGGGGGCGGAGTCAAGATGGCAGCTTAGCAAGCAGCAAAAGTTCAGACCTCATGGAAGACCCTTCCTTACCGATACAGACTGAATGCTCTTAGGGCACCAAAATTCAATCTGAACAACAGGACAGAAGCGGGGAACCCTCCTTCTGGACTCAAATCAAAAGGTACGCCCCCCCAAAAGCCAGAATCCGAGAATACTCAGGGCTAAGGGGAAGGCAGAGCGAAGGTCCCAGGACCTCTCCCCCACAACCCAGAGGGCTGAGCCCCCAGCAGCAGTGGGAACCTCTGAGCGGGCAAAGGTGCTGGTTTGCAGGGTCTACCTTGGGAGCAGCGGGGAGCCGGGCTCCAAGCATCCAGCTTGGACAGGGGGGAAGAAGCCAGGGAGAGACGGGGCAGGACGTGGCTGGGTCCCTCCATCGAGCTCCAGTCTCACCCTTGCCTCAGGCACATCCAGACCAATCCAGTTGAACTAATCCCATCAGAACTCCTCAGAGTTTAGGGAGGCAGGCAAAGGCACTTGAGGACAGCAGAGAAGCAACTGGAGAGAGCCTGGGTGGCCCAGCCTCCCAGGAGTCTTCAGAGCCTCAGTGCTCCATACCACATACAGCCCAACGCAATTGAACTCAATCCAATCAAAAGCCTCCAGAGGACAGGGAAGCTAACATTCCTCCCCTAGAGACTGTACCAAGAGATCTGACAAAGCTCCAAGAGGGGAGACTGACAGCCCCAAAACCAAAACAAAATGAGAGGAACAAGAGCACAGCCAAATACGGGGAGCAAAGAAGGGGTAAACTCGAGAAAACAGCAGAAAAAGAAGAAAGAAATTACAATAGACAGCTTCTGCACAGGTAATGAGCAAAGAGTGAATGAAACAGAGGGGGAGGACCCAGCAAAGAAAAAATCAGAAATCCCAGCGAATTGGATACAGGCTTTGGAAGAACTCAAAATGCAATTCAAAACACAATTAAGAGAGGCTGAAAACAATTGGGAAAAGAACTTAAAAACCAAGATAAGTCATCTGGAAACAGAAAATAGTGTCTTGAAAGCCAAAATCAACCAGCTGGAAAATGAGGCAAAGGAGATGAAAGATGAGGCAAAGCAGATGAAAGATGAGGTGAAGAAGATGAAAGATGACCTCCAAAGAAAATCCAACCAAAAGGAAAAGGACGACCAAAAAACTAAGGATGAAATCCAGTCTTTAAGAACCAGAATACAACAACTTGAATCGAGCGACCTCACAAGGCAACAAGACACTATAAAACAAAACCAAAAGAATGAAAAAATTGAGGAAAATATGAAGCATCTCATTCACAAAACGGAAGATTTAGAAAATCATTCAAGGAGAGACAATTTAAGAATTATTGGCCTACCAGAAGACCATGACAAAAGAAAAAGCCTGGACATTATATTACAGGAAATTATTAAAGAAAACTGCCCTGAAATCCTTGAACAAGAGGGAAAAGTGGAGATTGATAGAATCCACAGATCATCTCCTGTACTTAATCCCCAACTGACAACACCCAGGAATGTTATAGCCAAATTCAAGAACTATCAGACCAAAGAAAAGATATTACAAGCTGCCAAGAAGAAGTCATTCAGATACCGAGGAAGCACAGTGAGGATAACTCAGGATCTGGCTGCATCCACACTGAAAAAAAGAAAGGCATGGAATATGATATTCCGGAAAGCAAGGGAACTTGGTCTACAACCAAGAATCAACTACCCAGCAAAACTGACTATATTCTTACAGGGGAAAGTATGGTCATTCAACAAAATAGAAAATTTTCAAGAATTCGTAAAGAAAAGACCAGACCTGAACAGAAAATTTGATGTCCAAGCACAGAACTCAAGAGAATCATCAAAAGGTAATTAAAAAAGAGGGGGAAAAGGAAAAACAAAAAAAAATTTTAAGAGACTCAATCAGTTAAAATTATATGTATCCCTATAAGAAAAGAGGTCATTGGTAACTCTTAACTGTTGTTATTAGCTGGCAGCAAAAAGAAGTATACTTAGAGGGAACAGCAACAAACTGTATAGGATGAAAGGACAAGACATAAATAGGTATATAGATATATGCATGCAAAAATACATATACATGAGTATGCATATATATATATAATTAGAGCTTAAAAATAGGTTAATATTAAAAGAAATGCGAAAAGAAACAAATGGGGGTAAATTTATATGTCATAAAGAAGCTCATGGTGGGAGGGGGGAGAACATCAATACACTGGAAGGGTAAAGAGGTCAGAGACAGGAAATACTCAACTTTTACGTGCTTTGAAAGTGACTCAAAGAGGGAAAAACAATCCAATCCATTGGGGGCAGAGAATAGATTTGCACCCTATAGGGGAGTAGAAGGATAACAAACGGTCTGGTGGGGAGGGAAGCAGTACAAGAGAGGGAGGGAGCGGGGGGTTAATTTTAGAAAGACTACAGGGAAAATAAGGGGGGGGATAAACAGGGAGGGGGTAGAAAGAGAAGTAAAATAAGGGTGGGAACAAGGGGGACTGTTCAAAAGCAAACATTGGTGTACAAGGAAATAGTGAAAGAAGAAAAGGCAGGTAAAGGAGCAGAAATCAAAATGCTGGGAAATACACAGCTAGTAATCATAACTCTGAATGTGAATGGAATGAACTCACCCATAAAATGCAAGTGAAGAGCAGAGTGGATTAGAGCCCAAAACCCTACCATATGCTATCTACAAGAAACACATATAAGAAAGGTAGATACACATAGGGTGAAAGTAAGAGGGTGGAGCCAAATCTATTGGGCATCAACTGACAAAAAGAAGGAAAAAATGCAAAGGAAGGAGGACTTGCAGTCCCAGATCTCAAACTATACTATAAAGCAGTGGTTATCAAAACAACTTGGTACTGGCTAAGAGACAGAAAGGAGTATCAGTGGAATAGACTTGGTGTAAATGATCTCAGCAAGACAGTTTATGACAAACCCAAAGACCCCAGCTTTTGGGACAAAAATCTATTATTTGATAAAAACTGCTGGGAAAATTGGAAGACAGTGTGGGAGAGATTAGGTTTGGATCAACACCTTACACCCTACACCAAGATAAATTCAGAATGGGTGAATGACTTGAACATAAAGAAGGAAACTATAAGTAAATTAGGTGAACACAGAATAGTATACCTGTTAGACCTTTGGGAAGGGAATGATTTTAAAACCAAGCAAGACTTAGAAAGAGTCACAAAATGTAAAATAAATAATTTTGATTACATCAAATTAAAAAGAGCTAAATCAATTGTACAAAAAATCAAGCCATTCTCCAATTGATAAATGGGCAAGGGACATGAACAGGCAGTTCTCAGCCAAAGAAATCAAAACTATTAATAAGCACATGAAAAAATGCTCTACATCTCTTATAATCAGAGAGATGCAAATCAAAACAACTGAGGTATCACCTCACACTAGCAGATTGGCTAACATAACAGCTATGGAAAGTAATGAATGCTGGAGGGGATGTGGCAAAGTAGAGACACTAATTCATTGCTGGTGGAGTTGTGAATTAATCCAACCATTCTGGAGGGCATTTTGGAACTATGCCCAAAGGGCGATAAAAGACTGATCCAGCCATAGCACTACTGGGCTTGTACCCCAAAGAGATAATAAGGAAAAAGACTTGTACAAGAATATTCATAGCTGCACTCTTTGTGGTGGCCAAAAATTGGAAAATGAGAGGATGCCCTTCAATTGGGGAATGGCTGAACAAATTGTGGTATATGTTGGTGATGGAATACTATTGTGCTAAAAGGAATAATAAAGTGGAGGAATTCCATGGAGACTGGAACAACCTCTAGGAAGTGATGCAGAGCGAAAGGAGCAGAACCAGGAAAACATTGTACACAGAGACGGATACATTGTGGTACAATCGAAGGTAATGGACTTCTCCATTAGTGGCAATGCAGTGTCCCTGAACAATCTGCAGGGATCTAAAAGACACTATCCACAAGCAGAAGATAAACTGTGGGAGTAAAAATACCGATGAAAAGCAACTGCTTGACTACAGGGGTGGAGGGGATATGACTGAGGAGAGACTCTAAATGAACACTCTAATGCAAATACCAACAACATGGAAATGGGTTTGAATCATGAACACATGTGATACCCAGTGGAATTGCTCATGGGCTATGGGAGAGGTGGTGGGAGGGAGGGGAAGGAAGAAAAGAAAATGATCTTTGTTTCCAATGAATAATGTTTGGAAATGACCAAATAAAAAGAAAAAGGAAAAAAAAGAAATTAATAAAATTAAAAGTAAGAGATGTATTGAACTAGTAAATAAGACTAGTTCAATGGAAAAAAATAAAATAGAGCATTTCTTAATTTGATTTTAAAAAGGAAAGAGAATCAAATTACCAGTATCCAAAATGAAAAGGGTGAATTTACCTCCAATGAAGAGAAAATTAAAGTAATCCTTAGTAGCTAGTTTTCCCAATTATATTACAATAAATCTAATAATCTAGGTGAAAATGAATTAACAAAAGAGGAAATATAATCTTTAAATAATCCAATCTCAAAAAAAAAAAAGAAATTGAACAAGCCACCAGTGGACTTTTTAATAAAAAATTCCCAGAGCCAAATAGATTCACAAGTGAATTCTATCAAACATTTAAAGAACAATTAATCTCAATACTATATAAACTATTTGTCAAAATAAGCAAAGAAGGAGTCCTACAAAATTCTTTTTATGACACAAATATGTGCTGATACCTAAGCCAAGAAGACCAAAAATAGAAAAAGAAAATTATAGACCAATTTCCTTAATGAATATTGAAGCAAAAACTTAAACAAAATACTAGTAAAGAGACTATAGCAATATATCACAAGGATTATTCACTATGACCACGTGGCATTTATACCAGGAATACAAGGTTGGTTTAATATTAGGAAAACTATCAGCATAATTGGCCATATCAATAACTGAACTAATAGAAATTATATGATTATCTTAATAAATGCAGAAAAAAACTTTTGACAAAATATAGCACCAATTTCTATTAAAATCACTAGAAAGGACAGTAATAATGGACCTTTCTTTAAAAATCACAAGCAATAGCTATCTAAAGCCATCAGCAAGTATGAACTGCAATAGAGATAAGTTAGAAGCCTTCCCAATAAGATCAACAGTGAAGCAAGCCTTATCACCATGATTATTGAATATTGTACTAGAAATATTAGCTTTAGCAATAAGAGAAGAAAAATAACTGTAAGAAGTTGAAGTGGGTAACAAGGAAACTAAACTATCACTCTTTGCAGATGATATGATGGTAAACTTAGAGAATCGACTAAAAAAACTAGTTGAAATAATTAATAACTTTAGCAAAGCTCCAGGATACAAAATAAACCAACATAAATCATTAGCATTTCTATATATTTCCAACAAAGTCCAGCAGCAAAAATTAGAAAGAGAAATTCCATTTAAAATCACTCTAGACAATATGAAATACTTGTATGGGAATAGAGAAATAAGGGATACGGGAAAATGCAAAATTGTCTCTAAAAGGGAGTGAGGAAAATTTAACCATGAACCCTGAGAAAATATTCTGGAATGAGGACTGCAGAGGAGAGGTTTGGAAATTAACTGTCATTTCACTGGTTTTCCTGGAAGGTGGGAGGGAGAACAGCAGCTCTGTGCCTTGGAAAATATATAGGAGGGAATCTGGTTTTCCTTGCAGTGCTGTATCAACTTGGCTGAGGTAACCCAAAGATTTTAACATCTGGGACTTTGGGAGTTTTACCTTAGAAGCTTGGGGCAGTACCCAGTCCACCAATGAGTCCATTCTCAATAGCCTTTTAAAAACAATTTAAGGTTAACTGATTAACAATCTCAGATACTTAGTCTAGGTAGTTAGATGTTTTGGGGGTTTAGATAAGAACAGAGTGCTGGTAGGAAGTTTTGGAAGATCAGAAGGGCTCTCTCGTGAGTGAGACATAGAAGATTGGTTGGAGATGTTAGATCTATAGAATCAGGGGCATTTTAGATCTTGACTATCAGCTCCCTAACCTTAAGTTGCAAAATAACCTTAACTCTTGTGTTTTCCAATATAGTCTCAAGGGGTTTTGCAATTCACTGGTCCTAAGAAGGTCCCTAGGTGGATTTTTTTTTCACCACCAATTCATCTGGGTCCCCTCTATATACATATCTCCTTCTGGAGGACCTTTTCTTTTTCACTTGGGAATCTCTTTGCAAAGACAAACTCGGGAATTATATGAACACAATTACAAACATTTTTCATACAAATAAAGTTAGATCTAAACAATTGGAAAAACATTAATTAAAAAAACATTAATTGCTCAAGGGTAAGATGAGCTAATATCATAAAATGACAATTCTACCTATATTAATTTACTTATTCAGTGCCATATCAGTCAAACTACAAAAACCCATTTTGTAGAACTAGAAAAAGCTAATAAAGTTCATCTGGAAGAACAAAGGTCAAGATTATCAAAGGAATTAATGGAAAGATTGTGACCTAGCAAAAACAGATCTGAAACCGTACTATAAAGCAGTAATCATCAAAATGGTCCAATACTGGCTAAGAAATAGAATGGTGGATCAATGGAATAGATTAGGGCTAAATGACCTTAGCAATTTAGTGTTTGTTAAATGCCAAGATCCTAGATATTGTAATAAGAGCTCACTATTTGACAAAAACTGCTGGGAAAACTGGAAAGCAGTATGGCAAAAATTAGGTATAGGCCAATATCTCATACTCTCTGCCAAGATAAGGTCAAAATGGGTATATGCTTTAGACACAAGGGATCATGTTAAAAGTATGTTAGGGGAATACAGAATAGCTTAAGTATCAAATCTATAGAGAAGGTAAGAACTTATGACCAAATAAGAGAGAAAATAAATTAAAAGATATAAAATGAATAATTTTTACTACATTGAATTAATACGGTTTTGTAGAAACAAAACCAATGTAACCAAGATTAGAAGGGAAACAACAAATGAGGGGGTGTGGATTTTATAACAAATTTTTCTTTCATTCCTCAAATATATAGAAAACGAAGATACATTTGTAAAAATACAAGTCATTCCCCAATTGACAAATGGTCAAAGGATATGAATAAGTAGTTTTCAGATGAAGAAATCAAAGATATCAATAATCATAATTCCAAATGTTCCAAATAGTTCCATAGTTCCAAATCCAAACTGATTAGAAAAAATGTAAATTAAAAAATTCTGAGATACCACCTCACACCTACCAGACTGACCAATATTGACAGTAAAAGAAAGTGATAAATGTTTGAGGGGATGTGGCAAAATCAGGATACTAATGCATTGCTAGTGGAGTTGTAAACTGATCCAATCATTGTGGAGGGCAATTTGGAATATTCCCAAAAGGGTTATAAAAAATGCATATCCTTTGACCAGTAGTACTACTACTAGGTCTGGATCCCAAAGAGATCAAAAAAAGGAGAAAGGACCTACTTGTAAAATAAATAATATTTATAGCTGTTCTTTTTGTGGTGGTGAAGAATTGGGAATTGAAGGAATGTCCATCAATTGGGGAACAGCTGAACAAATTGTAGTATATGATGCTGTGTTATAAGAAATGATAAACAGGATGATTTCAGAAAGAGCTGGAAAGGCCTACACGTACTGATGTAGAGTGAAATAAGCAGAACCAGGAGAACACAATACACAATAACAGCAATATTGTGGAATGATCAACTGTTAAAGACATAGCTACTTTCAGCAATACAATGATTGTATCAGCAATACAATGGACAATTCTGAGGAATGTATGACAAAGGATGCTATGCACTTCCAGAGAAAAAATTGTTAGAGACAGAGTTCAGATCAAAGAATGTGATTTTTCACTGAAGTTTATTTGGGCTTCGGTTTGGGGATTTTAGTTTAAATTATTATCCTCTTACAAAAATTAACAATATGGAAATGTGTTTTGTGTGATAATACATGTATAATCCAGATTGAATTGCTTACCAGCTCCTGGAGGGGAGTAGAAATGGAGGGAGGGGTACAATTTGGATTATATAACTTTAGAAAAATTATATGGCAAGTTATTATTACATGTAATTGGAAAAAATAAAATACTATAAAAATAAATATGGGGTAACTTTATTTCAATATAATTGGCTCCCTTGGATGTATGATATATTTTACTTTAAGCATTTATCAACAGCATTCTAAAAAAGAATCCATAGGTTTCACCAGACTGCCTGAGGTAAAGATTATGTTAAGAACCTTTGGCAAATAAGAATAAAGTTGTGTTTTAAAATATCTAAAAAAGGGGGCAGCTGGGGGGCTCAGAGGATTGAGAGCCAGTGCCAGAGATGGGAGGCCTTGGGTTCAAATCTGACCTAGCAGTAGGACCCTGGGCAAGTCACTTGATCCCCATTGCCTAGCCCTGACCAAAAAAGATTTTTTTTAATAAAATATCTAAAAGAGAAACATCCTTGGAATTTTGCTCTGGCATTAATAATGTAATAAGGTAGTATGGCTTATATAATTGTCTAAAAAAAAGAAGCTGACTAGGGCCAAGTTCCTGGACTAAATACAGTTTATATGAGCCTGGAGCCAGGAGGGCAATTGCAAATTAGTATTTTTTAAAACAATGCCTAATGGTCATCCCTGTTATGATGCTTAGACTGAGAGTTGTGGGGTCCTTGAGGTAGAACCTTCCACTAGAAACTGGGGGAAGATATAGAAGACAGAGACCTGGTTCTTGCTCTTATGAAGCTCCTGGTCAACAGGAATAAACATAGTCATAGTTCCAGTCCATGGTCACGTCCCATTTGGATGGACAGGGAGATAGTCTCTGCTCTTGGGAACCTCCCAGGCAAATAGAGAGTGGCAGGGACGGACTTGGATTAGTAGGAAAGGGTAGACATATTCCAGGAGGAATTGGGAGAGAGAGAGAGGAGATTAGATTGTGGGAACGCAAAGAGCTAGATGGGGAAAACAAAGAGTTAATTAGGGCTACTGGTCAGGTTTGGTTGATGAAGCAGAAAACATACTGGAAATAGAAAGAACTGAGGATGAACTTGCATTGTGGGGCCTGCGAATGATCAAGAGAGGAACAGTTTGAGAAGACCCAGTGCCTGGTACATAGGGTAGTTGTTGATTAAATTGTAGTTCATATATTGGTTGAGAGATATTACAAGACAAAAAAAACCCTATATCTAAAAAAGATAGATCATGATGTAGACGGAGCAGTCTAGGATAAGTCAATCTCAACTTGAAGCTTTTGGCACTAAAATCATACTCTGTTAAAGAATGGAGCAAACACTAATCTACATCTTGAAGCTTTCTATCATTCTCATGTTGCAGCTCCTCCCACCCTACAAAGAGTGTTTGGGAACCACACAGGTCCAGTGGGCGGTAATTACCCTCCCTTCCATGCTAACCCTCCTGTACTTCATATTATATTTTCTTTAACATTTCTCTAAAGAATTTTTCACATGGTTACCAAATGTTGGTATTTCAATCTCTCTACAAGGCTGTAATGTTAGTAAAAGCTGGAAGCATGCAATTTCTGACCTTTGGAGGTACTCACTCTAACACCTATTATATGATTTCCCACACAGTAAGGGCATGATACATCTTGAATAAATGGACAAATGAATGAAAGTGTAGAAAGATTTTTATTTATACATTTCCAGAACTCATGATGAAGATGTAGAATCCATTCAGAGAGAGTGAAAGAGAGGGAGGAAGGGAAGAACTGACGGAAACCCAAGAGCCAGGCAGATGGAAATAGGCTAGAAGAAGAGCTTAGGCCAGGTTGGCAAAACCCACTCTGTTGTTGCCAAGGTCATAAACAGAGTAGTAGTTCCTGAGGAAGACATCACCAAGGATCCAGAGGGGCTGGCCATTCTGGGAAGGCAGGTAAGTGGGCATAATTCCCACCTCGCAGTAGTTGCTGTTGCTCTGGAGGTAAGAAGAAAGGAGAGATAAATTCAATCCATCATGACCTACTTCCTCCAGGAAGTTAGCCTTGACTATCTATATGTGGGACTCATTGAGTAGTGATTGCTTTAGGTTTCAGGCTCTTTCTCTGGGCCACAAAATTCTAACTCTACTCTAGGAAACATTCCTTCTCACAGTCACCTGTCCATACCCTGGTCTAACACTGCCACAAATGAGTTGGGAAGGTGGGGGAAGAAAATAAATACTTTCTGCTTGGTATCATTGTTCTTTCTCTTTGTATAACCTCATTTTGCCTAGATTGGGAAATCCTAAATAGCCTACATTATGTTTTCTCTTTCTCCACACTACCCCCACAAAAACACACAAATACATATACATGTCTACACATAGTACCTAGCAATTAAATTATATGTCTGTTTTTGTCTGATTAACTAGCACATCACAAGAATACCCATAGAACTTCTTAACACAGTGCCTGGCACTTAAAGGCTCTATCAATTGATCTGTCTATCTATTTACACATAAACCTGTCTACATTTTCTCCAGAATGGGGTAGAAGAGTCAAGTCAAGAAACTGCCTTAAAGAAGGAGCAACTCAGAATATGAATACGGGAAAGGAATGACCCCTAAACAAATCTCTCTCTGGTTTTGGCCTCAAGTCTATGGCCTGGACAATAGAACAGGCTGCCCCATGAGAGAAGAAACTCAACATCCCTGAGAGAATTCAAGCTGATGATTGACAATTACTCCACAGAAATAACGCAAAAGGGATTCCTGTTTTGTGTGGAAGGTGGACTAGATTATCAGTGGTGCCCCTTCCATTACTGGGATTCTATCAGGTGAAATCCTGGAAGAGCAACATAAAGGGTTTTCTCTATTTCCCCAAATCTCTGTCCCCATAACCCCTCAAAATGTCATCCTAAGGAACCTGGAGTGCAGGGAACAGGGTATTTCTGAGGGAATCCTCAGGTCCCTGCTCTAACCTACAACTCATTGATTCACCATCTTCCCAAAATGGAGAGTAGTTCCTCCCTCCTATACATTCCCTGCTCAAGAGACACCCCTGACTAAGGCAAGAATATACAGAATGGGAAATGAAGGGAACTCACCGGAAGGACATAGGCAGAGGGAGGTAGAGGGAAGTCCACACCATTGATGTTGAAGGTGATGGTGGGCATGCTCTGAGTATTGCTGCAACTGACCAAATACTAGAGGACAAAGATAGATATTGGGTGAGGAAGAGGCACTTTAGATCTCCATCTTACCAAGATGCCCTAGAGCTTCCAGAGAATGTCCAGAAGAAAGACCTCCTGGCCCAGTTTCTACCTCCCATGCTCCACTCTCTCCCTATCAGACCTGCCCCAGTGCATTGATCAAACCCTACCCCAACCAAAGGACTCCTGATTCTGAATGTGATCCTGATAACCTGAAACAGGGGTCAGAGTAGTAGGGTTCTCTGGGGGAGCCAATAATGATGATGATAGTCGTACTGACATAGCATTTTAAGGTTTACACAGTGATTTCTTCCCAGTCACCCAGTGAATTAGTGAATCAAAGAGTTATTATAGCATTCCCATTTTGCAGATGAGGAAACTGAGGTTTAGGGAGGTTATGTGTGTTGTCTCAGGTTCACAAAATTGGTAAAGTGGGAATTGAACCTAGGACTTCTGACTTCTGGCCTGAAAAGTTCAATGTTTTTCCCTGGAGTCATTAATTCTAGCTTCCAGCCCCCTCCATTCCCTGCTCCTAGGAAGTTAGGGAAGACCAGGCTCCCTTACAGATCCATTTTCATCCTGCTGGGCTCCAATGTACTGCATCAGCTCAGAGAAGATCTGCTGGGGGGCAGTGAGGAGGGAAGTGCCAGTGTCCACAATAGCCTGACAACCTCCAGAGCACCAGCCAGTAGCCTGGCCCCCAATGGAGAACCTGTAAGAAGACAGTCCCTGATGTAATGCAGGTCGTGGTCATGTGCCTTCCCTCCTCTGGCCTGGGTTCAAGAATCTCTCCCCCACATTCATCTCAGTTTGTCCTTGGCTGAGAAAACACCACTCCACTCATTTCAGAGGAAACCCAGGGAAAGGAATTCCCAGCCTGGGACACCTTGGTGGGCCCCAAGTGGAAACATCTCTATCTACTGCACTTCCCAACACACACACACACACACACACACACCATGAAGCAGAATTTAGGATAGTCTCCTTCCTAGATTAGAGACAGGGGTCCAGCATCTCCATTCCTCTCATTCAACTTCCCTATTTAAGGACTCATAATAAACTTTGTCCCTACAGAAATGATCAAAGCCTCTATGGGGTTAAATATCTTTTATATAAGGACTTGGGATATCAGTGCATATGAGCCATGACTTAGCTCCCTAGATTTTGGGCTTCTATCCTCTAAGTCCCCCTTTTTCCAGAGTGTAGGAATAATCTTGGAAAATATATCCATTCTGCCCAGACATACCCATTAATGGCGATCTGCCAGTAAGCTTCTTCGGTCACAGGAGCCCAGTAGATATCTCCAGTGTACATGCTGGTGTCCACTCCTCCAAAAACAACTTCACCACCATTGTTGGAATTCTCATTGCTGAAGGGTAATGGGAAAATATCAGCTTTAAGGGCAGCTAGATACCACAGTGCATAAAGTGCTAGTCCTGGACTGTGGAGGATCTGGGTTGAAATCTGGCATCAGACACTGCCTAACTGTGTGACCCTAGGAAAGTCACTTAGCCCTGATTGTCTAGCCTTTGCCACTCTTCTGATTTAGAATTGATATTAAAACAGATGGTTAGAGAAGAAAGACAGAAAGAAAGGAAGAAAGACAGAAAGAAAGACAAAGAAAGACAGAAAGAAAGACAGAAAGAAAGAAAGAAAGAAAGAAAGAAAGAAAGAAAGAAAGAAAGAAAGAAAGAAAGAAAGAAAGAAAGAAAGAAAGAAAGAAAGAAAGAAAGAAAGAAAGAAAGAAAGAAAGAAAGAAAGAAAGAAAGAAAGAAAGAAAAGAAAGAAAGAAAAAAGAAAGAAAGGCAGAAAGAAAAAGACAGAAAGAGAGACAGAAAGAAAGAGAGAAAGAGAGAAAGAAAGAAAGAAAGAAAGAAAGAAAGAAAGAAAGAAAGAAAGAAAGAAAGAAAGAAAGAAAGAAAGAAAGAAAGAAAGAAAGAAAGAAAGAAAGAAAGAAGGAAAGAAAGAAAGAAAGAAAGAAAGAAAGAAAGAAAGAAAGAAAGAAAGAAAGAAAGAAAGAAAGAAAGAAAGAAAGAAAGAAAGAAAGAAAGAAAGAAAGAAAGAAAGAAAGAAAGAAAGAAAGAAAGAAAGAAAGAAAGAAAGAAAGAAAGAAAGAAAGAAAGAAAGAAAGAAAGAAAGAAAGAAAGGAAGACAGGAAGGCAGGAAGGCAGGAAGGCAGGAAGGCAGGAAGGCAGGAAGGAAGGAAGGAAGGAAGAAAGGAAGGAAGGAAGGAAGGAAGGAAGGAAGGAAGGAAGGAAGGAAGGAAGGAAGGAAGGAAGGAAGGAAGAAACAAACAAAGAAATAAGAAAACAAACAAACAAACAAAGAAAAAGGAGAGAGTGAAAGAAACTTTTCTCTGTGTGGCACAGGCCCCTTTGGAGATCTGGTGAACCTATGACCTTTTCACAGAATCCTATTTTTATATGCATGTAATTAAATGTGATAAGATTACAAAAGAATTTGATTATAATGAAAATGAAGCTTATATATGTGTATATATGCATATACACATTTCTAATCATAAAGCCCAGATTAAGAGGTTCTGACAAAGGGAGTTTTGTCCCCCTGGAACCAGGAAAAGGGATAAGGTCAGAATGTGGCTGGGGGAGCAGAAGAGGTCAACCAAGTCACCTACCCACTAAGGTAGAAGGCAAAGACAGGGGAATTGAGCAGGTTCTCTTGCAGGAAGCCCTGCATGACAGTGGTGGCCCCACCAGAGCTGATGGCAGGATAGGCCAGACCCAGGATCCCATCAAACTGGGCATACACAAAGTTGGTGCCAGGTTCAGTCTCACTCAGGCCAAATTCCTGGTTGGTGATGGAGATGCCTTGGATCTGAGGGGGTCAGAAGAAGTCCATCAGGAAGGGCCACCTCACAAGAAGGTGATGGGCAAAAACAATCCTCCCCAAGGTCTACAGATGAGCTCAGTCTCCCCACTTTAGTGAGGCAAGTGAGGAGAGGGTCAGGATGCCCCCAAACTCCATCCTGAAATAGCTATGGTGGTGGGAGGGGGTTAGGGAGGGAAGAGAACCTGGGGGGACTTGAGGCCTTCTCTGCAAGAGACCAGCATGGCTCTGAACCCCCTCCTCACATGCCTCATGCTCCCTGAGGCTCCTGAAGTCAGACTAAGCTCACTGCAGAAGGAGGAACAAGCAGGGAGGCAGAGCTTCCCCTCACTCATGGCTGCTCTCTCAGCAAACTAGAAGGGCCCCTTAGCTCTCAGCTTGTGGCTTCTAGCAGCTGGACTCCCACCTGTCCCTGCTCCCAGGTTCCAAGCTCCATGCCTGGAGCAGCCATAAGGGGACCCCCCCACCACCACTGGGTATCCACTCATATGCTCCCCTTTATCCCTTCAGCCCCATAAACACTCACTGTCACAGTGTCATAACCAAAGACTCCAGTGAGGCTGCCTGTTCCATACTGCAGGGAGAAGGTCTGTCCATTGCTGGAGTAGGTGGAAGACTGGCTGGGGTTGAACTGGGGGTGATTGGCTGCTCAGACAAAAAGAGGGGGTCAGTGGAGGCCAATGAATCCTTTTCCCATTTTCCCACTCCTCTGCATTATAGAGCAATGGAAAGAGTGTCCTTGGTATGCAAAGATGTGGGTGCAAGTCTCATCTCTGCTATTCATTAGCCATAAGACTCTAGGAAAGCTCCTAAGCCTCAGTTTCCTCATCTGTAAAATGAGGATAATAATCCCTGTGCTCCCTTTCTTGAGTAGTGGCTAAAAGAGAAACCTCTTAGCAGTTAAAGTATGAAATGATGGAGAGCCAAGCAAAGACATGGAAAGTCCAAGGTTCAGAAGTGCCCTCAGACACTTCTACCTCTGTATGACCCTGGACAAGTCACCTAACTCCCAGTGGCTAGCCCTCACCACTCTTCTGCCCTGGAATCAAGACTCAGTATTGATTCTAAGACACAAGGGAGAGGTTTAAAAAAGTGAGAGTCACTTGCTGGTGGTGGCACAATCTGAATGAACCAGAAGCCCAAATTCTTCCCCAGAAGCCTTGGGAACTGGGCTGATCTAAGGACTGATCCAGAATCCCCTCTCCTTGTGGGGATGGGCAGCAGCTTCCTCCTCTTTGCCCCCTCTGTCCATTCTCAGCCACCATTATGCCTGACCACACTCTCTCTTCCCCCTGAACTGGCTTTTCTGCAGCTTCCTGCTTCTCCCACAGTCACCCAAGTCCATGGCCACTGACCAGAGCCAGAGTGGCCTCTGCCTGTTCTGTCTACCTGACAAATAGGAACTCGTGTAGAGTCTGGCTGTCTGTGGGAGCACCAAGAGAAGCATTTAGCCAGTTCAGCCTTTCCTGTCCACAAGGGGAGAAGGAAGAGGCAGGACCAGGTCTTATCCTTCTCCTGCATCCTGCTGTGCCCCCACCAAGGTCCACAGTGCAGGCATCTCAAAAACATAGAGTGCAGAGTGCAATAGAGTGAGAGCAAAGCGATGCTCAGCTCTGCTTTGGCGAGGCTGTGTGACCCTGAGGAAGCTGCTAGTCCTTTCTGACTCTCCCGGGGACCCCGCAGTCCCTCCTTGTCTCCCATCTCCTGCCCTTGGGTGTTGTCCTCCTCCCTTCCCCCTCTCCCACCAGCTGGGTACTCACTGCAGGCCTGGCTCTGGCAGTAGATGGAGGGCACCCACAGGTTGGAGGAGCCAGTGTCAAAGAGCACCAGGAAGTTCTGGGGTGGGGTCCCGATGCTGATCTCCCCATAGTAGGACATCTAGGGAGGAAGGTTGGGTCAGCATCCGCACAGACCTGCCCTGTGGCTGCCATCCTAATTGCTCCATGAGTGCTGGTGAGCCTGAGCTCTCAAACCATGCCCTCCCCACCTCAGGGCTAGCAGCCTCTGGCAGGGCTGGCTGGGGCACCATTGCACTCTCTCCTTTGAGTGGCCTTCTCCATGAGCTCCAGCCACGGAAGGGTCTTCAGAGACCCGAGTCCAAGCAGCATCTGAAAAGGCCCTCCACAAAGTACCGACCACTGATCTTTGCTCTGCCAATGAGGCAGAAACGGGAGGCCCCTTTAGCTAGCTGGAATAGCAAGTTCTTGTTTTCCCCCAAGGCTAAGACTTCACATCCATCTCCATTCAGCTTCATCATGCTGGATTCAGCGCAGAGCTCTAGCCTGCCAAGCCCTCTTGGGCCCCCCATACAGCCGTCTGACCTACTTCTTCATCGCTACCACCTATCTTTGTGTCACCTGCTGATGCAGGGACATTGCAGGGCCCATCCCGGGGCTCAGCACAGTAACCCCACTCCAATGGAAGGGGTCTCCAGGCAAGGACTTTGTCCTTCCCCATCCAAATGGGGGTTTCCTGGGCCTGGGCAGCATTTCTCCTTCTTTCTCTAATCCAGGCCCTGCCCCCACGAGATGCCCATCCGAGCTGACTGTCACAAACTGAGCTGCGGATCCCAAGGGCCCAGGAGGGTAGGGGCTCAGCCTGGAGCCTGAGGGCAGGGAGAAGGTGCTCACTCACATCCATGTAGTTGGCCAGGGGCTCATAGCCAGCAGCAAACTGGTTGAAGTACTTGGTGGCAGGGTCCATTTTGTGGCTCTTCTGGAAGTCTTGCCACACGCCTTTCTCCTTCATCACCTGCTTCATGGACTTGAACCTCTTCAGAGGGACCCTGGCAGGGGGTAGCAGGAGCTGCTGTCAGTGGAATTGTCCCAGGCCTCAACTGCTCCCTGACTCGACCAACCCCACCCACAATCCAGCAGCAAAGCCCCCACCAACCAAAGTCAACCAGAGCCAGAGACTGGGGAGGGAGAACTCCCTCCTGCTTTTAGTTGAGCCTATGCAACAGGCCCTTTCAGGCCCAGCTTGTCAGGGGGGACCTCTTACTCTCCTGAACTGAGCTACCATTTTTCCAGAAGACCTTCCAAGATGGTCCCCAGTTGGTAGTGTGCTCTTTCTTAATCTGAAGTTTCTTTATATTTAGTTTAGATATTGTTCAGTTCTTTCATTCTATCTGATTATTCCAGACCCCATTTGGCATTTTCTTGGCAAAGATACTGAACTAGTTTGCCATTTTCTTCTCAGGCTTCTTTTACAGATTAAGAAACTGAGGCAAACATGGTGACGTGACTTGCCCAGGGTCACACAACTACTAAGTGTCTGAGGTCAGATTTCAACTCAGGTAGAGGAATATTACCAATTCCAGGCCCAACACTCTATGCACTACGGTGTCATCTAGCTAAACACTTAATAAATACTGGAAGCACTTTGTGCATCTTGAGACACTTGATAAATGCTAGCTATTATTATTATTACAGGGAAACTGAGACCCAGGCAGGTTAATCCACTTGACCATGATACTACAGCTCCGAAACAGCAGAGCCAGGATTTCAACTAAGTTATGCTGACTTCAAAATCAGGGCTCTTTCCCGGGAGGATGGAGGGATGGGAGGGAGAGAGACAATCTGAATCCTATAATTTTGGAAAACTTAGGTGGAAATTTGCTATTACATGTCATTGAAAATTAAGACATCTTTACCAAATTCAGGCCTCTTCCCCATACATTGTGCTTCCTTCTCCCTTCTCCTTTGTCCTCTTCCCTGACATCAGTTTTCCCCAAACACCAGCACCCTCAGCCCCAGGACTTACTTGATGATATGTGCCTCTGCAAGTTGGAGGCAGACAAGGGCAATAATTAGCCACTTCATCATGGCTGATTTCTTCTTCAAGCCACTAACTCCTAACAGTCACAAGCTCCTGAGATCCACTCCCAGCTAAAGAAAAGGGACTGGGGACTCTCATATATATACATCCAGAATGGGGTGTCCCTCCCTCCTCCTCACTTCTCACTGCCCCACTCAGTAAACAGAATAATCATTTGGCAGAAGTGGCAGGTCAGGAGCCTGTGGGGTCTTAGCTTCTTATCCAGAACTTGGCTGCTTAATCTGCTTTTAAGTGCCCAGAGCCTCTTGGTCCCAAACAAATAGACCAAATGGTAACATGATAACCAAGAACAAATGAGATGTAGAACACCCCTCCCTCGTCCTCATGTCCAAGCTCCCAGCTGGGGAGGGAGAAGAGATGGAGGGAAGGGATCATGTTGTTGCTTTCTAGTTTATAGGGAAGAACTGTATAGAGAAAAGGGTTGGAAGGACTTTGCTAGAGAAAGGAAGATTGAGGGAGTCCTTTGGAAGAGAGAAAGAGTCTCTGAGGTCATTGGCTCACTCTCTCTGTAAGGAAAAGTCATTCTGGGATGGGGGAGAGACCTACTTGCATATAGGTTGAGGGATTGGTGGTATTGCCCTCAGGATTCAAGTTAGGAGTGGTGGGTCTCTGCTTCTCCCCTGTACCAGATACCAAGGTCATTTCAAGGGACTGGAAGCTAGGTAGCTCAGTGGATTGAGAGTCAGGCCTAATGATGAGAGGACCTGTGTTCAGATCTTGCCTCAGACTCTTCCTAGATGTATGACTCTGGGCAAATGACTTAACCTCCATTTCATAGGCCTTACTGTTCTTCTGCATTAGAACCAATACACAGCATTGATTCTAAGAGGGAAAAGAAGGTTTAAAAAAAAAAAGGTCAATTGACTTGGGACCAGGAGACAGATACTGGAGAACTATTTTATTGTAGAATCATTAAATTGGTCAGGGACCATGACTCCAAGCTCCACGATGGGATGGACTATGAGGGAAAAAATCTTGGTATCCATTTAGTCAGATAAATTTTTAATTGTAAAAAATTAAACTATTTTTTAAAAAAATTCATTTTGTCTCCTCCTTTTCTTTGGTAGTGGGAAATGGAGGACCAGACAGGTTAAATATCTTTTGCTCTCCACTCACTTCTCTTCCCTCTCTATACTCTCATTCTTCTTGAACTCATCTACAATTGCTTCCTCTATCTACAGTTTTTCCACTATCATTTAATCAAATTCAACAAGAAAATCTAATGTGCACTCAGAGTTCATTAGTTCTCTGTATGGAGATGGATAGAATTTTCCATCATGGGTCCTTTGGAATTGACTTGGATCATTATTGTCATCAGGGTAGCTAAATCTTACACAGCTGATCATCATATAACATTGCTGTTACTAGGTATAATGTTCTCTTAGTTCAGTTCAACTTGCTTATTATCAGTTCATGTAAGTCTTCCCAGGTTTTTCTGAAACCACCCTCCTCATCATTTCTCATAGCACAATAGTATTACATCAAAATCATATACTACAACTTTTCCTGCCATTTTCCAGTCAATTGGGGGTGGTGGGGGGTGGGCAGGAAGAGAGGAGGCACTAGACAAATCTTTATGAGTAGAGGCCAAATTTGCTTCATGTTCTCTGTACCAGAGTATATGCTTGAAAGTGGTGCTAGGAGTCTTCTGTAACACAGATTGATGCTTCCAAAACTGGAAATAAAAAAGGCCACTATATCCAGACTCTTCACTGAAAATGGACCAGCAACACTGGATCAGTCATGTAGGATCATGGGTCAAATACCAGAGATAGAAACCGGAGTGCACTGGAGCCAGCGCAAACCACTCAGGGAGATCTGGTTATTAGACTTTTTTAGAGGTTATTTATTTGATTAATTTAGAGTATTTTTCCATAGTTACATGATTTATGTTCTTTCCCTCCCCTCCTCCCTCCTCCCTCCCATAGCCAACGAGCAATTCCACTGGGTTTTACATGTGTCATTGATTAAGACCTATTTACATATTATTAATATTTACACTAGGGTGATCATTTAGAGTCTACATCCCCATCAGCCCATGCGATCAAGCAGTTGTTTTTCTTCTGTGTTTCTACTCCCACAGTTCTTTCTCTGAATGTGGATAGCATTCTTTCTCATAAGCCCCTCAGAATTTTTCTGGATCACTGCATTGATGCTAGTAGAGAAGTCAATTATATTCTATTGTACCACAGTGTAGCGATCTCTCTATATAATGTTCTCCTTGTTCTGCCTCTTTCACTCTGCATCAGTTCTTGGAGGTCATTCCAGTTCACATCGAATTCTTCCAGTTCACTATTCCTTTGAGCACAATAATATTCCATCACCAACATATAGAACAATTTGTTCAGTCATTCCCCAATTGAAGGGCATCCCCTCATTTTCCAATTTTTTTGCCACCACAAAGAGCACAGCTATAAATATTTTTGTACAAGTATTCTTCCTTATTATCTCTTTGGGGTATAAACCAAGCAGTGGTATGACTGGATCAAACTAATGCCCTTTGGCCATAGTTCCAGATTGCTTTCCAGAATGGTTGAATCAATTCACAACTCCACCAGCAGCACATTAATGTCTCAATTTTGCCACATCCCCTCCAACATTTATTACTTTCCTTTGCTGTCATATTGGCCAATCTGCTAGGGGTGAGGTGATACCTCAGAGTTGTTTTGATTTGCATTTCTCTGATTATAAGAGATTTAGAACACTTTTTCATGTGCTTATTGATAGTTTTGATTTCTTTATCTGAAAATTCCCTATTTGTGTCCCTTGCCTATCTATTAATTGGGGAATGGCTTGATTTTTTTGTACAATTGATTTAGCTTCTTACAAATTTGAGTAATTAGACCTTTGTCAGAGGTTTTTGTTATAAAGATTTTTTTCTCAATTTGTTGCTTCCCTTCTAATTTTGGTTATATTGGTTTTGTTTGTATAAAAACTTTTTAATTTAATGTATGGTTATTAGATTTTTTATGTAAGCATTTATACTTCAAAAATCCACTATTAATCAGGGCTAAAAATGTCATTTTGTTGATTGCCTAGGCTTAAGAAAGTGATGAGGAAGTATGGATAATACAGGTTAAGCTTTAAAGTGTGTCCTGTTTTCTTGGACATCTGCTTATTAAACATTTACCAGCATACCCCTGGGTGGATGGCACTGGGCAGAGAAGCCAAAGGCAGAAAATTGTGTTCTAAATCAGAAGCAAGAATTAGTGTTGCCGTAGTCAGGGTCCAGCCCCACTCACAACTCCAGGGTTCTCGACTTGTGGCGAACAATCAGTCAAAATAAATAACATAAAATAAATAACAAACAGAAGACAGCTTAATCATTACGGCCATGGGACTACTTTGCATCTCCGAGCTGTTCTGTTTTCCCAATATCTGATCTTTATTTTTATACTCATTCTCTTGGCATGCAGATACACAAAATGAAAGAGAGATAATTGGAAAAGTGATACATTAACTTTTAACAAATCACTTGATTAACATTCTATATTTTTGTATTGTGATTACAGACAGAATACAAGATAAATGATTTTGTCACAGGTGGCTTACTAGGGAGTTTGAGTTACTGATTTGTGTAATTGAGTCACTGAGGCATATTGAAGCTTAGTGTACCTGTACTATACCTGTATGTATTGTATGGGCCTCTATGATTGATTTGTGTGCTGGCTTCATGAGAAAGTTTTTGGCTTGGCCTGTAGCTTCGGTTTTGCTGGGAATTATATACCTAAGTAAAAGTTAACCCACGATAGCCTTTTGGGATTGGGTTTGAGGATCTGATCTTTTGGTGAGGTTTTGAAAAATTAGGGTACACGTGTTTTGCTATTGCATTATTTCTTTTGAGACTAGGGGGAATAATAATCATGTCAATTCATAGGTAAGGGACATTGATGAAAAAAGTCATGCAAGGGGGATAGAGTGGGCAGTCACATCTCACCAAGGACCACTCTGTGGTCTCCCCAGCTACCATGCATGACTCTGTCAAAGCGTCGTGGACTGATGGCCCCCAGAATAGTGTTCCAAAATCAAAATGCTTAGAGAAAAGTGCAGATCAGTGATCTAACAAGACTATACCCACCAGAAACTACACAGAGAAATGAAAGACTATATTCCCAAAAACTAAAGTAGTTCAAGAAACAACTCAAAATGGCATATGCCCTGAAAATCCAAGTCTACTCACCAATGAAAAAAGATGAACATACAATAAAAGTGAAGCATTTGAAGCTTTCTTGGGGGGGGAATGATGTGAGCTGATTATTTGACTTGTAAAGACTAAAAAAGAAAAAAAAAGCATAGTTGAACTTATTATCTCATCTCCAGAGAGTATTTAAAAAAAATTTTAACTAGAAAGAGAAAGTTAAATATGAGTACAGAGGGACCAGTAGGAAGGAGGTAATAAAATTTATTATATTATTATAATTCTATAAATTATATTATTATAAACCTATTATGCTACATATTTTATTAATAGTATATATTACCTAAACATCTCATGAATATATTATGTTTTTATACTTTAATTATGTAATAAAAATATATATCATCATATAATTGTATAATATATTCAACTGTCATAATAATATATATTAATGTGCTATATATAATTTCCAATAAGGAATTGAAAATTTTAAAATCATTTTTCACTTTCAAATATGACTCATTTTCAGTTCCTAGTATGAAACTTTCCTCCTCCATTGTCCTATATGCCTTTGATTAGACCATCCTTCATCACTGGAACAAATTTTTTCTTCATTTCCCTCTCTTGGAGTCCCTACCCGAAGACTTTCCTGCCTATCCCCAATTGTTTGTACTTCCTTACAAATTACAGCAAGGGACTGTTTTCATTTTTGCCTCTTTATCCCCAATACCACACATGGTGCTGATGAGGGCTTATTGAATAAATGAATTGCATTTTTTCATAGTTCCCAGGAAAACTATCACTTGTTTCCAGAGATTCTCGTGTCACATGAAGAAGCAGAGCTCCATGAAAAAGGCTAAAGGTTCCTCCATAGGGCACTCAGAGTGGGACAGTTCCAAAAGTTAACCTGAGATTTTCCCAATGACTTGTGGAAAATCCATTCTTCTAGGTAATGGAGGATAAAGAGAGGATTTCAACAGACATCAATCCTGACACCAGGAGGCTTGCTCAGTAATGGCATCTCACAAAACCACAAGTAGTTGAAGATGTTGGGTACAGCAATGGCAATGAAATCTGGCTCTTGGAGTTGAAATGAAAGGTATTTGATAGGGAATTGGTCTTTCAATGGAATTCCTAGAGCAAGTGCAAGCATTCATAATAAAAGCACACTGGCCTAGGTATCAGGAGTTTGGGGTTCTAGCCTCAACAGTTGATATTGATATTTGAGTTTTTATTTGAATCTGAATATTGATTTCAATAATTTAATGAATGATTTTAGCATCACTGCCCCTCCCTAAGCCTTAGGTTCCTCTTCTGTAAATTAGGGAAATTGAGATAGATGGTCTTCAAAGTTCTTTTCATATCTGGCATTCTGTCCCAGAATTAGTACACATTTAGTATTTAGTGAGCACCTCATGCATAGTATTGGTCTCATCTCACTTGCCAACATCCCGTGACAGAAGGAAAGAAGGACAAAGGCAGGGGCTAGCAGAACAGGGTAGAATAATGGGCAAGAAAGGGGATGGAAGCTTATTTTTGTTTATCTCCATTCAATAAAAATTTTTGACTATCTACTATATGCAAGAAACCCTGTTGGGTACTGGGGATACAACAAAGCCCTGATGTTATAATCTGATGGGGAGAACACACACAAATGGTTATTATAAAGAGGAATGGAGGAATCCAGGAAAATGCTATTAGAGATATGAATAGGAAAAGAACATTTTAACATGTGATGAGTAGAGCAAGAAAGCATTCATAGGGAAACTGACAATCTGAGTTGGAACTTGAAAGAAAAGAAAGATTTGGCCAGGTGAAGTTTGATAGGTAGAATCGGGGAAAATCTATTCCAGGCATAATGTTTTCTGGACACAAAGGCATAGAAATGGGAGTGAGCAGGATAAGAGACAGTGATAGAGTTCAATATGGCTGGAAAATAGAGTTCAAGAACTTTTATGTTTGGAGTCAGAAAGACGATAGTTCAAATTCAACACCAGACATTTACTATTTATATGACCCTGGGAAACCTCTGTTTACCTCAGTTTCCTCCACTGTGAAATGAGATAAGGGGCAACTGGGTGACTCAGTGGATAAAGGCCCAGACCTAGAGATGAGAAGTCCTGGGTTAAAATCTCATCTGAGACTATGATTCTGGGCAAGTCACTGGAGCTCAATTGCCCAAGGTAAGAGTTTGGAGTGGGAGATAGAATAATTAAAAACACCTACTACCCAGGATAATTGTGAGGATCAAATGAGATGATATTGCAAAGAGTTTAACACACAGTCTGGCACATAGTAGGTGCTTAATAAATGACTTTTCCCTCACTACCGAGTACTTCTGTCCCACTGGACCCAATTCTGAGTCTCCCATTTCACTATATTGCCTCCTCTGCCCATTTCTTGTTCCCCCCTGCATGCTTCCCCTGACCCAGTTCTTGGAGAACCCCGCATACACAAAACACACACATATACACACCTGATACCTGCTCCCTGTCAACCAGAGTAATCTAGTGATGGCTCGAGGTTTGATTACAAGTTACCATTAGAGTTCTCCATTCTGGGGTGATGGGGTGAATGGAAAAACTACCTCCATGCCAACACCCTTACCCCTGAATCCAGGAAATCAGAGGGAGATTTGCCAGGACATTAGGATCCAAGCCAAGGCTAGGAGTGCAAGATATGGGCAAAAATAAGCCATTGGGGATTTTCCATGTGAGCCAAAACAATTTATTTCCAATCTAATGGTGCAGCGGCTCTCTTTTGCTCTGAGTCCTGACCTGAGAATCAGAAGACCCAGTTTCTAATCCCCAATGCTGGCCACAAACTGCAAAAACCACAGAGAACACAATTTGGGAAACATAGTTCCATGTTGTAAAAAGAATGACAGTTCTAGAGATGAACCAGATATTCTCCAGTGATCCATAGGGAGCTAGCTCTTTTAGGTGAGGAGGAAGGAATTTTAGTGACTATCTCTGGAAAGTTTTGGTTAGTCTCTTCCCCACTCTGATTTTCAGTTTCTTCATTTGTATCCATATAATATTTAAATTCTCTACTTTGGACCACTCTACTGTGAAGGGTTAAATTTTTTGGTAGGAGTTTGAACAAAAGTCAAGAGAGCAGTTTGGTAAAACACAAAACACTTAGTTTATTTTGAGGAAAGTAGAAAGGAGGAAAGAGAAAGGAGGAAAGTAAGAGAACTCTTATACCTATACCTAAGATTACAATCCTAACTAAAATTTCTAAAAAACCCTAAATCTATCTGTTTTTTAGGGCAATGTCTTCTGCTGGGCTAAGCCCAGTCTACTCTCCTACTCTAACTAAGAATTTACCCACTATCTAACTACCTACCTAACTTTATCAATAATCAATAAGGCTGTTAAGGCCTTAGAACCATTTTCTCTATCCCCAACTGTCAAGCAGTCAAAAACTGCCAGTCTCAGAGAGAGAGCCAGAAACTGCTGTTCCTCTCCCCAGGGGACCCAAAGACAAAAGCTCCCAACTGTCAGTCTATAACTGACTCTAACAGCCAAATCTCTCTGCTCCTCTGCCTCTTAAAGGGACAGAGGGAGAGATTAAGAAAATCCTTATAATACTACTATGTAGCTCTCAGGGAAGTATGGATGTGATCAGTGATAAGAGTTCCACGATAAGACTGAGTGTGTGAGGGTCAGGTAATCTGAAGTTAAACCCACCATAATAGCCATGGGGAGAGAGTCAGCTTACTAAGAAGGCCAGCTTTTCATAATCAAGTAAAAGTGAAAGAGAGAGATAGAAAATAGAAATGGAAAGGGCAGAAACCTGAGATACTGGAAAAACCCAAGGATGCCAACTACTGGGGCAATATCTATTCCACAAAATCTGCTGGGAAAGCTATAAATAATATATGCATAAATTAGGTTTAGACCAACATCTCACAACATATATTATAATAAGCCCCAACTGGATCTATGACCTAGATATTAAAAAAAAATCATATAAAGGAATTAGATAAGGAAAGGTGATATCTTTCGCTTTGGATAGGGAGAAAGTTCTTGTTCAAAGAAGGGTTGGAGATTCTATTAGAACATAAAGTGAATGATTTTAATTACATAAAGATAAAAAAATTGTACAAACAAAATCAATGGACTGATAATTAGAACTGGAAAGTCTTAATATTTATCTAATAAAGATCTTATATCCCAATACAGGGGAATATATAAACATATATATATATATATATATATATATATATATAAACAAGAATCTTTCCAAAAGATAAAATTAAAGGATATGAACAGTCTCAAAAGAAAAAAGACAAGTTACCTACAATCACATGAAAAAATGCTTTGAATCACTAATAATAAAAGAAATTTTAAACAACTGAAGTTCCATCTCTAATCCATCAAATGGCAAAAATAGCAAACATAGAAAAATGAGAGTTGTTACAAGATCCATAGAAGAACAGGCATTCTGATACACTATTGATAGAGCTGTAGTGTGTATTATCATTCTGGAAAGTAATTTAGACCTATACCCAAAACATCACAAAATTATGTAAACCTTTGACTCAGTGATTTCATTATCAGTCATGTAATCATAACTAGCATTTATATAACATATATTATGTGTAAGACATTATACAAAATACTTTACAGATATTATCTCATTTGATCTTTACAATAAATTTAAGAGGCAAGTCTTATTGTCATCCTCATTTTCAGTTGAGGAAGCTGAGTCAAACAGAGGTTAAGTGATTTGCCTAACATCACACAGCTAATAAGTGTCTGAGGCTGGATTTGAAATCATATCTTCTTGCTTCCAGGCCTGGTGTTCTATGCACTATTATGTCTAGCTGTCAAAGAAATCAAAGCAAGAAGGAAAGATATAGAATATTTGTAACAGTTCATTTGTTGAGGCAAAGAACTGAAGAAAAGCAGATGTCCATCACTTGGGAATGGCAAAACCAATTTATGGTGTCTCTGTATTAGAATGGCATTGGGTGACTTAAACAAACCTCTGAAGACTTATGGGAAAAGATATAAAATGAACTCTGGAGAACAATTTACACAAAGACAGAATCATTGTAATGGAAACAACTTGGAAAAACTTGGGAACTCTAATCAGTACAGTGTCTAAGCAGAGCAGTGCTGTTACTACCCTGTAAAATTTATTTTTATTGTTCACACATTTTAGTCATGTCCAATTCTTCACAATCCCATTTAGGGTTTTCTTGGTAAAAATAATGCAGTAGTTTGACATCTTCTTCTCCAGATCATTTGACAGATAAGGAAACAGGCAAATAAGGAGAAGTGGCTTGCCTGGGGTCATACAGCTAGTAAATGTCTGAGGTAAGATTTGAATTGAGGTCTTCCTGACTCCAGGACCAGCACTCAATCTACCACACCCAGCTAACCAACTCATTCATTTTACCCATGAAGAAGCTAAGTAGCTTACCCAGGGTGATCACTTAATTTATATGTGTCAGAGGCAGGACTTGAACCCAAGTCTTCCTACCTCCAAGGCTGGTCTGCTCAATGTACTACACCACACAGCCTCTAATTAATGTTACTCAAGAGAAAACAGACCTTGAAGGTTTACAGAGCTCTTCTCTATAACCTATCTCTGAGGTGGACAGTACAGGCATGGGATCATCAATGGAGAGCTGGGAGGGACCACTGAGGCCATTATTTTGCCAATATTCCAGATGAAAAGATTCAGCCTGAGAGATTAAGTGATTTCCCAACATCCCACAGCTTGATACCTTTCTGAGACAGGAGTCAAACCTAAGTCTCCTCACCCCATGGCTAGCACCCTTCCTGATGCTATACTGCCCTTAATAATCAATGAAAGCCTGTAAACTTGGTCCTTGAACATTTCAGATCTCAGAACCCCAAGTGAATGCTGGTTATCAGCTTTTCCAACCATGATTTCTACTTCCATGGGCAAAAGGAATTCACTTCTGAGTCTTGTGTCCTCTCAAAAACATTATCTCTCAATGTCTCATCCCCCCCAGCCCCCAGCTGGACAACTAGGACTCCCCAGGAAATTGCCTTCAAAGATGGTCCCTGTTCCTTCTGGACTGTGCACACAGATCTCATCTCCAGCACCAATAACTTCCCCTAAGCTTCCCCGAAGCTCAGGAGATCATATCTTCCTAGTGCACTATGGAACACCACATGCTTATTGGTCTCTCCAGAAGACCTGGGGGGGGGGGTACTTTTGATAATTAACTCATCTCATTGGGTCTTGTTTCCTCCTCTGTCAAATGAAGGAGTTGAACTAGAAAGCCTCTAACTTCCCTTCTATCTCTGACAAAAATATAGTTTTATGAAGCTCTAGCTTCTGTTTCTGTCATCCCTTTTCGTGACTCTAACTGAGATCTTGAGGAACAAGGCCAATTAGGATGGGCATTTGCTCCCTTATTTTCCATTTTTTTCCTCACCAACAATCTTAGGCCAGTTATCTTGAAGTCAACAAAAGAAACATTATACCAAATATCCAAAGTTCCCCTCAGTCTTGCCCACTTTCCTTGGACTCTCAGATTAAGGAGCAAAGAAAGATGGCAGCTCGGAGATTCCTGCTCAAGAATGGTCCCAAGAGGGCAGCTGGGTGGCTCAGTGGATTGAGAGCCAGGCCTAGAGACAAGAGGTCCTAGGTTCAAATCTGGCCTCAGACACTTCCCAGCCGTGTGACCCTGGGCAAGTCACTTGACCCCCATTGCCTAGCCCTTACTGCTCTTCTGCCTTGGAGCCAATACATAGCATTGACTCCAAGACGGAAGGTAAGGATTTAAAAAAAAAAGAATGGTCCCAAATCATTGATTATTTATGCAAAGCTAGAGTCAGTTATTTGGAATATGGAGTTGAATCAAAGTAGAAATCTGGGTTACAATACCAGTTGCCACTAAACTCAAAGCAAAGTTCAAGGTAGAAGTGAGAAGGGATTTTTTTCTCTCTGAGACTTAGGACAAAGCATTTAGACATCAGAAAAACCGAAAGAGTTTGAGTTCCATTAAAAGTTTTTACAAGCTCTAGGTATTTTTACTCCCCTTCTCCTAAGACTAGTCCCATCTTCCAGCCTACTTAGCTGAACTGTTGCTGGACAGTTCCCACCAGCACTATTCTCTCTTGTCATTGTAATCTTAGCCTGGCAATAAGGATAGCCAAAGGCACAGACTAAAACAGGATGAATGTATAGAAATGATCCTTCCTAGGTTTTTTGAAGGGAATTATGTGAAGTTATTGCACACTGATCATGTGTATATTAGCAGAGGTCAAGTGACCTGAATTTAAGTCTTCCATTGTAGGATCTCAGGGAAATCACTTAGCATCTCTGAACTTCAGTTCTCCCAGTTGTAAAATGGGAATAATAATACCTTCTTATGTGAACATTTTACATTTCTGAGCTTCAAAATGGGTATAAAAATGCTTTAATTTCCCATCTCACAGGTTTGTTATTAATATAAAAGAAGGCATGCAAAGAAAGTGTTCTGTTACTATAAATGATATAAAAGACTTTTTTTCAACTCTTACCTTCTATCTTAAAGTTGATATTAAGTATTGTTCCCAAGCTAGAAGAGCAGTTAAGGTTGGGTAACTGGGGGTAAGTGACTTACCCAGGTTCATAGACATCTAGGAAGTGGGCCAAGACTTCCAAGCCTGGCACTCTAACTAAATCCTTCCTCTTTCATTTCTTCTTCTCTCCTTTCCATACTGGATTCCACACTCCTTAATTTACTTAGTCTAATAATACTAGTATTGGCAGAGAAGTTCCCTGAGGTGTAAATGAACACATTGATAAGCTTATCTTTGGGAATGGCTTTTATAGCATTTATAAATACATTTATGGGAGTGTATAGATACTTCTCAATTACTCACATACTCCCATAGGCAGACTGAAAGAGGTGATAGATTCGCTGTGCCCATCCCTCATTAGACCACACCTGGAGTCACATGTCCAGTTTTGGAAGCCATATATTAGAAAGAAAGGGGACAAACTGGAGTATATTTAGAGAAGTAAGCTCAGAATGATAAGGCAACAAGAGATGAGACAAATGAACCAATTACTTGGAACAAACATGAAACACACTACCAACCTTAAAGAATTATGCAAATGCTAGCTGTTATTATTATGAGCCAGAGATGTTTAGTTTAGAGAAGAAATTCGATGAGGACATGATAGCTGTCATCAAATATTTGAAGGGTTCTGGCATGGTAGAAGCTTTCTTAGGCTTGGCCCTGGAGAATAACATTCAAAGAAGCAGATTTCATTTTGAAGAGAGAAAATCTTCCTAATAATTAGAGTTGCACAAAATTGAAATGGATTACTTCCAGAGACAGTGAGTTTCCCATCTCCAGAGATCTTTAATCACAGGCTGGATGACTCCTCTCTGAGGATGTCATAAAAGGATACCTGTTCACAAAATTGGGAGACTAATGTATTGCTGGTAGAGTTGTGAATTTATCTAACCATTCTGGAAGGCAATTTGGAATTATTCCCAAAGGGCTTTAAAAGAATGCATGTCCTTTGATCCAGTTTCTACCCCAAAGATATTTTTAAAAAGTGTTTGTACAAAAATATTTATAGTCATACAGCGGTTGAGGGTACATGACAGAGGAGAGACTCTAAACGAAACTCTAATGCAAATATTAACAACATGGAAATGGGTTCGAATCAAGAACACATGTGACACCCAGTGGAATCACACGTTGGCTATGGGGGGTGGGGGAGAGGAAAAGAAAATGATCTTTGTCTTTAATGAATAATGCTTGGAAATGATCAAATAAAATATTATTAAAAAATATGTACAGTCATTCTCTTTGTGGTGGCAAAAAATTGGATAATGAGGGGAGTATCCCTCAATTGAGAAACAGTTAAACAAATTGTGGTATATGATGGTGAAGGAATACTATTGTGTTATAAGGAATGATAAACTGCTTGATTTCTATAACAATTGGGAAGACCTCCATGAACTTATTCAGAGTGAAATGAGCAGAACCAGGAAAACATTGTACACAGTAAATGAATATTATGGGACAATCAAATGTAATATATTTGCTACTGATAGCAATGCAATGATCAAGGACAATCCCAAGGGACTTGTGGGAAAGAATGCTATCCATACTAAGAGAAAGAATTGTGGGAGTAGAAACACTGAAGAAAAACATATGATTTGTCACTTAGTATATTGGTATAGGATTTGGGGTTTGGGTTTTAAAAGTTTACTCTATTATAAAAATGAATAATATGGAAATAGGTATTGAGTGATAATACATAAATAACCCAGTGGAATTGCCTGTCAACTCCAGGAGAGAGTAGGGAAGAGGGGAGGGAGAGAATGTGACTCATGTAACCCTGGAAAAAGTACTTTAAATTAATTAATTAATTTTTAAAAGATGCCTGTTCAGATAAAGATTGGAATAGGTGATATCTGAAGTCCCTTCCAAATCTTAGATACTCTGATTCTCTGTTGGGGAGGAAGGATTTATAAAAGCTTCTCATATCACATTTTCCCCTCTATTAAGGATTCATACTAGTAAGGACAAGGTTTCAGAGAAACTGAGATTCCCCAGTGTGTCCCTTTCCACAAAGAGAACTTTTCTTCCTATACTGCTTCAGGTTCAGCCAATCTTTCTGAGAGAATCCAAGGAATTTCTTTAATTCAGTGTCTTCTTCAGTCTCAGGTCTGGGGCTTTTGGTAAGAACTGTCCCCTGGGATGGTCCCATTCTCCCCTTCCCCAACTCCCCACCATTGCATTGTTTTATCTTTAATCTATCTTCTTAGATCTGTGTTTTATGCTTTTCTGATATTAGTTATCCATAGACTTCATTTTTCAGTCTTGGAGTTACCTCTTGAGTAATTGCAAGATAAAAAAAAAATCCAGAGTTTGAAGTTCAGACATTGGCTTAGCAGAGGGAGATATACTCAGCACCATGTAATTTTTTTTTTAATTTAAGTATTTCTCTGTGGCTACATGATTCATGTTCTTTCCCTCCCTTTTTCCCCTGCCCACACTCAGAGCTGACAAGCAATTCCACTGGGTTATACATGTATTATCACTCAATACATATTTCCATTTTATTCATTTTTGTAATAATCTTTTAAAAACCAAAAGCACACATCCAATACCCATATAAACAAGTGAACAATCAAATGTTTTTCTTCTGTGTTTCTGCTCCCACAGTTCTTTCTCTCGATGTGGATTGCGTTCTTTCTCATAAGTCCCTCAGAATTGTCCTGGATCATTGCATTGCTATCAGTAGCAAAGTCAATTACATATGATAGTCCCACAATGTTTGTCCCTGTGTACAATGTTCTCCTGGTTATGCTCATTTCATTCCTGATCATTTCGTGGAGGTCTTTCCACCTCTAATGGAAATCAAACACTTTATCATTCCTTATTACACAGTAGTATTCAATCACCATCATATACCACAATTTGTTCAACCATTACCCAATTGAGGGATACCCCCTCATATTCCAATTTTTTGCCACCACAAACAAACATTTTTCATTATTATCTCTTTGGAGTATAAACTTAGTAGTAGTATCACTGGATCAAAGGGTATGCATTCTTTTAAAGCCCTTTGGGCATAATTCCAAATTGCCTTCCAGAATGGTTGGATCAATTTACAACTCCACCAGTAGTGTATTAGTGTCCCAATTTTGCCACATCTCCTCCAACATTTATTATTTTCCTTTACCTTCATATTGGCTGATGTGCTAGGTGTGAGGTGGTACCTCAGAGTTGTTTTGACTTGCATTTCTCTAATTAGGAGGGATTTAGAACACTTTTTCATGTGATTATTGATAGTTTTCTTCATCTGAAAACTGCCTATTCATATCCTTTGACCATTTGTCAATTGGGGAATGGCTTGATTTCTTGAAAATTTGACTAGCACCAATGCAATTTAGACAAATAATATTGCCTTGTACTTGGATGATAACAGCCATTCCATGATGGAGCAGGATATAAAAATGTATTCAGTCCTCTGTGATATTCTGGGAGTTGCTTAACTTGCATTGTCCAAAGTGGATGGGAAAAATTTGTTCAGCAGTCCCATAAAGGATCATCACCTTCTGTTGGAGTATAATGAATATTTAAACCATATCTAGGCTTTAGAGAGAAGTATAGAAGACAGAGACCTGGTTATTACCCATACAAAACTCCTGGTCAAATAGAATAAACATAGTCCCTATCCTTAGGGAACTCCCATTTGTATGGAAAGAGAGATCATCTCTGCCCTTGGAAATCTCCCAAGCAAATAGAGAATATATGGTTCCCCTGCTTGGGCAGGGAGGGACTTGGATTATTAGAAAAGGGTAGATGTATTCCAGGAGGGATTGGTAGAGACCGAGAAGATTCGAATGTGGGAAGGCAAAGAGCTAGATGGAGAAGACAGTTAATTAAGGGCTATTGATCAGACTTGGTTGATGGAGCTGAGTATACAGTGGTGATAGAAAAAAATAAGGATGAACATGCATGGTGGGACCTGAGAGTGATCAACAGAGGAAAATTTTAAGTAGACTAAGTGCTTGGCACATAGGGTAGATGTTGAATAATTAATTGATGAATGGACATTCAAGTATTTAAAAATGAACTTCCTAAAGAAGATACATCATGATGGTAGATGGAGCTATTCAAGATAAAGCTATCAGTTTGAAGCTTTTGGTACTAACATCAAACTCTACAAAAGAATGGAAGAACACCAATCCACCTCTTGAAACTTCCTATCCTTTCCCAACATCCCAACTCCTCTAACTCTACAAAGAGCTTTTAGAAACCACACAGGTCCATTGAAGAGTAATCCTCTTCCCTCCCAATGCTCACCCTCTTGGATTTTATATAACATTTCATTTAGTATTTCTCTAATGAATTTATCATATAGTTACCAATATATTGGTATTTCCATCTCTCTACAAGGATGTAACCTCAGTAAGGGCTAGAGTCATATGATATCTAATCTTTGTATGTACCATTTCTAACCTCTAGTATGTGATTTCTGACACAGTAAGGATATGACACATGTTGAATAGATGGACAAATGAATGAAGGTGTAGAAAGATTTTTATTTATAGACTCCCAGAACCCATAATGAAGATCCAGAATCCATTCAGAGAGAACAAAAGGGAGGGAAGCAGAGTTGAGGGCAACCCCAAGAACCATGTAGATGGAAATAGGTTAGAAGGTGAACTTAGGCCAGGTTGGCAAAACCCACTCTGTTGTTGCCAAGGTCATAAACAGAGTAATAGTTTCTGAGGAAAACATCACCAAGGATCCAGAGGGGCTGTCCATTCTGGGAAGGCAGATAAGTGGGCATGATCCCCACCTCACAGTAATTGCTGTTGCTCTGGAGGTGAGAAGAAAGAAAAGGAGATGAATCCATCAACTCATGATGACCCACTTCCTCCAGAAAGCTAGTCTTGACAGTCTGAATGTGGGACTTATTGAGAAAGAGATAATTGCTTTAGGCTTCATGTTCTTTCTCTAGGTGGGAAAGATCTAACTCTTCTCTAGGAAACTTTCCTTGACCACTTCATCTCACACCTATCTATATTTTGATCTAATCTAGCCACTAAGGTGCTGGGAAGGTGGGGAAAGAAATAAATACTCCCTACTTGGTATCATTTTCTCTTTGTATAACTGCATTTTTGCCTGGATTGTAAAATGCTAAAGAGCCTAGATGATGTTTTTTACTTCCCCACCCTTCCCACAATCCTACATGTCTACACATTGTGACTAGCACCATGATGAGTGCATTATGTCTGTTATTGGCTGATTAATTAGCACATGACATGAACCACATATGACTTCTTAGCACAATTCCTGGCACCTAAGAAAGTCTACACCTTTCTATTTATCTAATTGCCTACAAACCTACTTATCTACATTTGCTCTGTTCCTAAATAGGCCTTCAAGAAAATTTCCAGAATGAGGTACAGGAATCAAATCACGGAAATTGCCCCAAGAAGAGAACTGCATGTGGTAAATAAATATTGATTCCCTTGTCTCTCTGGTTTTGACTCCAACGCTATGAACTGGACAAAAAACTGGCTGCCCCAGAAGAGACTTCATGCTTGATGACAAGAACATTAAATTATTGTGGACAGGAATTCCCATTTTGCCACTCTGATGCCCCATCCAATATTGGAGTTTCATGATTCTATCACATTAAATACTGAAAGAGCTTTGCAATAAGAGTGTATCTGTTTTCCCCAAGTCCCCAACCCTATATACACTTCCATCCATTTCATCATGCAGGACCTGGAGGGTAGGGAGGACCATATTTATGAAAGTCTCATCTGGTCTCTAATCTACACCTCAATTCTTTACCACTTTCTAAAGGTGGAGAGTATAGTTCCTCCCTACTATACCTTCCCTGCTCAGAGACACCCCTGACTAAGGCAAGAATATACAGAATGGGAAATGAAGGGAACTCACCGGAAGGACATAGGCAGAGGGAGGTAGAGGGAAGTCCACACCATTGATGTTGAAGGTGATGGTGGGCATGCTCTGAGTATTGCTGCAACTGACCAAGTACTAGAGGAGAGAGACCCAGGAAGAAAGATAGATATTGGGTGGGGAAGAGGCACTTGGGATCTCCATCTTACCAAGATTCTCTAGAGCTTCCAGAGAATGTCCAGAAGAAAGACCTCCTAGCCCAGTTTCTACCTCCCATGCTCCACTCTCTCCCTATCAGGCCTGCCCCAGTGCATTGATCAAACCCTACCCCAACCAAAGGACTCCTGATTCTGAATGTGATCCTGATAACCTGAAACAGGGATCAGAGTAGTAGGGTTCTCTGGGGGAGCCAATAATGATGATGATGGTCATACTGACATAGCATTTTAAGGTTTACACAGTGATTTCTTCCCAGTCACCCAGTGAATTAGTGAATCAAAGAGTTATTATAGAATTCCCATTTTGCAGATGAGGAAACTGAGGTTTAGGGAGGTTATGTGTGTTGTCTCAGGTTCACACAATTGGTAAAGTGGGAATTGAACCTAGGACTTCTGACTTCTGGCCTGAAAAGTTCAATGTTTTTCTCTGTAGTCATTCACTCTAGCTTCCAGCCCCCTCCATTCCCTGCTCCTAGGAAGTTAGGGAAGACCAGGCTCCCTTACAGATCCATTTTCATCCTGCTGGGCTCCAATGTACTGCATCAGCTCAGAGAAGATCTGCTGGGGGGCAGTGAGGAGGGAAGTGCCAGTGTCCACAATAGCCTGGCAACCTCCAGAGCACCAGCCAGTAGCCTGGCCCCCAATGGAGAACCTGTAAGAAGACAGTCCCTGATGTAATGCAGGTCGTGGTCATGTGCCTTCCCTCCTCTGGCCTGGGTTCAAGAATCTCTCCCCCACATTCATCTCAGTTTGTCCTTGGCTGAGAAAACACCACTCCACTCATTTCAGAGGAAACCCAGGGAAAGGAATTCCCAGCCTGGGACACCTTGGTGGGCCCCAAGTCGAAAGATCTCTATCTACTGCACTTCCCAACACACACATGTTCACACACACACACACACACACACACACACACACACACACACACACAGCATGAAGCAGAATTTAGGACAGTCTCCTTCCTAGATTAGAGACAGGGGTCCAGCATCTCCATTCCTCTCATTCAACTTCCCTATTTAAGGACTCATAATAAACTTTGTCCCTACAGAAATGATCAAAGCCTCTATGGGGTTAAATATCTTTTATATAAGGACTTGGGATATCAGTGCATATGAGCCATGACTTAGCTCCCTAGATTTTGGGCTTCTATCCTCTAAGTCCCCCTTTTTCCAGAGTATAGGAATAATCTTGGAAAACATATCCATTCTGCCCAGACATACCCATTAATGGCGATCTGCCAGTAAGCTTCTTCGGTCACAGGAGCCCAGTAGATATCTCCAGTGTACATGCTGGTGTCCACTCCTCCAAAAACAACTTCACCACCATTGTTGGAATTCTCATTGCTGAAGGGTAATGGGAAAATATCAGCTTTAAGGGCAGCTAGATACCACAGTGCAAACAGTGCTAGTCCTGGACTGTGGAGGATCTGGGTTGAAATCTGGCATCAGACACTGCCTAACTGTGTGACCCTGAGCAACTCACTTAACCCTGATTGTTTAGCCTTTGCCACTCTTCTGATTTAGAATTGATATTAAAACAGATGGTTAGAGAAGAAAGACAGAAAGAAAGGAAGAAAGACAGAAAGGAAGAAACAAAGAGAGAAACAAAGAAAGAAACAGAGAAACAAAGAAAGAAGAAAACAAATGAACAAACAAAGAAGGAAACAAAGAAAGAAAAAGGAGAGGGTGAAAGAAACTTTTTTCTGTGTGGCACAGGCCCCTTTGGAGATCTGGTGAAGCCTATGACCTTTTCACAGAATCCTGTTTTTATATGCATGTAATTAAATGTGATAAGATTGCAAAAGAATTTGATTATAATGAAAATGAAGCTTATATATGTGTATATATGCATATGCATATTTCTAATCATAAAGCCCAGATTAAGAGGTTCTGACAAAGGGAGTTTTGTCCCCTGGAACCAGGAAAAGGGATAAGGTCAGAATGTGGCTGGGGGGAGCAGAAGAGGTCAACCAAGTCACCTACCCACTAAGGTAGAAGGCAAAGACAGGGGAATTGAGCAGATTCTCTTGCAGGAAGCCCTGCATGACAGTGGTGGCCCCACCAGAGCTGATGGCAGGATAGGCCAGACCCAGGATCCCATCAAACTGGGCATACACAAAGTTGGTGCCAGGTTCAGTCTCACTCAGGCCAAATTCCTGGTTGGTGATGGAGATGCCTTGGATCTGAGGGGGTCAGAAGAAGTCCATCAGGAAGGGCCACCTCACAAGAAGGTGATGGGCAAAAATAATCCTCCCCAAGGTCTACAGATGAGCTCAGTCTCCCCACTTTAGTGAGGCAAGTGAGGAGAGGGTCAGGATGCCCCCAAACTCCATCCTGAAATAGCTATGGTGGTGGGAGGGGGTTAGGGAGGGAAGAGAACCTGGGGGGACTTGAGGCCTTCTCTGCAAGAGACCAGCATGGCTCTGAACCCCCTCCTCACATGCCTCATGCTCCCTGAGGCTCCTGAAGTCAGACTAAGCTCACTGCAGAAGGAGGAACAAGCAGGGAGGCAGAGCTTCCCCTCATTCATGGCTGCTCTCTCAGCAAACTAGAAGGGCCCCTTAGCTCTCAGCTTGTGGCTTCTGGCAGCTGGACTCCCACCTGTCCCTGCTCCCAGGTTTCCAAGCTCCATGAGTGGAGCAGCCATAAGGGGACCCCCCCACCACCACTGGGTAACCACTCATATGCTCCCCTTTATCCCTTCAGCCCCATAAACACTCACTGTCACAGTGTCATAACCAAAGACTCCAGTGAGGCTGCCTGTTCCATACTGCAGGGAGAAGGTCTGTCCATTGCTGGAGTAGGTGGAAGACTGGCTGGGGTTGAACTGGGGGTGATTGGCTGCTCAGACAAAAAGAGGGGGTCAGTGGAGGCCAATGAATCCTTTTCCCATTTTCCCACTCCTCTGCATTATAGTGCAATGGAAAGAGTGTCCTTGGTATGCAAAGATGTGGGTGCAAGTCTCATCTCTGCTATTCATTAGCCATAAGACTCTAGGAAAGCTCCTAAGCCTCAGTTTCCTCATCTGTAAAATGAGGATAATAATCCCTGTGCTCCCTTTCTTGAGTAGTGGCTAAAAGAGAAACCTCTTAGCAGTTAAAGTATGAAATGATGGAGAGCCAAGCAAAGACATGGAAAGTCCAAGGTTCAGAAATGCCCTCAGACACTTCTACCTCTGTATGACCCTGGACAAGTCACTTAACTCCCAGTGGCTAGCCCTCACCACTCTTCTGCCCTGGAATCAAGACTCAGTATTGATTCTAAGACACAAGGGAGAGGTTTAAAAAAGTGAGAGTCACTTGCTGGTGGTGGCACAATCTGAATGAACCAGAAGCCCAAATTCTTCCCCAGAAGCCTTGGGAACTGGGCTGATCTAAGGACTGATCCAGAATCCCCTCTCCTTGTGGGGATGGGCAGCAGCTTCCTCCTCTTTGCCCCCTCTGTCCATTCTCAGCCACCATTATGCCTGACCACACTCTCTCTTCCCCCTGAACTGGCTTTTCTGCAGCTTCCTGCTTCTCCCACAGTCACCCAAGTCCATGGCCACTGACCAGAGCCAGAGTGGCCTCTGCCTGTTCTGTCTACCTGACAAATAGGAACTCGTGTAGAGTCTGGCTGTCTGTGGGAGCACCAAGAGAAGCATTTAGCCAGTTCAGCCTTTCCTGTCCACAAGGGGAGAAGGAAGAGGCAGGACCAGGTCTTATCCTTCTCCTGCATCCTGCTGTGCCCCCACCAAGGTCCACAGTGCAGGCATCTCAAAAACATAGAGTGCAGACTGCAGAGTGCAACAGAGTGAGAGCAAAGCGATGCTCAGCTCTGCTTTGGCGAGGCTGTGTGACCCTGAGGAAGCTGCCAGTCCTTTCTGACTCTCCCGGGGACCCCGAAGTCCCTCCTTGTCTCCCATCTCCTGCCCTTGGGTGTTGTCCTCCTCCCTCCCCCCTCTCCCACCAGCTGGGTACTCACTGCAGGCCTGGCTCTGGCAGTAGATGGAGGGCACCCACAGGTTGGAGGAGCCAGTGTCAAAGAGCACCAGGAAGTTCTGGGGTGGGGTCCCGATGCTGATCTCCCCATAGTAGGACATCTAGGGAGGAAGGTTGGGTCAGCATCCGCACAGACCTGCCCTGTGGCTGCCATCCTAATTGCTCCATGAGTGCTGGTGAGCCTGAGCTCTCAAACCATGCCCTCCCCACCTCAGGGCTAGCAGCCTCTGGCAGGGCTGGCTGGGGCACCATTGCACTCTCTCCTTTGAGTGGCCTTCTCCATGAGCTCCAGCCACGGAAGGGTCTTCAGAGACCCGAGTCCAAGCAGCATCTGAAAAGGCCCTCCACAAAGTACCGACCACTGATCTTTGCTCTGCCAATGAGGCAGAAACGGGAGGCCCCTTTAGCTAGCTGGAATAGCAAGTTCTTGTTTTCCCCCAAGGCTAAGACTTCACATCCATCTCCATTCAGCTTCATCATGCTGGATTCAGCGCAGAGCTCTAGCCTGCCAAGCCCTCTTGGGCCCCCCATACAGCCGTCTGACCTACTTCTTCATCGCTCCCACCTATCTTTGTGTCACCTGCTGATGCAGGGACATTGCAGGGCCCATCCCGGGGCTCAGCACAGTAACCCCACTCCAATGGAAGGGGTCTCCAGGCAAGGACTTTGTCCTTCCCCATCCAAATGGGGGTTTCCTGGGCCTGGGCAGCATTTCTCCTTCTTTCTCTAATCCAGGCCCTGCCCCCACGAGATGCCCATCCGAGCTGACTGTCACAAACTGAGCTGCGGATCCCAAGGGCCCAGGAGGGCAGGGGCTCAGCCTGGAGCCTGAGGGCAGGGAGAAGGTGCTCACTCACATCCATGTAGTTGGCCAGGGGCTCATAGCCAGCAGCAAACTGGTTGAAGTACTTGGTGGCAGGGTCCATTTTGTGGCTCTTCTGGAAGTCTTGCCACACGCCTTTCTCCTTCATCACCTGCTTCATGGACTTGAACCTCTTCAGAGGGACCCTGGCAGGGGGTAGCAGGAGCTGCTGTCAGTGGAATTGTCCCAGGACTCAACTGCTCCCTGACTCGACCAACCCCACCCACAATCCAGCAGCAAAGCCCCCACCAACCAAAGTCAACCAGAGCCAGAGACTGGGGAGGGAGAACTCCCTCCTGCTTTTAGTTGAGCCTATGCAACAGGCCCTTTCAGGCCCAGCTTGTCAGGGGGGACCTCTTACTCTCCTGAACTGAGCTACCATTTTTCCAGAAGACCTTCCAAGATGGTCCCCAGTTGGTAGTGTGCTCTTTCTTAATCTGAAGTTTCTTTATATTTAGTTTAGATATTGTTCAGTTCTTTCATTCTATCTGATTATTCCAGACCCCATTTGGCATTTTCTTGGCAAAGATACTGGCATAGCTTGCCACTTCCTTCTCCAGCTCATTTTACCTATGAGGAAACCAAGGCAACCAGGGAGAAGTGACTTGCCCAGGGTCACACAGCTACTAACTGTCTGGGGCTGGATTCAAACTCAGGAAGATTTCTTCCTGACTCCAGGCCTGACCCTCTATCCACTGAGCCACTCAACTTCTCCTCACTTTGTATACATTTTCTTTTTACTATTTTTACTTTTTCTATGCATAGCTTCTGTTTTCTGTCTGCCTCACCTCCATCACCTAAGCAGCTAGGTAACAGTGAAAAGAGCTTAGAGCCTTTAGATGGAAAAACAGGAACACTTCTGCCTCAGAGAAAAGCTATTTATTCTTGGGTAAATCATTTGACTTCTGTTTGTCTCCATTTCTTCAATTGCAAAATGGAAATAATAATGTAACCACTGTTCCAAAGAGATGATTCTCTTCTTACTGGATTGAGAGAAGGCAGGGTAGAGTTAGCGAGTCATGAAAGAGCGCCAGTCTTTGCTAGACTTTCTTGGGATTCTCCAAGAAAGAGTCTCTCTTGAGACACCTTTGGGACTTTTCAGGGACAGTTCCATTTGAAGCATCAGTCTTTTTTAGGACTTTTTAAAAATCAAATTGAATTGAATGTTTCTGGTTGCCAATTTTAAGAGAGAAGATGGAAGAGACCAACCCCTTTTCAAGTAACTAAAGGAAAAGACTCTGGGAACATATGAGAGAAGTGAGATGTCTCCATCATGTCCCACTTCCTAGCTTATTACTGAGAGTCTTTGGGGAGTTTCCTCTCTGGCAAGACCCAGTTTCTTGTCTGAGCTGAGCCCTCTCACTCCCAAAAGGAAAGCTTTTTCATTCTGTATTATCTGGTTTATATATACCTTCTCTGATTTCTGTATGATTTGGATTTGCCCAGCTCTTGCCCTTCTGTTTTAGAGTTGTTACTAGGACAGGAAAAAAAGATCATAGGATCATAGATCTAAACCTGGAAGGGACTGCAGAGGTCCCTTTAGTTTAACTCCCTCATTTTGCACATCTGAAAACTAAAAGCCAGAGAGCTTAAGAAACTTTCCCAGAATCACCTAGGTTAGAAGTGGCAGATCTAGTATCTAAATCCCTGCATTCTGACTACAAAGTTAAGGCATTTTCCTTTACCAAAATGGTTATTGAGTCTCATCTAACTCACTTTATAGCTAATAGAATAGGTAGATGATTCAGAGGATGGAGGAGAACTTGGAGTCAGGAAGACCTGAATTCAGATCCTACCTCTGACACTTATTAGCTTTGTAACCCTAAGTCATTTACCTCCTCTGAGTCTTGGTTTTTCTAAACCATAAAATAGGGATAATAATATTATCCCTAATAATATCCCTAATAATAAGTAATAATATAATAATAATAATTAGCATATATAAAAGGGAAGGAGGGAGGAATAGAAATAGGTATTTACATAGTACCTACTATATGCCAGCCACTTTGCTAAATACTTTTTGTTGTTCTCTATCTTTCAGTCTTTTTTAAGTCATATCTGACTCTTCATGATCCTATTTGGAGTTTTCTTGCCAAAAATCCTGGAGTGGTCTGCCCTTTCCTTCACCAGCAAATTTTACAGATCAGGAAATGGAAGCAAACAGGGTGAAATGACTTGCCTATCGTCATACAACTAATAAATGTCTGAGACCAGATTTGAACTCAGGAACAGCCCAGCACTCTGCACTATGGTGTCACCTAGCTGTCCACCTAGCTAAACAACTTATAAATACTGAACGCACTTGGTGAATCTTAAGACATATCATAAGAAAACTGAGGACCAGGGAGGTTAATTCACTTGCCATTATACTTTAGGTCCTAAAAAGCAGAGCCAGAATTTCAACTAAGTTATGCTGACTTCAAAATCAGGGCTCTTTCCCGGGAGGATGGAGGGATGGGAGGGAGAGAGACAATCTGAATCCTATAATTTTGGAAAACTTAGGTGGAAATTTGCTATTACATGTCATTGAAAATTAAGATATCTTTACCAAATTCAGGCCTCTTCCCCATACATTGTGCTTCCTTCTCCCTTCTCCTTTGTCCTCTTCCCTGACATCAGTTTTCCCCAAACACCAGCACCCTCAGCCCCAGGACTTACTTGATGATATGTGCCTCTGCAAGTTGGAGGCAGACAAGGGCAATAATTAGCCACTTCATCATGGCTGATTTCTTCTTCAAGCCACTAACTCCTAACAGTCACAAGCTCCTGAGATCCACTCCCAGCTAAAGAAAAGGGACTGGGGACTCTCATATATATACATCCAGAATGGGGTGTCCCTCCCTCCTCCTCACTTCTCACTGCCCCACTCAGTAAACAGAATAATCATTTGGCAGAAGTGGCAGGTCAGGAGCCTGTGGGGTCTTAGCTTCTTATCCAGAACTTGGCTGCTTAATCTGCTTTTAAGTGCCCAGAGCCTCTTGGTCCCAAACAAATAGACCAAATGGTAACATGATAACCAAGAACAAATGAGATATAGAACACCCCTCCCTCCTCCTCATGTCCAAGCTCCCAGCTGGGGAGGGAGAAGAGATGGAGGGAAGGGATCATGTTATTGCTTTCTAGTTTATAGGGAAGAAATGTATAGAGAAAAGGGTTGGAAGGACTTTGCTAGAGAAAGGAAGATTGAGGGAGTCCTTTGGAAGAAAGAGTCTCTGAGGTCATTGGCTCACTCTCTCTGTAAGGAAAAATCATTCTGGGATGGGGGAGAGACCTACTTACATATAGATTGAGGGATTGGTGGTATTGCCCTCAAGGTTCAAATTAGGAATAGTGGGTCTCTACTTCTCCCCTGTACCAGATACCAAGGTCAACTGACTAGAGCTCAGGAGATAAATCCTGGGGAAGATTGATTTTATAGTAGAAACATTAAATTAGACAAGGACTATGACTGCAAATTCCATGAGGGGAGGGACCAATAAGGAAATAATCTTAGAATTCCTTTAGTCAAATAAAAATTTTATTGGAAAAAGTTAATTTAAGTTAAAAAAATAAAGGATGCATTTTGTCTACCCCTTTCCTTTGACAAAGGAGAAAATGGAAAATCACAGGGATCACATTTCTTCTGCCCTGCACCCTCTTCTCTTTCCTCACTGCACTCTCATTCTTCATGAACTCATCTACAGTTGCTTCCACTATCTACATTGTTTCCACTATCATTCAATTAAATTCTAAAAGAAATTCTAAAATATCTGTTGTGTCAAGAACATTGCTAGGGACTAGAAATAGAAAGGAAAAAAAATCAACTCAGGCCTGCCCTTAAAGGAATTACATTCTTTTGGGCTTGCAGTTGAGGGGAGCAAAAAGATCCGTGATTTTAATAGCATGGGTAGCCCCCACACCAGTACAGATAGTTACTGTTGCCTGAATTCCATAGATAAATTGCTATGGGCAAAAAATCCTCATCACTAAGTGGCCAATCTTCTGGTGATGAGTTATTCAACACTTAGCTAGATTTAGTTCTCTAACAATGAGCTTATCACTGTCCATCACTAAGCCTAAATTTTCTTGCTTGATAGGACCATGCCTTCCTTGGCAAAGCCTTTGAGAAACCAGTTACCCACACACAATGATGATGTACTGGAAAAGAAATTTAGTGGAGGATTTTATATACACTCATTTCTTTCTTTCTTTCTTTCTTTGAAGGGACATTATATGGGAATAGAATGCAGGGCTCAGAGTAAGGAAGACAGCTTAAAGTACTGTTTCTGACATACTGACTGTATGATCCTAGGCATATCATTTACTTTCCCATGCCCCACACAAGTCTTTGAGACTATTAGTTTCAAAATAGCTATTGATTTGCATTGAGAGGATTTGCATCTTCTCGGTGGGAGTATTGGAAATCTTTATACCAATGAAATCATTGTATAAATATTCTTATTTTATTTTATTTTCCCCCCAATTGCAAGTAAAAACAGTTTCCAACATTTTAAAAAGAATTTTGGTAAGGAATCTGAACAGATTTTACACATGCAATCATGTAAAACATTTTCCCGTATTTTTCCTTTTGTGGAAGGAAATGCAAACAAACAAAAAAAAAATTAAGGGAGTATTGAGGTCTAGAGATAGGAAATCCTGGGCTCAAATCTGACCTCAGACACTTCCTAGATGTGTGTCTGTGGTCAAGTCACTTAACCCCAAATTACCTAGCCCTTACTGTTCTTCTTCTTCAGAACCTATTCACAATATTGATTCTGAGGAAAGCAAGAAAGGGAGAAAGAAAGCAAGAAAGCAAGAAAGCAAGAAAGAGAGAGAGAGAGAGAGAGAGAGAGAGAGAGAGAGAGAGAGAGAGAGAGAGAGAAAGAAAGCAAGCAAGCAAGCAAGCAAGGAAGGAAGGAAGGAAGGAAGGAAGGAAGGAAGGAAGGGAGGGGGAGGGAGGGAGGGAGGGGGAGAGAGAGAGAGAGAGAGAGAGAGAGAGAGAGAGAGAGAGAGAGAGAGAGAGAGAGAGAGAGAGAGAGAGAGAGAGAGAGAGAGAGAGAGAATACTGTTTTATAGCCCTTTGGGCATAAATCCAAATTACTCTCAAGAATGGTTGAATCTGTTCACAACTCTTCCAACAGTGTATTAGTGTCTCAATTTTCCCACACCCCATCCAAATTTTGTTATTTTCTTTTTCCATCATAATAGTCAATCTAATAGGTTTGGGGTGGTAGCTCAGAGTTGTTTTTATTTTGGATTTCTCTAATAAATAGTAATTCAGAATAGTTTTTTTTGCATGACTAAAGAGAGCTTTAATTACTTTGTCTGAGAACTGCCTGTTCATATCCTTTGACCACATATCAATTGGGGAATTGTTTGTTTTCTTAATATACATCTCATTTCTCTATGTATTTGAGAAATGAGGCCTTTATTAGAAAGACTTATTAAAAAAAAAACTTTCACCATTCTGATTACTATGTATTACTTTCCATCTTGTTTTCTCCCTCCATTTTATCCTTTCTACTCTCCTTTTCATTCTGTCCATCTTGGAAAGTGTCTAGCTTCTGACTACCACATCCCCCCATTTGCCCTCTTTTCCATTAGCCACCCTGCCCTTTCTCTTATCCCCTTCCCCTACTTCTGTGTTGGCAATCTTATGGCAGGTAAGCCAGAAGGGGCTGCTCTCTTTCCCCTCTCCATGCACACCTGATGCCATTTCTCACATGACCCACCCTCTGTCCAAAAGCCCAATGGGAGGGTTTCCTCCTTCCTCTTTCTGGGGTAAGGCAGGAGACTCACATGTGCCATCAGAGTTGATGTTTGGGCACTCAGACTCTAAAAGATTCAACATCACTGCCCTATTTTCTTGTAGGGTAACAAATTTTTATACCCAATTGATTATGTACATTCTTCCTTCAATGAGCCAATTCTGATGAGAGTAATGTAAAGTACTCCCCTTCTCACCTTCCCCATCTTCCCCTCCATTGTAAAAACTCTTTCATGCCTCTTTTATGTGAGATAATTTACACCATTCTATTTCTCCTTTCCCTCTTCTCTGAATGCATGTCTCTTGTATGCTTTAATTTTTTTTTTTTAGATATCATCCTGTAAGGGAGGGAAAGGGGTTTAATTTTTAAAAGGGTTGGACTTTATATTTTATGAATGTGGTCACCAAGAACTTAATTAATTCCAAAGAGATTTTTACTTACAATTTGTTTACAAAATGTAGAAAGAGTGAAGCAAGAAATCAGAGAGAGGATAAGGTAAGATATTGAGCCTGAGCACTAAGTATTTATCTCTGGCCCTTATCTCAGCCCTGACAAGGAGAGTTAGTTCTTAGCTGGAGGGACCTCAGGCCCTTGTAGCCAAGGCCCTGGGGATACAGGGAACCTCTCTCAAGAGGACAGGTCTTTCCTGAGGCCAGTCCCTTCAGAGAAAAAACCAGCAGTTCAGAGTCAGCTTTTCACTCACCATGTGTCAGTCCAGTCAGGAGATTCTTTATCAGCCTCACCAGGAAACAGGGTCTCAGGTCCAGTCAACACTCCAAGGAATGAAGAATTATTTTTTTTCTCACAGGAAATAACAGCTTTTAAAGACATTTTCTCTTGCATCATTGTCCTGTGCCTTCTCCTAATTCCATGTCTACCAATCACAGTTGACGCTCTCTGCTAGGATTGCCCAGAAGGCAGTCAGTCAATTCTGATTCATAACCCACATGTGGGTAACAGACCTTCCCCACTCAAGTGTGAATTGGGGTGTTTGCACCTTTGATGATTAAATATAAAATGAGCAGATCTTCATACTCAGATTTAAGTAGGGTGTTCTAAAAATAGGCAGGGATTAAAATTTAATCTTCACAATCAGGGGAGAGTTAAGTATTTTCATTGTTATAATCAGGGAAAGTTCAATTTAATCTTCATTCAACTGTAATCATTAAAAATGGGTATGACAAATATAAGAATTTTAAAATTATTGTTGTGGTTGCTGTTTGTAAAAAAATAATGAACTTCTTAAGTCAAAATAACTGTTAGCAGCTTTTATTTACAGCAAGGTAGAGATATTAAAGTGAGAAATATAGGAAAGAGGTAGAAGAAAATTGTCTACTGTAAGGGATAATTTTAGCATTGTGACCTAAGCTATATTAATTATTTGGTCTCCATGGATATCCCAAATTTTAAAAAATACCCAAGTCAGCTGGAAATATATGGTGATTTAAATAATATAGTGGAAAGAAATTTAAGAAGAAGGGAGAAGGAAAAGGTGTAGGATTTCTCCTGCCTGGCTTGTGCTGGGCGGGAAGATTAGCAGCTCTAAGAAGGTAAGGTTTTGGAGAGTAAAAGAGGACAGAATCAGTCTGAACTCCAAGAGGGCTCAGCCAAGATGCCTGAACCTGAATCAATTCAAGGGAAAACTCACCGCCAAAACCCAGACAAATAGCTGCCACCACGCCAAGATGTCTGAATGCTTAGCATGCTGCCAGCCAGAGACACCTCTCCGAGAAAAGAGCCCGAAGAGAGGAACTGATTTGCCTTATATAGACGATTTTATGTCACTTTCCTGCATCTCATCTGTACCAATGATAGCTTAGCTTGACTTAGGACAGCCCAGGGGTCTGTCCGCTGTTTCTGCACATGTCTGTTGAAGGCCATTTTCTCAGATAATTAATCCTTGAGTATGGTGCAGACATTCCTGACCTTATTAAACTAAGTAGGGTGGAGATATGTAGAGTTCCCAAGACTTGATTCTGTTAGACCAAGTATCTCTATTGTTACTAATCAGGAAATAGCTAAATCAGATCATCTAAAGTATGGTCTGAGTGGGGTGGAGTAGTTTTAAAATTCACACTACCTACAAATACCCTAAGTCCTAATCCTAGTGCCTCCAGACCACTAATGCGAATCCAGAAGCAAACCTCACCAGAAACCAAGGTCCTAATCAGGAAGCTAAAATCCAAAGATCCAGAAGACACTGAAAAACCACCAAGAATCTTCAGCACACACAAGGTCAAGACCCCTAAGAGTCTTCACCAGAGCTCACACTGAAGAGAGTGTCCTCACCAAAGAGCCAAGGAAGGAAAAAAATTCTTCTTCTTGGTTTCTCCTTTTATAATCCTTTTTTCCACATAACTTCCTGTCTCTCCCCTACTTCATGGGAACCAATCACAGCCACCCAATTTGCCTAGTACTGCCCAAGGTGAGGGCAGTGCTTGTGGCCTTTGGTGGTGAAAACTATTTTTTTCTATTAAATGACTTGTGAACTCTTGTACTTAGTGACTTACTAAGTGTTAAGTAGGAGTACCTTTAGTTCTTGATTGATTAACTCAAAATATACAAAGGGAATTTTAAAAATCCTTTCACAATCCCCCCTGTGATTCTACTGGGAGAGGTACATGTTGAAATCTCCCAGATTTACATGCCTAGTCTTCCCAATAAGTCATTTCACATAACTAGATTAAATCTCAAAAGATTCTTCTAGATAGAGGTGCATACAATACTTGCACTTTCTAAGAGGAAGTTGCAATAGTAGGAGATAAGAGGGAAATAAAAGAGGAAGCGAACAGAACCAATTATTTGTAGGCTCGTTGATAAAAAGACAATTAGGAGGCAATCACCTTTGGCATAAGAGTTTACTTTCAAAATAAATGTCTTCAACTCCCTTCAGTTCAATTAATTATATCCAAAGTTCATTCTAGATCTTCTGATGTGGTATATGGTTTCCACAGACTTCTTTATGGTGCCTTTTTCAAATAGATCACTTTCTTGATTCTGGGAGTTAGTTGGCTTATTTTCCTGAAATTTCTCTCAAAAATTTTTAAATCTTAGATTTTACGACAATTAAACAATCCCCGAGGAGGGTGTTGACCAACACCCAGATCAACGCAGGATACATGCCTGAGTTATGCGGAATATGAATCAATTCTCAAAAGAAAAAATAGGGGGGCGGAGTCAAGATGGCTGCTTAGCAAACTACAAAAGTTTAGACCTCGTGGAACACCCTTCCTTACCGATTACAGACTAAATGCTCCTAGGGCACCAAAATTCAAGCTGAGCAACAGGACAGAGGTGGGAAACCCTCCTTCTGGACTCAAATCAAAAGGTACACCCCCCCCCCAAAAGCCGGAACCCGAGAATACTCGGGTCTAAGGGGAAGGCAGAGGGAGGTCCCAGGACCTCTCCCCCCCAACCCAGAGGGCTGAGCCCCCAGCACAGCGGGAACCTCTGAGCAGGCAAAGGTGCTGGTTTGGAGGGTCTACCTTGTGAGCAGTGGGGCACCGGGCACCAAGCTTCCAGCGTGGACAGACAGATATGGGGAGCAAAGAAGGGGTAAACCTGAGCAAACAACAGAAAAAGAAGAAAGAAATTACAATAGACAGCTTCTGCACAGGTAATGAGCAAAGAGTGAACGAAACAGAGAGGGAGGAATCAGCAAAGGAAAAATCAGAAATCCCAGTGAATTGGATACAGGCTTTGGAAGAACTCAAAATGCAATTCAAAACACAATTAAGAGAGGCTGAAGACAATTGGGAAAAGAACTTAAAAACTAAAATAAGTCATCAGGAAACAGAGGCACTTGAACTAAAACAAGAAAATGGTGTCTTGAAAGCCAAAATCAACCAGCTGCAAAATGAGGCAAAGGAGATGAAAGATGAGGCAAAGAAGATGAAAGATGAGAAAAAGGAGATGAAAGATGACCTCCAAAGAAAATCAGACCAAAAGGAAAAGGACGACCAAAAAACTAAGGATGAAATCCAGTCTTTAAGAACCAGAATACAACAACTAGAATCAAGTGACCTCACAAGGCAGCAGGACACTATAAAACAAAACCATAAGAATGAAAAAATTGAGGAAAATATGAAGCATCTCATTCACAAAACAGAGGACTTAGAAAATCGTTCAAGGAGAGACAATTTAAGAATTGTTGGCCTACCAGAAGACCATGACAAAAGAAAAAGCCTGGACATTATTTTACAGGAAATTATTAAAGAAAACTGCCCTGATATCCTAGAACAAGAGGGAAAAGTGGAGATTGATAGAATCCACAGATCACCTCCTGTACTTAATCCCCAACTGACAACACCCAGGAATGTTATAGCCAAATTCAAGAACTATCAGACCAAAGAAAAGATATTACAAGCTGCCAAGAAGAAGTCATTCAGATACCAAGGAACCATAGTGAGGATAACTCAGGATCTGGCTGCATCCACACTGAAAAAAAGAAAGGCATGGAATACAATATTCTGGAAAGCAAGGGAACTAGGTCTACAACCAAGAATCAACTACCCAGCACAACTACTATATTCTTACAGGGGAAAGTATGGTCATTCAACAAAATAGAAGCATTTCAAGAATTCATAAAGAAAATTTTTAACGACTTAGGAAAAGATGAGTTGTGAGAAATGACACAGACTTCTTGGGAGCGGATTTTTCCAGCAGTGGCGGAACATCCTTTGCAATCAAATGGATATACCAGTGGCCTTTTTAAAAACAAGCAGCACTCGTTTGGTCATTTGAAACACTGTAACAGTGAACTGTTTGCATCTCAAGAAAACACTGAAAAATTCTATGAATTGTTGTTAACCAGTGAATTTGATTGTATTCTGTCAAATAATATTTTGAAGATAACTGATTTTTTTTGTTATTGTTAAAACATTTTTTTCTATCCCAAGCATACTGTTTTGAAGGTTCTTTAAGGCTGTTACTTTACTACTAAGTTTTTAAATGTGATTTTTTTTCTTCATTTGAACAGCAATGCTTTGTTCCAGTTAAAGAATAAAAGCAAAGTATTTTTGACAGTGCCTATCATGTATGAAAACAAGTCCACAAAACAGATTTAATTCAGGGTTTGAGGGTTGTAAACAATAACTATTCTCAAAGAATAATGTCCTTTAGACTGATTCAGTGATAAATCTAAAATTGAACTTTCTTTCTATCTATCTGCTTATCAAAATAGATGTATAAGATATAAAAATGTTGAAAAGAAAAATAGTTTCCACAATATTGATCCTGGTTTAACGAGGTAGAAGTTCTCTGGCTCACAAGATAGGTGCTTCTGTTAAACACATCACTCTTCACCAGTCAGAACCATGAGAAGTTGTCAGGTCTCATCATAATTAGCAAAACTGACCTCCTCTGGACATGAAGGATAAATGCTTTCCTTCTCTTGAACTGATTCTGCATCTTTGGGATTTATTCATGCTCTCAGCCAGATGCCCTCCACCTAGGAAACTGGTTGGTAGCTCGATGCCAGGACATCCAGCAACTGAGATCGCTTTCTTTTCGTAAAGAAAAGACCAGACCTGAACAGAAAATTTGATGTACAAGCACAGAACTCAAGAGAATCATCAAAAGGTAATTAAAAAAGAGGGGGGAAAAGAAAAACAAAACAAAAAAAATTTAAGAGACTCAATAAGTTAAAATGATATGTATCCCTATAAGAAAAGAGGTCATTGGTAACTCTCAAAAGAAAAAAGTAAAACATAAAAAAAAAACAAATAGAAGAGAAAAAATTAAATTTGGGGGAAAGGAAAAAAAGTAATATATCCAAATCTATGTATATAAAATTTCTGAGTAAGCAAGAATAAGCCCATAATAGGTTCTTGAATCAGGGCCCAATTAAAGTGATTTATGTCCTACAAATCTGCAGGACAATTGCAGTAATATAGCATTTTACCCTTTGGCAGCCATAACTACAGAAAATTGCTATATTATAGAAGAGAAAAAGAGACTAGATTTTGAAGTAAAAAAGGGAAGTATATGATTCCATGGTCTGATTTTTCCTTACCTCTCAGGGATAGGGGAGCCAAAATGGCAGCCAAACTAAGGTACTTGTCAGAAATCTGACAAGGGTGAGTTCAGTATCTGACATTGTCAAACAGTTGTTTCCTTGAACCTCAAACAAGTCCTCTGTCTTGGTGCAAATTTACAACAATCCCACAGGGATTGTTGATCTCCTTGATCTTGTGCTTCTTGGTACTGTACAGTGACTCTTTTGTGGTCCCTTTTTCTGGAATCAGACATGATTATTAATCAAAGTCCCATAATATTTAACAATTAATGGCAGGTTGTCATAGTCTAAAGCTTTTGGGTACACATAGGTATTTGGGCTAATGGATATTTTAAATATCCTATTGCAAATAAAAAGAAAAATTATAATAAAATTTTAAAAAATCAAAAATTCATAGTTCATATTCTATAACTATGTGTCAGCCAAAACAATATCTAACTTATCTATGGACTTTTACAATGGTATTATCTCCAATCCAATCATAAGAGTACAAATAAATTGTGTTACATGTAATCAGTGTTAATAGAAGGTACCAGTTTTACATGTGAGCAATGAATCCAAGAGTCCTTTTCTCCATTTTTGATAGCTGTTGGAGTGGTTAACAGTAATTGAAGCAGAACCTGAATTTAAATTTGCATAACAGAGACTTCTTTACTACTAGGGAGAAGAATAGACTGGAACATTTAACATCAATAAGGCAATGGAGTCTGAAAAGGCTTAAAATTCCCCTCTAGACTCTTTGAGGTTCTTTCACCTACTGAGTACCATCATTTATCCAGATCCCTTTGGTCATGCCTCTGGGGTCCCCCATACTGAGGGGGATACCTGCGCTGAATATTATGTGGATGAAATCCATTTGGGGTGTTTTGGTATGAGTCTTGATTTGCCTCATTTGGATAATTGTTTCTATAATTATTATTATTTATAAAGTTTCTATTATTGTTATTATTTCTGAAGTTACTATTATTCCTAAAATTTATATTATTGTATACCTGATTCCACTTCCTACAATTCATAATTACATGACCCTTTTCCCCACAGAATTGACACATTAGTGTTTGATTTGTGGATTTTTGCAAAGGGGCTATGGCCACTCCCTGATTTTCATTTCCTATTTCAACGTTTTCAGTTAATGCTTTTATTTTCTTCCTTAATGCCTCCACTAAGTCAATGTTCACTTAATGTTTCTTTTAATAGCCTTTAAAGACATAACCTGCTACTCTTCTTAATTTTTCGAGATCTATATCAGCCCAGTTTGGTCATTTGGTCTTAAAATAATATTTGACCACTTTGCAACAGGTTTTTTTTTAATAAACTGGCTTCTTATTTGCCTGACATCCCTTTCTCTGGAAAGGTCCATGTCTATACATCTCCCTCCCAGCTCAATAAGTCTATCCATAAACTTGGAGGGATTTTCATCATGCTTTTGTTTAAATTTTTTGAATTTTGTCCATATACCAAAGCTATAAGAACAAGAACTCATTGCTTGTAATAATGCCTCTCATGCCTGGCATAGTTTTGGAGAATCTTCTTTATTCAAGTTCCATTTTGGGTATTCCTGTGGCCAATGAATTGCTTTCCTTCCCTTGGCCTGATTAACAAAAGAAACAATTTTATTTTTTTCTCTTTCTGTTAAAAGTGCTTGGAGCTAATTTTTCATGTCAATCCACATGGGATCATAAGTGTGGTAAATACTTTTTAGCTTTTTTATAACCACAATAGGATCATCTTCAATAGAAGGAGTATTTTCCTTAAATCTCTCAATATCTTGTGGAGTGAAAGGTGCTTAATGTGCCTAATGGTCACTAAATCTCCACTTTTATTATAAGTGGATACTTTGAGGACTAACTTAGTCATTAACACAATTCACACCCTTGCACTCTATGTGCACTCCTACTACTTACCCTAATAATGATAATGTTCTTAAGACTTACAAGAATCATCTTCCCATTTGGGATGTAAACAGTTCAACCTTATTGAATGTCTTTTGATCTCATTTTCCTGTTTACCTTTTAATGTTTCTCTTGAGTCTTATGTTTGGGAGTTGAATTTTCCATTCAATCTGGTCTTTCCATCAGGAATGTTTGGAAGTCTTCTATTTCACTGAATACCCATCTTTCCCCTGAAGGATTATGCTCAGTTTTTCTGGATGAGTATTCTTTGTAGTACCAGATCCTTTTCCCTCTTGAACATAATATTCTATTTCCTCTGATCCTTTTGTGTAGAAACTGTTAAGTCTTATGCTGTTCTGATTGTGGCTCTAAATTTGAATTTTTTTCTTTTTCTTTTTGTTTTTGTTTTTGCTGTTTGCAATATTTTCTCCTTGACCTGGGAATTCTAGAATTTGGGTAGAATATTTATGGGAGTAATCCTTTTGGGACCCCTTTAAGGAGGTGATCAGTGGATTCTTTCAATTTTCATTTTACTTTCTGGTTCTAGAATATCAGGGCAGTATTCCTTGGTGAAGAAACCATAAAAAAAAAAAAGATGATGTCTAAGATCTGTTTTGGTCATGGCTTTCAGGTAGTCTAATAATTCTTAGTTTATCTTTCCTGGATTTACTTTTCAGGTCAGCTATTTTTCCAATGAGATATTTCAATTTTATTCTATTTTTTCATTCTTTTGATTTTTTTTTATTCCTTTATGCTTTATGGACTTATTAACTTCCACTTACCTGATTCTAATTTTTAAGACATTATTTTCTTCAATGAGCTTTTGTTCTTTCTTTTCCATTTGGTCAGTTGTATTTTGTAAAGAGTTCTTTTCCTTAATGAATGTATCTCTTTTTCCATATGGCCAATTCTGCCTTTTAAGGAGTTCTTTTCTTCAGTGAATTTTTGTATATCTCTTTTCCTTTGGTCAATTCCTCCTTTTAAGGAGTTTACCTAAGGATTTTTTGTGCCTCTTTTACTAAATGGCCTATTCTTTTTTTTTTTAAGTATTATTTTCTCCAGAATTTTTTGTGCCTCCTTTACCAAGTTAACTCTTTTTTATAATTTTCCTATATTACTCTCATATCTTTCCCCAGTTTTTCTTCTACCCTCTCATTTGTTTTTTAATCCTTTTTTAGCACCTCCATTAATTCTTTGGGGGTTTGAGATTAATTCACATTTTTCTTGGAAGTTTTGGATGCAGCAATACTTACTTTTATATCTTCTTCTGAATTTGTGTTTTGGTCTTCCGTGTCACCAAAATAACTTTCTATGTTGTGTTTCTTTCTTTCTTTCTTTTCTTATTTTCCAGATTTTTTTCCTTTTCTTTTAATTTAAAAAAAAAATTTGTTAAAGTTGGACTCTGTTCATTGTGCAATTAGGATCTGTACCCTAAAACTACAACTACCATGGAAACACCGAGAAAAAGCAACTGCCTGAATACAGAGGTTGAGGGGACATGACAGAGGATAGACCCTAAATGAACACTCTAATGCAAATACTATCAACAAAGCAATGGGTTCAAATCAAGAAAACATCTAACGCCCAGTGGACTTACGCGTCGGCTATGGGGGGTGGGGGGGAGGAAAAGAAAATGATCTATGTCTTTAACGAATAATGCTTGGAAATGATCAAATAAAATATATTTAAAAAATTTTAAAAAAAAACTACAACTACCAGCATCCCACTCTCTTTCTTACATTATGTGCTGATGTAGGAAGGACATAAATTTTGGCATAGCCCCACCTCTCACACTCTTCTCTTCCTGTTGTGGCTTTGGTGGAGTGGGTCTTTTAAACAGGCAAAGAGAACTTAGACATATGATCTTAATTTTGTTAGGTAATTGGGTTTTTTATGCTTCTATTTCCTTTTATTCCTCCAATTTCAAGTGATTATTAATAAACTTTATAAAATGTAATTCTTCCAATGTTGAATATTAATTTAAATCTTACATTGATTGAGACGATAAGTGGGATTTAGAACTCTTAATTTAAAAACTAGGTTTCTCCTGCCACAGCCTTTTTGCCCTCTCTTTCCAGGGAACTCCAACTGCTGCTGCTTTTACCTGGGTGGTCCTTACTGTTGCTGCTCCTCCTCCTCATACTGTTGCTGCTATTGCTGTGGCTGTGGCTGGTAAAGTATTAATCCCTCTTTCTCTTGCATTACTAAAACCTAAATGAGAAGCTCAGGTATTTCTTTTAGGCAACTATCATCCTCCTAAAGGTTTTTACCTGAGGAGACACTTCCACCCTCTTAACTCTCCCCCCCATGTGGATCTCAGGCATGTATTAGCTCAGGGCTGAAAGGGTTTTTTAAACTAGCAACAGCCTAGCAGCTCAACATGAATACTTGGTGAGCAGGAATTCCTGGGCCCCTTCCACACTGCCTACCCCTACTTACTCCTACCCCCATATGCCTCCCTGGTTGATTTTCAACTAACCCAGGAGGGCTTTCATGCTCCTGGCTGTGGGGGGTGGGAAATACAGTATCACATGGCCCCTGGTGTTTTTACTCCTGGGAGGAAGGGAAGGAAGGTTACTCTTCCAAACAGGAAGTAGATTTACAACCAATTTAAAAAGTAGAAATGCAAGCATGGTCCAATTTCTTGCCTATCTCAAAACAGCTCCCATTCTGGGAGAGCATTACAGAGATTACACAGCTCAAAGTTTTGGGGTATCTTCTCTTACTACTTACTACTTACTACTGTTCCTCAATGCAGTGGTCCTTGAGATTAGCTTGAATAATTATGACATTCGGGGGGAGATTCACCCCCTTACCATTTTGACCTGCCCATTCTCTGGGCAATATGGGATTCGTCCCCACTATGCTCAGTGCAGGTATGTGAAACCCTGGAGGTATGACCAAAGGGATCTAGATGGATGATGATACTGGGGAGAGTAAGGAACCTTAAAAAGTCTGGAGGTGAATTTTTAAGCCTTTTCAGACTCCATTGTTAACTCTTTCAGTTTTATTCCCCTCATAATAGTGAAGAAGTCTCTGTAACGCAAGCATCAGAATTTTTTTAAAGGACTTTTTAAAGAATTTTTTAAAAAGGACTCTTGAATTCAGTTCCTGTATCCTGTCACATATATTATATTTGCTGATTGTTTGTTTTAAGATTTAATTTTGTTTGGTAAGTTCACATATTGATCTAATCTAATATAGTCTGTTACACTATGTCATTTTAAGTTACTGTGTTTTGGCTATTAGCTATATGTTCTGTTACACTGTTTTTATTTGCACCATCCTACTATCTTTATTTGTATCTCTCCATATGACTGTACTACAGAAAATATCATTGTAAAAGTCCATAAACAACTTGCACAAACCCTTTGTCATGACAAAACCATAGGTCCTTATGGATGCTGGGTTTGTCACCAGATCCATCAAGGTCACATGTTGACTAAACAGCCTTTTGTGCCTTTTTGCCCTTGTTAATTGTGACTTCATCAAACTGGTTACAACCTGCATACAACCTTTGGAAAATTTAATGACCTAAAAACTTAAATTGATTTTAAGGGGCCTTCAGATATGATTTTTAGATATCCAGTAGCACCACTATCTCTGACTGATCATTTGCCTACTTTTGAGTTGTTTGTAACAAGAGGTAAAGGGTCCATTTGGTAGCTGAAGTGAATTGCTGTAGCATTATTATATTCCCCACCTCCACATTTATATAAATGTAATGGATGAGACATCTGAAGTGATTGTCACTATTGTCCTCACCTCCACATTGCAATGGATGGGACTAATATAGACATGCCTTTTATGGCTATTACAGTCTCATGCCAGAGGAAGGAGGCTTCCCAAGGGGTTTGGTTACCCCATGATGGATTATAGTATCATCTGGGAGGTGGTAAGGTTTTCCTAGGGGGCATGGTACCCCCTGAATGACCCCTAATAGGGAGCATTTCCCATGAAGCCTAGTAGTTTCTGAATGGGATTTTTTTAAATATTTGTAACTCTTTAGCTTACTCTACCCTTCCACCAGAATGATCTAGATTCTTGGTAACATTTTAGACTCAAAAGATTTTCATCAGCAGTACAGAGGTTTTTTTCTGGGTTATTCTGCCAAATTTTGGAATGATGGCAGTAATAGATTTTGCTAGAAATATCTCAGACAAGATTGAAAGATTTTCTAGATATGAAGAACTTGTGATAAGTATCCATGAGCTACAGAGACTCACATGAATCCTAATGATAGTAGGTTTGTTTGCTATTGTCATTAAACAGGCTATTATGATTTGGAGGGTTTTGGTACTTCTTGAATGTGTATTAGCTGCTATACCATTGTTTTTTATAAAGCTGTTTTCTTAGTGAAAATTATGTACACTCACAATGTGGATCATAGCTAAGTTAAAAAGGAAATAGATCTCATTTTTGAGTGACAAACCTTTGCATTCTGCCTCTCCTTAGGCAAACACAGGGTGAACTATATATTTTGTTATCTTGTTTGTTTGTTTTTTCCTTGTGTGTGCAATAGAGTATTTGAGTTTTCTTTTTTCTCTCTTTTTTTGTTCTTGAAGCACATGTTACTAGCATTAATATTTTTCTTATTTTGCACTAATATAAGTTTACAATATCCATTAACCCTAATATCAATGCATACCCGAAAACTTTAGACTATGGAAACTTGCTATTGATTGATAAATATTGTGAGACTTTGATAAATAATTGTATCTGATTCCAGAAAAAGGGATCACAAAAGAGCCATTGCATAGTGCCAAGGAAGAACAAAGTTAATCTGCCCAGTGCCTACAAGCACAAGAACAAGGGGACCTACCAATACCAGTGGGATTGATGAGATCTGCACAAGACAAAGGAGTTGTTAGAGACTCAAGATTGTGGCTATTTAACATACATCATATACAGGTCTTCCCCATGTCCCACATGTCACATTCTGACAAGTTTGGCTAGAATATTGGCTCCCCTATCCCTGATAGCAAAGGTAAAATCAGACCAGGGAATACTATTTCCCATCTTCTACAAAAATCTAGTCCCTTTTCTGTCTTTCATAAGTGTGGCAATTTTCTGTAGTCCTGGATGCTGATTGGGTAAATGCATATTGCTACAATGGTCCTACAGGCTTGTGGGACATAAACAACTTTATTGGGCCCTGATTCTAGGATCTGTTATAGGTCTATTCTTGCGTACTCAGAATTTTTTTTATACTATTTAATTTTTTCCCTCTTTTTTTTTAATATTTCTGATTTCCTTTAGCAATTTATTTACATACCTCATAACTCAGCCATATAACCCTGGGTGATCTGTGTGTTTGCCAACACGCTCCTCAGGGGGGGTTGTATAATTGACATATAATTCTACATTTATAAAAATATTCTTGATTGAGAGTAATTTTAGGATGAGAAACTTGCTATCTCCCCTAATCCAGAAATTGAACTGTTTTGAGAAGGCACCATGAAGATGCCTACAGAAACCACACACTGCACCAAGATCCAGAATGAACTTTGGGATATAAACAATTGAAATGAAGGGGTCTGAACACATTTATTCTGCATGTAAACTCTTATGCCAAAGGGGACTGCCCCCTAATTGGCTTTTTGTCAAAACGCCTAGCTAATATTAGTTTTGCTCTCTCTCTCTCTCTCTCTCTCTCTCTCTCTCTCTCTCTCTCTCTCTCTCTCCTATATCCCTTTTTATCTCTAGCTATTGTAGTTTTCTCTTAGAAAGTACAATATCATATGCACCTTTATTTAGAAGATTTTTAGAGGTATAAGTTAGTTATGTTTAAATGATCCATTGGGGAGACTAATCTCTCAAAGGATCAGAGGGAGGATGGTGCAATTAGGATCTGTACCCTAAAACTACAACTCCCAGCATCCCACTCTCCTTCTCACACTATGTGCTGACATAGGACGAATATAAATTTTGGTGTAGCCCCGCCTCTCACTCTCTTCTCTTCCTGTCATGGTTTTGGTGGAATGGGCCTTTTAAACAGGCAAGGAGAAGTTAATAATGTGGTCTTAATTTTGTTAGGTAACTGGGTTTTGTATGCTTCTATTTTCTTTTATGCCTCCTACTTCAATTGATCATTAATAAGCTTGATAAAATATAATTCTTTGAGTGTTGGATATTAATTTAAATCTTATATCATATAATGAAGAGAGCACTGTTCCAAACTTTAAGTTCTTTGTGCAAAAGTTTTCAGAGCTAGTTCTGGAATCGATAAGTTCTCAATTCTTCCATGGTGGTATAATCTAAGGAAAGGTATGTTTAATACTCTTCCCACTCATTTTAATAATGACAGACAAAATATAATTTGGAAGGGTAATCTATAACACACATACATCTGTTTCAAGGATGAATGTAAGGAATTTGTAGCTTTTCTTCCCCAAAGACATCAGAATAACATTCTTCTAAGAAGTTATTCATGCAGGGGCAGCTGGGTGGCTCATTAGATAGAGAGCCAGGCCTAGAGACAGGAGGTCCTGAATTCCAATCTAACCTCAATTCCTAGCTCTGTGACCCAGGGCAATTCATTCAATATCCATTGCCTAGCTTTTATTGCTCTTTGGCTTAGAACAAATACATAATATTGAATCTAATATGGAAGGTAAGGGCTTAAAAAATGTTATTCATGCTATGCTAACTCGGACCTAAATTAGACTGTCTACTCCTCTTTCTCTACTCTCTCTTGCTTGGTGATCCTATTAACTCTCAAGGGTTCAATTATCTTCCTTGCAAATGATTCCTAGACCTATATATCCAGCCCTATGTAAGGATAATTTAGGGTTGTGACCTAATCTAAGTTTGATTTTTGGTCACCAGGGGATATCCCAAATAAAATACCCAAGTCAGTTTGGAAATCTATGGTGGTTTAATCATGTAAAAATGGAGATTTGAACCCTAGACTTCAATCCCCAGTAGTCCTTGGTATTTCCCAGAATTCCCTATAATCTCACCTGAGTCTTCACCTGGGCAAGATCACAATTAGTATTTAACTGGCAGTGCTACCTCCCATGTGCTCTCTCTGCTCAACCATTGCAATGATGTAGTAAGTAAGCTTTGAATGGGCTAATCAGCCCTGGTCATGAGGTTTATTATTTTGTATCCTTGATTTTCTAATAATCCTTAATACACCTCTTAAAATATAATATTTTATACTAGAGATATAATTTAAATTTTACAGTTTTGGCAATCACAAGATTTGGATGAGAACTTCTCAATTTTTTAAAGATAGCCTAGATATTTTTTTTTAAGCCACGTTTCTCCTGCCAAGGCTTTCTGATTCAGTTCGCTACTCCTGACCTTCTTGACCAAGATCACTCACCTGGTCCCAGTCCTGCCTGCCCAGCTCCTGATCCTGCTCTTGCCTCCTGCCATCTACTCCGGACCTACTTGACCCAGATCGCTCCCCCGGTTCCAACCCACCCTGGCCCAGCCCCAGCTGATCTCCAACCTCTGAGCCAGATTTTCCCAGGCCAGCCCCAGGACCCAGGCTGCTGATAGCTGCCCCTGTGTCTTAAGGAATCACAAACCAACTGGTAAAAATTGGAGTGTTCTTCCCTTAGGCTACAATTAGCCTCCACGTGGCAGGGGAACATGGGGGGTGGGGGGAGGGAAAGGAGAAGGAAGATATTTTTTTTCTCAAACATGAAGTATGGCATATTCTATGAGAGAGAAATGCATTTCCTATTTCAAAGGATGTTTTTTCATGAGTGCACTGATTCTTTTATTTATCTCACCTTAGATTCAGGAGAGAAATTCATCTCCCTACAACTCTTTGCCATGTGGGCCTACCCAATTTGAGATTAAAACCTACCCTTGCTATGAAAAATCCCACCATAGTGCTGACAAAAGGCATCTCAATGGATAAAAACAAACAAACAAAAAAAATGAACTTTAAAGAGACTGGAGGTTATATTTTTAAGGCGTTTTGGACTCCAATGTTTTATAAAAATCTGTATTTTATTGCATTTTGCTGATTTTGTTTAAGATTTAATTTTGTTGGGTTTAAGTTCATATATTAATGTATTCAATACTATTTTGGTACACTGAATCATTTTAATGTACTGGGTTTTAACTACTGTTATATTCTGTTGCTTTTCCCCTATAACTATACTGAACAAATATTACTGAATAAGCCCATATATAAAAACAGACTTTTCTATTTTGACTTTGTAAATTGTCACATAGAGGATGGATGGACATCCTCAAAAAACTGGTTACAATTGTATAACAATCTTTAAAAAATTTAATGAGCTAAATATCTCAAATTGATTTTAAGGGGTTTTTAGACATGATTTTTAGATTTTTTTTCAACAACTCTGATCATTTTGCCTGCCTCTAACAGGAGGTAAGGTCCATTTTAGTAGCTGAAGTGAAATACAATTATAATCCCCACCTCCCACATTTATAAAAATGTGAATGGATGGGACATCACAGTCTCATACCAAAGGAGCTGGGAAGTTAATCCCAGGGCATGGTACCCCTGCATGGCTCCCAAAAGAGGAGCATCTCTCATTTATAACTCTTCAGCTCACTTTACTTCCACCAGAATGATAGCTAGATTTCTTGATGATGTTCTAGACCCAAATAAGTTTTACTTTGTTTTAAAATATCTCAGCCAAGGTTGAAACATTGCTACGTCTATAAAAGTTGTGACAAATATCCATCAATTCATAGGTTTTTTATGTCATACAACAACTTATGTGAAATATGATAGTGGGTTTATTTGCTATTGTAATTAATTGGGCTATTGCAAATTTGGGGGATATTGATACCTTTTTGAATTTGTATTACATGTTATACTACTGTTCTTTATTAAATAAAAAAAAACCTGTTACCTTGTGAAATTCATTTGCTTGTACTCACAGTGGATCATGGCAAGTTATGAAGAGTAAATGGATCTCATTTTGGTGAGAAACCTTGTATTCTACATTTCCTTAGCTGACAGAGTGTGTCAATGACTTTATATATTTTTTTATTTTTATTTTTAAAACTCTTTTATTATTGTTTTAGCTTGCATGTGCAATATACTATTTCAGTTTTTTTATTTTTTCTCTCCTTTTTATATTTGAAGCATATGTCACCAGTATTAAGAAGTTCTTTAACTTTTTTTTTTTCATTTTGCAGTAATATAAGTTTAAAATACATTTTCTATAATGTCAATGCATGCCCCAAAGCTTGAGACTATAAAAACGATGCCACTGATTGTTTAAAAAAAATTTATGGGACTTTGCTTAAAGAATTCTGTCTGATTCCAGGACAAGAGAATAAAAAAAAAAAAGGAGCACAAACTTAACCTGAATAGTGCCAAAAGAGCACACAGGTCACAGGTCAAAAAAAAAAAAAAGAAGAAGAAACCAATCCAGGAAGGATTGATGCACTTCTAAGCCAATACAAAGGACTTGAACCTAGAGTTAGACTCAAGGTTGCTATGTTTGACATATGTTAAGACATAGGCCTTCCTTGTATCCACACTCTTTGTGAAAATACTTACAGACAAGTACCAAAATTTGACTCCTACCTGGCTCCTAAAATCTAGTCCCTATTCTGTCTTTCATAATGTGGCAACTTTCTGTAGTCCTGGCTACTGACTGGATAAATGCTTAATGTTAAAAGTATTTTAATTGGGCCCTGATTCAAGGACCTGTTATAGGTTTATTTTTCCTTTACTTTGAATTTTTACACATAAGACTTTGATAGTCTATATTTCATCCAGAAATTATCTTTTTATTTGGATTTTTTTGCTGTTTTTTTTTTATTTATCTTGTCAATTGATTCATATACTTCATAACACAGCCATGCATCCCTGAGTGATCCCTGTGTTTTTTAATCACCCTCTTCAGGGGGGTATGTATAATTATCATTATTTTAAATTGCAAAGTTTAAATTCCTTCTGAGAGTAATTTTAGGTTAAGAAACATGATACCTCTCTGAATCCAGAAAATGAACTGTTTGGAGAAGACACCAGGAAAATGCCTCCACAGACCACACGCTACACCAGAAGATCCAGAGGGAACTTTGGGATGTGGTGATTTGAACTGTGTGGGGTTTGAATGCATTTGTTTTATATGTATAGTCTTATGCCAAAGGGGACTGCCCCCTAACTGGCTTTTTGTCAATGTGCCTAGCAATGATTGGTTTTGTTCTCTTTTCCTTTTATCCACAAATTATTGCAATCTTTAAGTTAGTTATATTTCCATGATCCTTTTGGGGAAACTGGTTTCCCAATACAATCACAGAGGGTATATAAAAATGGAGATTTGAACCCTGGACTTCAATCCCCAGAAATCCTTGGTATTTCCCAGAATTCCCTATAATCTCACCTGAGTCTCCACCTGGGCAAGAACACAATTAGTATTTAATTGGCAGTAACGCCTCCCATGTGCTCTCTCTGCTCATCCATTGCAATGATGTAGTAAGTAAGCTTTGAATGGGCTAATCAGCCCTGGTCATGTGGATTATTATTTTGTATCCTTAATTTTCTAATAATTCTTAATAAACCTCTTAAAATATAATATTTTTATTACTAGAGATATGATTTAATTTTTACAATCAATATAGAGGGAAGAACTCAAGGAGAAGAGAGAGGGAAGGCATAGGATTTCACCTGCCTGGCCTGTGCCAGGGGGAGTTTGAAGTCCTCCACCACAAGGTTTCTGAAGATTAGAGGCTTCTAAGTGGAAAGTGTTTGGAAGGTAAAGGAGGAAAATCAACCTAAACCCCAAGAGAGCTCAGAGAAGAGCCTGACCTGAACTAGGTTACTAGGCTTCCTCCAGTATGGTATCAAGGGAAACTCACCACTAAACCGGACAATAGCTTCCGCCACACCAAGATGCCAAGACACTCAGCAAGCTGCTGCCAGCCACCTCTCTGACACAAAAGAGCCCCAAGAAAGGAAGTGGCCTGAAATAGACAGTTTTACATCACTTTCCTGCATCTCACATGTACCAATGGTAGCTTAAGCTTGACTTAGGATAGCCCAGGGGTCTGTAAGCTGTTTCTGATTTGTCATTTGCTAGCACATGTCTATCATAGTCCATCCTCCTACATACTTAATCCTTAAGTATGGGTGTAGACATTCCTGATTTTGTTAGACTTAAGTAGGGTGGTGTAACCTAAAGTTCACACCTAACTTTTCTCCTGAATTTCAGTTCCATATCACTAACTCCCTACTGGACATTTCTAACTAGATGTCTTAAAAACATTTCATATTCAATATTACATAAACAGAACTTATTCTCTTTCTTCCCAGACTCACATCTCTTCCTGATTTCCTGTTTTGGTCATGGACACCATTATCCTTCCATGAGTCAAAGGTTCTCAGTCACAGTTTCATCTTTAACTTCTTACTCTCATATTGCCAATTGAGTGTCAAATTTTGACACTTCTACTTTCTTTTTCTTTTTTTGAAACTCTGCCTTAATATAAATTATACCACAGAAGGACAGTAAGGGTTAGGCAATTGGGGTTAAGTGACTGGCACAGGGTTCCACTGCTAGAAAGTGTCTGAGGTCACATTTTAATACAGAACTTTGTGACTCCAAGCTTGGCTCTCTATTCACTGTGCTACCTCATTGTCCCTGGCACTTCCACTTTCAAAGTATCACTGGAATCAGGCTCCTTGTCTCTGTTCACACAACCACCATGTTGGTCTCACCATCTTTTGCCTAGATTATTGAAACTACTTCCCTCTGCCTCACATCTCTTCACCCTCCAATCCATATTGCCCAGCTACTTCTCTCCACTTTAGTTCAAATCTGACCACTATCACTTTCCCGTTTGTTAAACTCCAGTGTCTTCTTATTGCTTCTAGGAGCAAATATAAACTCCTTTTGTTTAGCTTTTGAAATCCTTGATGATCCAATCAATCTTTCAATCTTCATTGTCCATTATTCTCCCTCCCATTTAATGCAATCTAGTCAAACAGGTCTCCTTTCTGTTCCTTACATAGGACACTCCCTCTCTTGTTTTCATGTCCATTGCCTAAATTGCTTTCCCCCTTCATCTCTAGCTCCTTAAATCTTGCTTTTCCATCAAGATGAAGCTTAAGCACCATCTTCTCCTAATGAAGCTTTTCCTAATTCCTCCAGCTACTAATGTCCCCTTTCCCTAACTATGTGATATCTAACTTTGTGGTTACTGTTGTCGAGGCATTCAGTTAAGTCCAACTCTTCATGACTCCATGGACCATAGCACACCAGACCCTCCTTCCCTTCCTCCCTTTCTTCCTCCCTCCCTTCCTTCTTTTTTCCCTTCCTCCTTCCCTCCTTCCCCCCTCTTTCTCTCCCTCCCTCCCTCTCTCCCTTTCTCTCTCCCTCTCTCTCTTTCTCCTTCCTTCCTTACCTCCCCCCTCCCTCCCTTCTCTCTCTTCTTCTCTTCTTTAAAAATAAAACTTTACTTGGAAGCAGCTCAGGAGCCAGAATCCAGATACTTCCTAGCTGTATGACCCTGGGCAAGTCACTTAATTCCAATTATCTAGCCCTTATTGCTTTCTGTTGTAGAACCAATACTTAGTATTGATTCTAAGATGGTAGGGGTAAAAAAAAAAAGATGAGATTACTGGAGACATGGGTTGTGGTGGGCAGGATGGTCAGGGAGCTATTTTAGCCAGAGATTTACTCAGCCACAATTAAGGCCTACCTGGAGAGGCTGAGTATCAGGAAGAAGGAGAAGGGTCATAAAAAGGAATTCTGCCAGAGGTTCATGTACAGGAAGGCCTAGTACTGCTCTGTCCCCAGCCAAACCCAGGATCCATCTCTGGAGGGCAGTGGCAGGCACAGGGGGTAGAGGCAGGGAAGCTAATCAGGTGGCCCTTAGATAAGGAGGTAAAAACAAGGAACAGGGATCCATTCAAAAAGCCCCAAACTAAATACTGATAATGAGTTCTGAGTGCTCAGCCTGCATCCCTTCTCACCTCCCCCAAGCACAGGGCCTTTGATTGGGCCCTCAGCAGGATGTGGTTATCTGTAAGAGAGTGGGACAAGGCACCCTCAGCACCTGAGAGGTGCCACGTGGAAGCCTGGAGGAGGCAGGATGTGTGAGGACACCCTCCATAGCTCACTTGGTCTCAGAGTGGCTCCTTGCCCCTCCAGCTGAGCTTTGGACTAAAGAAGCAAGGTGGCAGCAGCCTCTGCTGGGAGTGGGTCTAGGAAACAGTAAACTGAGGTCTGCAGAGATGACTTCTCTTTCTGGGTGGGGAAGGGGAGTTCAGAGTTCAGAAAGGTCCTGGGTATCTTCTCAATACCTTTCATCTCCCTCCTCTGGTTGAAAGGGGAGAGAGAATCATTCACAATCACAACCAAAGTGACTCCTTGGGTAAAAGATCCCATTTGGGGATTTAAAATTAATAGGATTCATGAGACAGCTAGGTGACTCAATGGATAGATAGAGCACCAGGTCTGGAGACAGAAGGTCCTGTGTTCAAATCTAATTGTGTGATTCTGGGTAAGTTACTTAACCCTAGGAATTGCCTTGCCATTACCATTCTTCTGCCTTGGAACCAAAACTTTGTAATAGTTTAAAAAAAAAAAAAAGATTAATGGGATTCAGAGGTGGGATTCATCCTCTTTTCATGTATCCTGAATGCCTTTTATAATCTAGTGATGACTATGGAGCCCTTCTCAAAATAATTTTTTATTTCTTAAAAATACATTGCTTTTTAATTTAAATTTTATTTCATGTGATACATTTTTCAATTAAATACATAAAATGAAACAAAGGATTTAAAAGGAAATCAATTCTGTTGTAATATAGTTCTCAAAATAATGCAAACAAGTTCACAAATCCTGACTTGGGGAAAAAAATAACATAATTTAGGGTTAACAACCTCATTTCACAGAGAAAGAAACTGAAGCCCACAGGAAAGGAAATGACTTGTCCAAGGTTAAAAAGCTAGTTGTCAAAAGAATTGTACAGCAGAGAGTTAAGAATAAAAGGAAAGGCAATAAGATATAGATTATAAGCAGTTTTCAAAAGGAGGTTAGCCATGAAAGGAAGATATAGGAGCTATAGGAAGAGAGCCAGTTGGGTTAGATAGATCAAGTGAGGGATATTTTTACTGAAAAGGCAGAAAAGAAGCCTTCTGACTCCAAATACAAGGCTTTCTGCACTATTGAACTGCTTCTACTGTCACACTTGGGGATCAGGGTGGGTAAGTCTTTATAACCCCTAACCACCTCTGGTTGAATTGTGGTCCTGTTGCCCTTCAGACCACAGGATTCTGGAAGTCTTGCCCCTTCCTCCCAGCCGGTGAATGCCAGCTCTTCACGGATGAGATCCAGTTTGACCCCTTCCTCCTCAGAAAATCTCAGCTCTGCTGATTGGGCTACCCAGGGTTACCCTGCCTCCTGATATCTGTCTCCAATCTCAGATGTATTTCCTGGGCAATCCTGAACCAAGATCTTGGGCACTGATCCCACAGATAGAGGGTAGAGGAACCAGGATAGAATGAGACCAGAGTCCTAGGATCAGGTCACACCTATCTGCAGGCCCAAAAGGGATGAAAGACCTATAGGCACCAGAGCAGGAATAACAAGTTGGAATTTCAGAAAGAGACATCTCCTATAGGGTGAGTGGGCTATTTCAGGGTTGTACCTTGTAGTTCAGGTCTATGAGGATTAATTATGCTAAGTCTAAGGGTCCAACTGGCACATCCACAAGGTCAGGAGGCTCATGAAACTCCAATTCTCCAAGACCATCAGTCAGGGAGCTTCAGTCTTCTTCCTACCTTCATTCAATATTGTTTTTCAGTCCTTTCTGACCCTTCATACCTCATTTCGAGTTTTCTTGGCAAAGGTACTTGAGTGGTTTGCCATTTCCTTCTCCAGTTTATTGTAATAGAAAAAGAAATTGAAGCAAGCAGGGTTACGAGATTTGCCAAGAGTCATACAACTAGTAAGTGTCTGAGGATGGATTTGAACTCAGGAAGATGAGTCTTCCTAACTCTAAGCCAAGCATTCTAACCACTGCACCATCTAGTTATCTACCTTCATTCAAACTTTCTTAAATTGTTGCCTTTTTTTCCTTTCTCTTCTCTCTCTTTTTTTCCCTAAAATCCCTACCTTCCATCCTAGAATCAATACTGTGTATTGGTTCTAAGCTAGAAGAGGGATAACAGCTAGGCAATGGGAGATAAGTGACTTTACCAGGGTCACACAGCTAGGAAGTGAATGCTGTCCCATTTGAACCCAGGAACTCTCATCTTTAGACCTGGCTCTCTATCCAAAGGAGGGGAGTTAGGTAATACAGTGGATAGAGTGTTTGGCCTAAAGCCCTGTGTGTCCTGTGTGCCCCTGGGCAAGTCCCCATTTGCCTACCCCTTACCCTTCTTTCTTAGAGTTGCTGCTAGGACAAAAAATGATTTTAAAAAATGTCTAATGGCTCTCTCTTTTTTCCTACCCCATTTAATTCAAACTCTAAAATGACTACCTGCTTTCAAGTCCCCCATGAATCTGGCTCAAGCAGAGCCTATCTAACTTTTTCTCATTCTATTGTTCACCCAACACACCAACTCTGATCATTGTCATATTTTCCAAGAATTTACCCCTAAGAAAACAGCAAATTCTCCAAGTCAGGGTTTGAGTCATTGCTGGTTTATCTCAACTTAAGAAAGTGATGGAGAAAATGTTCATGATGTTGATTAAACTTAAAAGACTCCTGACGCACAGTTTTGTTTTATTTTTTCTCAGAGATCTTGTTAAACATTTACCAGCATACTGTTGCCAGCTCCTTTTGTCCAGTTCTTTCCTCTTTGTGGATAATCACAAATTTGCAGATGATACAAAGATGGCAGAGATAGTTAGCACAGTACCTCAAAGGACCTTTACAAGGTACAACATTGGATAGCTGATTCTAATAAAAATAAAAGCAAATAGGAGCAGCTAGGTAGCACAGTGGATAGACCTAGAGTTGAGAGGAGTTCAAATCTGGCCTCAGATGCTTTCTAACTGGGTGACCCTAGGCAAGTCACTTAACTCTGATTGCATTACCCTTACCACTCTGCTGCCTTGGAATGATTTTTGGTAGAGATTTGATAGGGATTGTTTTGTTTTCTATTTTTAAAGAAAGAAAATAGAAATGTAAGAGGGGTAGAGTAGAGGTTCTGGTCCTTCATTGGCCACTTCTCATTAGATATAAATGCAAAGTTTTGTACTTGGGTTCAAAAATCCATTCAGTGTTCTGAATACAAGATAACAGAGTTGCCTATAATACTTATGGGAAATTAGAGTAGCCAATATGTGTCAGAGATATGATTGAAAATCAGGTCTTTCTGACCGTGAGGCTTGTTTATCTACCACATCAAGCCATCTCTTCAACCCTTGGCCCATGCTATAACCTGGCCCACAAACAACAGTAATATCCAAGGTCCAGGTCACTGTATGCTTGAGCTCCTCCTAGGCCAAGAAATTCTTGGATTGTTTGAAGGAAGTGAAAAGGGTCTAGACCAGGGGTCCCCAAAATACAGCCCATGGGCCACATGCAGCCCCTTGAGGCCATGTATCCGGCCCCCAATGCACTTCCAGAAGGGGTACCTCTTTCATTGGTGGTCAGTGAGAGGAGCACTGTATGTGGCAGCAGTGCAAAGCGAGGCGTTGCTCACGTACAGTGCTACTTCCCTGACATAATCCTTTGCGTGGTGCTTTAGGACAGCACAAAGGATTATGTGGCTGTACAAGGAAGACCTCAGCATGGTGAGCAGGGATCTGGGGGAGGGGATTCCGCACTGTGTTTACTGCTGCTGGGTTAGGGTTAGAGTTAGGGTTAGGGTTAGGTTTTTAGAGTCCAGCCCTCCAATGGTCTGAGGGATAGTGAACTGGTTCCCTGTGTAAAAAGTTTGGGAACCTCTGCTCTAGAGCAAGGGATCACAAAGTGACATGGGCACTGTACCCCAGTTTCTGTACCCCAGAAACCCAGGCCAACTATTATCAGGGAAACTCCCTTGCCTTTGCATCCTTGTGACTCTTAACCTAGAAACACCCAATGACCCCACCCAGGGTCCTGAGATGTTTACCCTCTTTTGTCCTCTAGATTTAAGGTGGACAAAGAAATGAATCTTTATGCCTCCAGGAAGACCCCAGTCAGATGACCACCCCACTCCACCAAATGCCTGAGGGACTAGCACTCCAAGTCACGCCCACACCAGGACCTAGCATCTAAAGAGTACATAAACCCCAGAACTGATGTCCTCTGGGGGACAGCCTCTCCATCCAGGCTGTCCCCATGGGGGAACAGCCTTTCTTTTCATGCTGTACTCCCAAGGAACTGCTCCCCATCTTGCTGTTCTACCTTGCTATCCTCCTGGCCACTCTCAACATTACTTTCTAAATTAATAAATCTCTTTTTGTTTTTAAGCTAAGTTTTGGAGTCTTGCATGCTTGCAAAAGGTATCCTTCCCGAACCCCAAGAGTATCCTTCCTGCCCATAAAAAAAGAACACTTACTAAAAGATAATCAGAGGACTAATTTCTCTCCCTAAATTTCAGTGCCCCATGACCCCAGGACTAGATATCTCTCCAAGACAAAGGCCACAGGAGTCACCTTCTATCCCAACCACCAGAAATCCCTCATTGTTCCTAGCTCACAATTTCCTAAGGTTTAAAGTTGTAAGTAGCCTTAGTAATGGCTAGCCCCACCATTTATCAGATGAGGAAACAGATTCAGTCATGGGAAGAATTTGTCCAATGTCACACAGAATTAAAATTTGAACCCAGGTCTTGATTCCAACAATGCTCTTTCCATAGACTCATATGGCTTCCATGGCCACTATGCTGAAGGGGTGGGGAAGACGCTTCCACTTCCAGTAACTGAATCTTACTAGGATAGAATGTCTCCAAAGGCCTGAGGGAAGGGTTTCAGGGGTGGAGTGAACTGGGGCAACTAGAAGTCTATGGCTAGGTAAAAATCTGGAAAGCCAAAATCTCTGTCTGATGAGAATGAGACCAGAATTAGGAAACAATCTTATCAGAGGCTCAAAGGATCATGGATTTGTAATTTAAATTTGACTCAGAGATAATTTCCTGGCTTTACAAATGAGGAAACTAGTAAATTTCTCAAAGTCACCTATCCAGTAAGAGGCAAATCTTAAGATCTGAACCCAGGTCTTCTGACTCCAAATATAACACTCTTTCCCTCGCTGCCTTTTTATGTTTCCCCCTTTGAAAATCCAGCTGAGATATTACTGTCTCCTCTACTTTCCTGATTTCCTCATCTAAAAGTGATCCTCCCTTCTCAAATCTCCCAGAACACTCTGATCTTTCCCAGGTGCTTAATTCCCACCTAATGTGTATTACTGAAAGGGAGTAACTAGGTGGTACAGTGAATAGAGTGCCACAGGCCTGCAGTTAAGTCACTGAACCCCAATTACCTTAGCCCTGGCCGCTCTTCCTCCTCAGAATCCATAATAAGACAGGAGGAAAGAAAGAAGAAAGAGATAGAGAGAGGAAGGAAGGAAGGAAGGAAGGAAGGAAGGAAGGAAGGAAGGAAGGAAGGAAGGAAGGAAGGAAGGAAGGAAGGAAGGAAGGAAGGAAGGAAGGAAGGAAGGAAGGAAGGAAGGAAGGAAGGAAGGAAGGAAGGAAGGAAGGAAGGAAGGAAGGAAGGAAGGAAGGAAGGAAGGAAGGAAGGAAGGAAGGAAGGAAGGAAGGAAGGAAGGAAGGAAGGAAGGAAGGAAGGAAGGAAGGAAGGAAGGAAGGAAGGAAGGAAGGAAGGAAGGAAGGAAGGAAGGAAGGAAGGAAGGAAGGAAGGAAGGAAGGAAGGAAGGAAGGAAGGAAGGAAGGAAGGAAGGAAGGAAGGAAGGAAGGAAGGAAGGAAGGAAGGAAGGAAGGAAGGAAGGAAGGAAGGAAGGAAGGAAGGAAGGAAGGAAGGAAGGAAGGAAGGAAGGAAGGAAGGAAGGAAGGAAGGAAGGAAGGAAGGAAGGAAGGAAGAATATATGCAAAGCATTTTCCAAAGCATTTAAAGATCTATATACATGCTAACTATTATATAAAGAAAGTCAACAAGACTGAAGTTCAAGTTCCTCCCCTTGACATATACTGGTTCTTTGACCCTGGACTAGTGCCTGATTTCTCTGTGTCCCTGGCAATGCTTTAAGATTATAAATTACAGACCTGCTACTGATGTGCCTTGATAAAGGGCCTTTCCCCATTGGGAGTTCCCTATACCAAAATAACAATGAATGACTGTGTAACATAGTTATGAGGCAACTATAGAGGCAGATAGGTGACAAAGTACTGGGCCTGAAGCCAGGAAGAGCTGAGTTCAAATACAACTTCAGGCACTTAGTATCTGTCTGAACTTGGACAAGTCAATTAACCTGTTTCTGTCTCAGTTTCCTTAACTGTAAAATGATGACAGTAATAGCATAAGAGCAGGTAGTAATGGGAGATGGGCAGCCCAGCAGTCTAGATGCTGCAGGACATGAAAGAATCCACCTCAATCCAGGACAAGCATCATCTGAATGAAATAGCTGCAGCCCCCACCCCAGCAGATCAGACAGACCTCTTGTTATGATTAACATTCTTTAGAGCCTATATCTTAACTTTATAATTATTATTTACAAAACAGTAAAAAGTGGGATAGAGAGAGAGAAGTCCAAGCTGTGTGGTTGGCTAGCTCTTTCAATTACCTGTTCTGTGAGCAGGCTGAGCCAGCTTAAAGTCAAACCATGCACCCTCCTGAGTCCCTGGTTCCAAGAAAAAGAGGCCCATTTCCTGTATCCTCCAACAATTTATGCTCTTCATGATATCCCTTTCCAGGGCCCCTTTCATTGGGGAACTCAGACCTCAATCAGGACAAGAAGCTGGTCTTCCAGATGCCAGGATCAATCATGAGGAGCCAGGCCCCAAGTGTACTCTTTCCCACATAGGCCTTTAAATTTACTTAGTTATTCACCACCTAGAGACTTCTTATTTACAGATAAACAAAGCACAGGTCTCCACTCTGCCCATCCTTACCAAAGACAAAACATCTAGACAAAAGAAGAGAGGAATCCACCTGTTGCCTCAGGGAGATACAGTTCAAGCTTCTGGTCTAAACTCAAACTGAGCTTTAAAATCAAAAGTTTGTTTTGGGGGCCTAAAAGGGGTACAAATTAATATTAACTTTCCACATTCTCTTGCAGAGTGCTTATTTCAAAACCAGGCATCAGACTAGACCATGGTACAAACTCAAAACAGTAATCCCTACACTCCAGGAGCATAGTTGAGCTTCAACATAAAGGCAATTTTTCAGAGGGGTAAGATGAGCAAAAGACAAAGAAAAAGCCTGACCCTGGAAAACTATTTTAGCAACAGGGGAGATCAAAATGCAGGCTTAGAAGAGGATAACAATGCAAAAATAGAAATATGTGAAGCCTCAAAGGAAAATGTGAAAGGATATCAGGCTCAAAATAAACTCTTGTTAAGAAATTGGAAAGAGGTTCAAAAAATAAGAAAAGTAGAAGAAAAATTGGGAAAGGAAATGAGAGTAGCTGTCTGATCCTTCGGCAAGTCACTTAACTCCAATTGACTTGTTCTTTATCTCTCTTCTGCCTTGAAAATGATACTTTGTATCAATTCTAAGAAAAAGGGTAAGGATTTTTTTTTAAGAAAGAAAATTAAAGCATAAACTTAGAACAAAAATTCACTGAAGAAAGCAACTTCCTAAAAGGGAATTACAAAAACTCAGGCAAGAAAATAACTCTCTGAAAAAGGAAGTACAAAATTTCAAGCAAGAAAATGGATTCCTAAAAATTGTAATTGGACAAATGGAAGTTAATGACTACACAAGATATTAGGAAACAATAAAGCAAATTCAAAAGAATGAAAAAATAGGAGAAAATCTGTAATAATTCATTGGAAAAATAACAGGCTTGGAAAGGAAACAGGCTATCTCTCCAAGAGAGAGATAGCCTAAGAATCATTGGACTTCTTGAAAGTGAAGATTTTTTAAAAAGAGCCTGGACACCATTTTGCAAGAAAATATCAGGAAGAACTGCCTTGATGTTCTAGAACAAGAGAAGAAAATGGAAAATGAAAAAATCCATGGATCATAACTGTAAAGGATAATTTAGCATTGTGACCTAAACTATGCTAATTATTTGGTTGCCATGGATATCCCAAATATAAAAGAAATATAACCAAGTCAACTGGAAATTTATGGTGATTTAATTTATATAGTGGAAATAAATTAAGAAGAAGGAAGAAGGAAAAGGGTGTAGGATTTCTCCTGCCTGGCTAGTACCAGGAGGAAGACCAGAGGCTCTAGGAAGATACGGTTTTGAAGAGTAAGGAGGAAAGAATCAGCCTGAACTCCAAAGGGCTCAGCCAAGATGCCTGAACCTGAATCAGTTCAAGGGCAAACTCACTGCCAAGCCCAGACAAATAGCTGCCACCACACCAAGATGTCAGAAAGCTTAGCACGCTGCCAGCCAGAGTCACCTCTCCGGGGAAAGATGTAAAGAGAGCAAGTGACGTGCCTTATATAGACGGTTTTATGTCACTTTCCTGCATCTCATCTGTACCAATGATAGCTTAGCTTGACTTAGGACAGCCCAGGGGTCTGTCTGTTTTTTCTGCACATGTCTGTCGAAGGCCATTTCCTCAGAGTATACTCAAATCCTTGAGTATGGTGCAGGCATCCTGATCTTGTTAAACTGAGTAGGGTGGAGAAATGTATAGTTCCCAAGACTTGATTCTGTTAAACCAAGTATCTCCATTGTTACTAATCAGGAAATAGCTAAATCAGATCTTCTAAAGTATAGTCTGAGTAGGGTGGAGTAGTTTTAAAATTCACATCTCTTAAAAGAGATCCCAAATTAAAAATTCTCAGGACTATTATAGTCAAATTCAATAATTCTCAGGCTAAGGAGGAAAAATTGCAAGCAGTCAGGAAAAAAAATTAAATATCATGGAGCCACAGTCGGGATTACACAGGACCTAGCAACTTCTACATTAAAGGATTGAAAGCTTTGGAATAAAAGGATCTAGGCTTACAATAAAAAATCAACATACACAGTGAAACTGAGCATAATACTTCAGGGGGAAAAACATATTTAGTGAAATACAGTAATTTCCAAACATTTCTGACAAAAAAGACCAGAGCTAAAAAGAAAATTTGATGACCAAATTTGGCATTCAAAAGAAGCATAAAAAGGTAAACAGAAAAGAGGAAATTCAAGGGATTCAAGGCAGTTAAACTGATTCTATTTCTACATAGGAAGATGATAGCTAAATTACTCAAGATATCTATGATATTTGGGATTCTTAAGGTACTGAAGATATTTATCACTATTAGAACAATGAATTGGAACAGACATTGTAAAACCTCCTGGCCCTCGAGAGGTTTCAAGGAGAGAAGATAGAAACAGGATAGAAGTTTTGGATTCCACGAAGGGCGTGAACGAGCCGGCTTTAGAGATGTAAATAATCGAGTCAGTAATCAATTATTGATTTTTGGGAGCCACAGCCTGCTCCGACCACTGGACATTACTATTCAGGTTATTCCCATCCAATGATCTCAATTTAACACTGCACTGGTCAGAGGATAATGCTAGCTCAGTAGGAAAGGAGATCAGAAACTAAAGGAGTTAGATAATGCTAGGTATTAGCATTGGAAAAGAGAGAGAGACAGGAAGGCCTGACTGAAGGGCCAGGCCTCAGGGAGAAAGATAGAGAGGAGAGAGAAAGGGGAGAAGTTGATCCATTGCAAACCTGTTGATGTCCTCCAAGTGGGCGGAGCTGGCTGCCTCCTGTTCCTTTTATTCTCTTTGATATACAAATGAGCTCAATACATATTGATCAGTTACATGATGTCTCAATACATATGGATGAGTTACCTAGTGTATTGCCATTGGATAATTGCAACTTATGACAAGGTGAAGGTGGAGTTATTATCCTCAGGTGAGTGACACAGGAGGAAGCAAGGTTTCGCACCTAAACTTCAGCCACGCTGGAAATAGAGTTCATTGCCATGCGCAGGATGGCCATGTGCTCACTCACAATCCTTGTCTCTCCATAATACCTATGGGCTGGACTGCTACACATTGACAGAGAGGAGAGAACCATATAAAAATGATGGGATAATGCAAAATAATTAAAAGTTAAGAAAGAGGAACACACTGGGGAAAGAGAAAGATGGAGTAAATAATTTCTTATAAGGAGGTAAATAAGAATCAATACAGTGGAGGTGAATATCAGGAGTGGGCAATGCTTGAACCTTACTCTCATTAGAATTGACATAAAGTAGGAATAACACACTCATTCAGTTGGCTATCAAAACCCATCTTACCCTATTGGGAAGAAGGGGAGGAAAAATAGGAAAAGAAGGGGGAACAAAAGGGAGGGTAAACTGGGAGAGGCATTAGTCAGAAGCAAAACATGTGTGAACAGGGAATGGCTGAATGGAGAGAAAGAGAAGAATAGATGAGAAAAACAAGGTGGAGGGAAATATACAGTTAGTAGTAATAACTATGAAACAGTATGAATTAAAGAGTGGGTTAAAAGCCAGAATCCCACAATATGCTGTCTACAAGAAATACATTTAAAGCAGGAAGATAAAGGTAAAGGGTTAGAGCAGAATCTATTATATTTGACCTAAATTTTAAAAAGCAAGGTAACAAGTATGATCTCAGACAAAGCAAAAGTAAAAATTGATCTAATAAAAAGATATGGAAGGAAATTACATCTTGATAAAAGGTACCAAAGACATTGAAGTAATATCAACACTAAACATATATACACTAAATAACATAACATCCAGATTCCTAATCAAGTAACATGATTACAAGCAGAAATAGACAATAAAACTATATTAATAGAAAGCATTAGCTTTCCCCTCTCAGAACTAGATAAAACAAACTGAAGAACAAACAAGAAGGAAATTTAAAAAGTGAACAGAATTTTAGAAAAGTTAGATTTGATAGAGAAAACTGAATGGGAATAGAAAGGAATATACCTTTTTTTATCAGTGGTACATGTTACCTTCACCAAAAAAAAAAATTGATTATAAGATATAAAAGCCTACAACCAAAAGTAGAAAAGCAGAAATATTAAGTGCATTCTTTTCAGAAATAAAAATTACACTCAATAAAAGGCTACAGGAAAAAAATCTCTAAAAATTAATTGGAAATTAAATAACTTTACCCTAAAGAATGAGTAAGTCAAAGAACAAACCAGATAATGTCATCAATGAGAATAACAACAAAGAAATAACATACCAGTTTTTTGGGAAAACAGCCAAAATTATATTTGGAGGAAGTTTACATCTTTAAATTCTTACATCGATAAAATAGAAAAAGAATGATCAATGAATTGGGCATACAACTAAAAAAACTAGAACAAATTAAATATATCCAATTAAATACCAAATTAGAAAACCTAAAAATTAAAGGAGAATTTAATAAAATGGAAAGTAAGAAAACACTGAACTACTAAACAAGAAAGGGAGTTGGGTTTGTGAGGGGAAAGCAAGAATAACAAAAATCAGTGGTTAATTTGATTGTTTAAAAGCATCAGTATCAAAAATGAAAAGGGAGAATTCATAAACAATGAAAAGTAAATTAAATCAATTATTAGAAATTACTTTGTCCAACTATATGCCAATATATCTGACAAATAAGTGAAATAGATGAATATTTTTAAAAATATAAATTGTTCAGAATAACAGAAGAAATGGAATACTTAAACAATACCATCTCAGAAAAAGAAACTGAATATAAGTCATCAATGAATTCCCTAAGGAAAAAATCCTCAGGGCCTGATGGATTCATAAGTGAATTCTACCAAACATTTAGAGAACAATTAATTCCAGTGCTATACAAATTATTTGGGAAAATAGCTGAAGGAATTGTACAAAGTTCCTTTTATGGCATAAATATAATATTGATACCTAAACCAGGAAGAGAAAGTGAAAGAAAACTACAAACCAACTTCCCTAATGAATATTGAAGCAAAATGTTTTTAAATAAAATACTGGCAAGGAGATTACAGAAATATATAACAAGGATTATATACTCTGACCAGGTAGGTTTTATACTAGGAATTCAGGAATACTCAATATTATGGAAAACTATGAACACAAGTGAGCATATCAACAACAAAACTAAACAAAATTATGTGATTATCTCAATAGATTCAGAAAAAAGCTTTTGACAAAATACAACATCCATTCCTATTTAAAGCACTAGAAAGTATGAATTTCAAAACTACTCCACCCTATTCAGACCATTCTTTAGAAGATGGGATTTAGCCATTTCCTGATCAATAACAATAGAGGTACGTCAATCTCCACCCTACTCAGGTTAACAAGATTTAGGAAGGGATATAGCAAATTCAAGATTTAATTATTTGAGAATATGGCCTTCAACAGACATATGCAAAAAAGGACAGACCTCTGGGTGGTCCTAGGTAAATCTAGAGCCACCATTGGCATGTGTGAGACGCAGGAAGTGAGGTAAAGAACAGCCCCTGGAGTTCTCAGGACTTCCTGTGAGGAGGGCTAGAGTCAGTTGGAGGCTGGTGCTTGGAGTTGGAGGAGCCCACAGACTGTTTTTCTCCAGTTTGGTCATGTGAGTGATAGGGACTGATCTCTTTCCTTGCCTTGGCTATCCAGGGCCTTAAAGCCTGCTTTGGCTCAGCCTGAGCAGAGTAGGTATTTAAGCCCTCTTTCCTTCTCTCCCCTTTCTCTCTCTCTCTCTCTCTCTCTCTCTGTCTCTCTCTCTCTCTCTCTCTCTCTCTCTGTCTCTGTCTCTCTCTATCTCTCTCTCTCTCTCTCTCTCTCTCTCTCTCTCTCTCTCTCTCTCTCTCTCTCATACTTTCTTCCTCCTGTTTGTAATTAAAACACCATAAAAAAAATTGGCAACTGACTTGAGTGTTTCATTTAGGAATTACATAGCTGAATTCCTTGGCGACCTTAAATTTATATATATATATATATATATATATATATATATATATATATATATATATATATATATCAGTCTTTTAAAGTGATTTCAATATCACAAAAGGAGTAGCAAGGTGGCCCATTGAATTGAGGGTCAGATTTGGATACTAGAGGTCCTGGGTTCAAATCTGACCTCAGATTTCTGGGCAAGTCACTTAACTCCAATTGCCTAGCTCTTACTATTCTTCTGCCTTGGAACTCATACTTGGGATCAAGGTAAGGATTTAAAAAAACAAACTAGAGAACATTGGAATAAATGGAACATTCCTTAAAATGATAAAATACAACATCTATCTAAAACCATCAACAAGCATTATTTGTAATGGGATAAGTCATTGGCCTTCCCAATAAGACCAGGAGTTAAGCAAGGAAACCCATTATCACCACTGCTATCCAATATTATACTAGAAGTACTATCTATGACAATAAGAGAAGCAGAAATTGAAGGAATTAGAAGAGACTGTCACTCTTTGCAGATGATATGATGGCATATTTAAAGAATCCTAGAGAATCAACCAAAAAACTTATGGAAACAATGAACAACTTTAGCAATGTTGCAGGATAAAAAATAAACCACATAAATCATTAGCATTTCTTTAAACTACCAATAAAGTCCAACAGCAAGAAATAGAAATAGAAATCCCATTTAAAATAACTATAGACAATGCATAAAATACCTGGGACTCTACTTGCCAAAAGAAACCCAGGATATACTATAAAACACTTCATACAAATAGAATCAGATTTAACATGTGAAAAAATATTAATTGCTCATGAGTTAAAACAACCAGTATAATAAAAGTGGCAATGCTCACTAAATTAATTTACCTATTCAGTACCATACCAATCAAACTACCCAAAAATTATTTTATAGAGCTAGAAAAAAATAATAAAATTCATCTGGAAGAACAAAAGGCCAAGAATATCAAAGAAAATAAGGGGAAAATATGAATGAAGGTGGCTTAGCTGTACTAGCTCTCAAACTGTATTTTGAAGAAGCAACCAAAAAACAGTCTGGTTCTAGATTATAAATACAATAGTAGAAGAATAGAATATTTTAGGCAGCAGGAAATGACCATAGTTACCTAGTATTTGACAAACACAAAGAGCCAAGTTTTTGGAAGAAGAATTATTATTCTACAAAAACTGCTGGAATTTACCAAGATAAAATCAAAATGGAGACATGATTGAAAAATAAAGGGGGATACCATAAATCAGATTAGAGGAGCACAAAATAGTTTACCTGTAAGACCTATGGAAAGGGCAAGAATTTATGACTGTGTAATTGGAAAATCTTGGACCTTTGAACTCCATCTCCCAGATCTTTTCTTGTCCTAAGAATCCTTTTCCCTTCATTTACATTAGGGATGTTATGTTAATGTTTTTAAGATATGGGTAATGGCTCCCTTGCTCTCTTTTTCCATGTGCGAGGCTGATGAGCTCTCTTGTTTCTCTAGCCTTTTATTTTCCTTTCGCTTAAAGTTTTATTATTAATAAATCTTATAAATATAACACTTGGAGTATTGGATATTAATTTTTTAAATCTACACAACCAAGACATAGAGAACATTAAAAGATGTAAAACAGATAGCTTTAACTACATTAAATTTAAAAGGTTTTGCACAAACAAAAGCAATGCAACCAAGATTAGAAGGGAAACAATAAACTGGGAAAATTTTCTTAAAGCAACTGTCTTTGACAAAGACCTCGTTTCTCAAATATAGAGGTATAAGTCAAATTATAAAGACACAAGACATTCCCTAAATGATAAATGGTCAAGAGATATGAACAGGCAGTCCTCAAATAAAGATATTAATACTATCTTTAGTCATATAAAAATACTCCAAATCATTATTAATTAGAGAAATGCAAATTAAAACAACTCTAAGATACCACGTCACATATGAGCCATACATTGGCTCATATAACAAAAAAGGAACATGCTAAATATTGGAGATGTGGGAAAATTGGGACACTAATATACTATTGGTGGAGCTGTGAATTGATATAATTGTTCTGAAGAAAAATTTGGAGCTATGCCCAAAGGGCCATACATATCTTTTGACTCAGCAGTACCACTACCATGTCTGTATGTCAAGGTCATCAAAAACAGAGAGAAAAGATCTACTTGTACAAAAATATTTATAGCAGTCCTTTATGTGGTGGCAATGAATTAGAAACTGAAGGGATGCACATCAATTGGGGAATAGCTGAACAGGTTGTGGCACATGATTGTAATGGAATTCTATCATCCATAAAAAATGACAAATAGGATGACCACTTAAAAAATTTGATGGGATGAAAAGTGAAGTGAGCAAAACCAGGAGAATATTGTACACAGGAATAGCAATAATGTACAATAATCAACTATGGATGAGTTAAATATTATCAATGATTCAAGGATCCAAGACAACCCCAAAGGACTTATGATGAAAAAGGCTTGAAGGAACTGATAGAGGCTGAATGCAGATTGGAGGACACCATTTTTCACTTCATTTCCTTCATGAGTTTTTTCTAGTATGTGATATGTATCTTCTTTTACAACATGATGAACATGGAAATATGTATTGCATGATAGCACATGTATAACCTATAACATATTGACTGCCGTCTTGGGGAGAGGGAAGGGGTTGGAAAGAGAGATAAGCTATGAATCACAAAATGTCAAAAATCTGGGGGAAATTTTTTAAAAAAATAATAGCACCTATTCTGCCCCACCTCCCCATTGGTGTGAAGATCAAATGAGATAATATTAGTTAAGCAATTAGCACAGTCACTGGCACATCTGTTGTTAATTTTTAGTCAATTAATGATGTCAAGCTCTTCATGACCCCATTTGGACTTTTCTTGGCAAACTTACTGGAATGGTTTGCCATGGACTTCTCCAGTTCATTTTAAAGATGAGGAACTGAGGCAAGCAGGTTGAAGTGTCCAGGGTTACACAGCTAGTGAGTATCTGAGGCCAGATTTGAATTTGAGTCCTCCTGACTTCAGGTCCATGACTCTATACACTTTACCACCTAGCTGTCCACCTGGCACATAGTAGTAGTCTCTCGGTAACCAAGGATGACAATTGTCTTTGTGTGCTTTCATCTATGATAGATGAGTGTGCACAAAGACACTTGTGCGTGAATGAGATTTAAGTGGAAAAGTCGATGCACAGAGACAGTCCCACTCTCTCGGCGTTGGAAGCCTGGGTCCAGTGGCACGAAAAGTTGATACACCTGGAGACTTCCTCAGCTGCATTGGATGGCCATGTTGTCTTTTGGGCTCCAACACGCCCTAAGCACTCCACAGTGCTTTGCTGCGTCGCCCTCTCAGCCGTTGAACCTTCTTATTGGTTTCTTCCATCTGTTCAGCTGAAGCAGTCTTCACATGCTGGGTGAGCAAAGCCCTGGTTCACCAAGGGTCGACGACCCGATGGCTAACCTCACAAGGTTTAGCCAGCCTGTCAAAGCTGTTGCCCCGAGTGTGGCCACGGCCGTATGCTAGCAACTACTGGAATCCATAAGTGAGAGCTGGGTGTCAGGTGGGGGTCAGAGGCTGGAGAGCTGCCCTAAGAGGGCACATAGTAGGTGCTTAATATACATTTACACAGGGTATCCAAAAAGTCTTAGCATGGTTTTAAGCTTTAATAACTTAAACAAGCTCAGTAGCTCATAAGGCAAATGAGTGATGTTATTAAGATAGATCAAAGTTAATGAATAGCCTGAGATACTGGATCCATCCTATTCTTACATCAAGCTTCACTGATTCATTCTGTCACTTAATGTCCCTGAATCTCATATTCTACGTACCTACGTACCTTTTTGAAAACAGGAGGCAGTGTAGGGGGAGTAAAGGGCACTGAATTGCTATTCAGAGGACCTAGGTTTGCATCCTGGCACTGAACCTGGAGTTGGGATGGCCTGGATTTGAATCCTACCTTTGATATTATTTACTAGTCATGTAGTAAAGTCACTTAACACAATGTAGGAAAGTCACTTAAGGCAAGTCACTTAACCTCTTTAGGTCTCAGTATCCTCATCTACAAAATGAAGGGGAGGAACTCAGTGATCTCTGGTTCCTTCCAGCTCTGAATCTTTTTTTCCAAGGATCCTTTTTAATCCTTATTTTTCTCAACCTTAAAACAAGAAGGTTGGATTAGATGGCCTCACAGGTCCCTTCCAGCTCTATATCCAGGATCTTGACCCTCCAACGTTTATCTTTTTTTTCTTTTTAATTAATTTGTTGGTTAATCAACATTCCCAAGTGTCTCCCTCCCTCCCCTCCCTGTACTACAGGAGGTATCATTTGACAAAAACATATGCATATGGAAACTGTTTCTCATGTTTCTGTTTCTCCCTTCTTTATCTGGAGGTAGATATTCATAAGTCATTCTTCATCCAAAATTTATCCTTAATGTCTTGGTGACTATAACTTCTTACAGATCATGAACCAAGCAAGGTATAATAGAATGTATCTCTAGGAGCATTTCTGGAATGTGTCTCTAGAGCGAGGACTTCATTCCAAACCCCAGCATGAACCTATTCCCCTTGAGACCTTGGAAAAGTCACTTAGTGTCCCTGAATCTCATATTCTACGTACCTAAAAGCAAGGGGTTGGAATACATGGCAGCATTAGGTCCTTTTCTGTCCTAAACTAATGAGCCTAAGGGGTCTAGCAACAGTTAACAGTGTCCTCCAGAGGACCCTACGTAGCTCACTGGGCTGGAAGAGACCTTGAATTCATTTTTATAGATGAAGATAAGATAGTGATATCCAGAAAGAGGAAGAAATTTGCCCAAGCCATGAAGCATTTGTGTACCAGTCACATTAGTGCCAAGTATCAGGAATACAAAAAGATGAAAATAACTCTCTGCCCTCAGGGAGCTCACAATCAGATGAGGGAGACAACATGAAAGTACTATGTACAAAAAAAAAGATATAGATGGCATAAATTGGAGATAATATCCTAGGCAGGGTACAGATTATTGCAGAAGATCAGGAAGATGGCAAATAGCTAAGTCAGGATCTGAACCTAGATTCTTCTGACTCCAAAGCTGATGCTCCTTCCACTAGACTTCATTGTCTTCAAGGTCACGCCTACCCAAAACACTTTGGACTTCATGTTCCCTTACCTAAAGAAGAGGAGGGATTCGAGAGGACCTGCTACATGCAGAACTAGAGGGG